>NC_135307.1:9415579-9727852 GCF_048772815.1 Callospermophilus lateralis
GAATCCCACTTAGTTCCCTGTCACTCACCAACTATCGCCATGGGGATCTTTGGAGTCCTTGAACTTGTGCGCCTTGTGCTTTTTCCAGGTGACCCCTTCTGCCTGGCACAGTCTTCTGACCCATGTGGAAGAAGTTCAAGAGCCCCCTTACCACCCGCCGTCGGTAGCCCGCTCCTTTCTCTGCCTGCCCTACACAGGTGTCCATGGTAACTAGTTACTTAATTGGGGAATTGGTCAATACTAATGGATTGAGTTATCGCACTGGCTGCAACCCAATGGCCATCTCCACCACCATTGGTGGCCACTGGGTGGCAGGACCCGGGTCCATGTTGCAGTTCTAGGGTCCCCAGTGGAGATAGAGCAGACACCACAGAGTTCTGCTGAATGAACAGAGAGTGGGGACCTTCATTTCCAAATAACTTCCTGTTACAAAGCATTTTCCACTAAAGCAATCTGTCTGGTCTGATTGTAATCAGGGAACTTTGGAATGTTGTAGAAAATAGGTGTGTGTGTGTGTGTGTGTGTGTGTGCGAGTGCACGCGCATGTGCACACACACACAACTCAACATGCAGAGTTGAGACTTTATTGAAATAGAGGTTTTAAAAAGGGATCTTCCTAGACTTCCTCTGGTCATCTCACCCTAGTTCCTGTCATCACTGAGATCCTATAAACAAAGCAACTGACCCTTACGGGAAGACTTTCAATGTATGCAGGAATTCTGACTCAGGCCTTACAACCCCACAGGCCATATTAATACTAGACCACAGAAGAGGTAAATGAGCCTCAGAAGGGGAATTTTCCTGATGACACAGACATTAAAAATAGAAAATTTAGGCTTCCAGTTTCTCTGATACAAATGGTAACACGGTCACATGTCGTCTCACATTTATAGTGATTTACTAATGATAAAATGGGACTTTCCTTTATTTTAGGTATTGCCTTCTGTCCTGGGAATTGGTCTGATTAGTTTCATTCTGGAAGTGATACACAAAGGCAAAGTGTGATACTAAAGAAGCAACATTGGAGTCAGAATGTCATCTCAAAGTGCTGTTTACCAGCCTCTAGGAAGTCCTCCAGTTCTCCCTCTGATTCAGCCCCCTCCCCTGGAACATACCAGATGGGATGTTGATCCACAGCGTGGTCAGGAAGAGAGACGTGGAGCTAACCCCGCCTTAGGAAGACGTGCCCCCAAGGGCACCAAGGGCACCAAGGAGCAAGAGGAGATAAGAAAATAGGCCAAGGGGTGCAGGAGGCTGAGAGGGGTGAACCTGGGCCACGTCCCAGCAGCTATCCTGGAGTTGGGGTGGGACAGGGGCCTTGCCCCACCTGGGGAAGCTCTGCTAGCACTGGTCCACAGGGAAGTTGGGATTTCCTATGAAGGGCTGATTACCATCATCATTTCCCTTCCTTCCTAATAGTTTACTTCCGTTTCAGTTGAGAGAGGCAAAACAGAAACACAGCTGGGAACTGGAAGGTCCCCAGGAGGTTGCTGAGCTTCTATTAGGAAAGGGAGCGGATTTGGGACTGAGAGAAGTTTCTGGAGAAGGAGCAGGCAGGCCTCTGCACCATTGGTGGGGGGCAGGTGAGGCAGCGGAGAGAACCCTCTGGGTGCCTGAACAGAAGGAGAATCACCCTCTGAATACAGCAGTACTTCCTGAGTCAAATATTTGCTCTGCTGTGCATCACTTAGACAGGCCCAGCCCAGCTTGAGCCAGTGCTGCTTGGCATAGCAGCGGGGACCCCAGAACCCAACGGCAAGGGTAGACGTCTTTCTAGATCCTCCAGTAGAAAAATAATTCTTCTGGGGCTGGGGTGCGACTCAGTAGCCAGGCTCTTGCCTAACATAAATGAGGCCCTGGGTTCCACACCCTGCATAGCAAAAAGTTTAAAAGTGAAACAATTCTTTTAATATGCATTTCTCTAACTGGTGCCAGATCAAAATATTTGCGTAAGTTTCTATCAGGGATAGCCAGATATTTTTATATTTTTTACATAGAAATTATAAGGAAAACGATTATTCTCTAGATTATAAAGTCAAAAAATAAATAAATATTTTATTGGGGGCTTTTATAATAGTTGATTCTTCAAAATTTCAAAAAGGGTGTGAAAAAAGGACATTTGAGTTAATGCAGAAGAACAACCACAACTCATATTTCATATTTTCAGAATGAAAAATAAAAGCTAAAATTTTCACTTGGCATGCACATTTTATCTGCCACATTTTTCAACTTTAGCTTTTTCTCTGATGACGTATCACCCAGAAAAAGCATTGGGAGAGCCACCAGGGGAGGTGTCGGGTCCTTTAGGGAAGGAGCGACAGGGTCCTGGAGCTGGGACCGTCCCCCTCTATTAGAGGAGAATTTAAAGAGGACAATGTGATTATTTTAAAGGTCACGGGTCTCGATGAGATAAGACAAAAGCAGTGGCGATCTCACCAGAGCTGAATTGGATTACAGCCGGTTTTGTTCAGGCCAATTCATCAAAGCTTGTCTAGATTAAATGTTTGAGAAGCCACTGCTCGTGAGTCTGCTAAGGAAACTGTTGAAATGGGGACAATTGCATATCTCCTTCAGAATGCTCTATGCCATCTAAAGATACCGTCTACCTTTTAAGATTTGTCTCTATGACTATGTACGACAAGAGGCCTGGAAGGGTAGACATTATCAGGGATCCCAGAGAAGAATCACATGCAGGTCAGAGAGCTCCCAGGCCTCCTGAGGACAGACCCTTGCCAATGTGATTTCTAACCTATTGAGAAGCCAGCCAGGGGCAGAAGATGACAGCCACAATGACACCTCCATCCCCCATGAAGCCGTGGAGGAGGGTCTCCAGGTCCAGTGGAAGGGCTTCCTACGCTTGTCTCTTGGAATGGGGTTTTGCAATGCCCTTCTGTGGGCCAACTGGCTCTGTAAACAGGGCACCTAGGAAGAAGCAGAACTTAGATTCTCTGGGCAGGTGGCTTACAAGAGGGAAAAGGGACCTGAGCCAAGCCTCCTGGCATAACCCCAAATACCCAGTCAGAGAGTCCACCCTCCTCCCAGGGAGTGGCCAGTGAAGGGCCAGGGGGCCTAGGAGTGGTGTGCTAACAGAGTTCCCTTCACACGTAGGAGGAAGGTCCAGGAGAGGGAAGGCACCGCCCTCAGTCTGCAGCCAACATGGTGCCATGAGCGTCCTCCAGACTGCAGAGCTAGGTCCAGTCCCCACATTCAGCTGCAGGTGTGGTTCCTACCCTGAAGGGCCACAACCAAGTCAGCCCAGGGCTCAGAGGCCAGGCTCTGAGGAAAGCAGGGAGAGGAACGGGCCACTCAAGCCCAGCAGAAAAGACCCAGATCAACAGTCAGTGTGCATCAAATCTTTTTTTTTTTTTTTTTCAGAGATGAGGGAGCTGACTCTTTATGGAATTCCAGATGGAAAACCAGAAACAGCAGCAGGAGTTACAGGGAGACAGATTCTGACTTGGGCTCAATGTAAGGACAAACTTTGGAACAGTTGGGTGCACCCGGATGCACTACCTTGTGCAAGAGTGAGGACCTGTTTCTGGAAGCGTCTTTGCAGAAGCTGGAGGCCGTCTTTCTGGGAGGCTATGAGGGGGTTTCCTGCTCTGGGTGGGAGGAAGAGCCAGATGGTTTTCCAAGGCTCTGGGAGGCTGTACTTCTGTTGACTCCCTTTCCTGAGGCACACTGGGAGTATTTCTGTGCCTCCTGTGCTTTGGGTAGGAGACTCAGAGGCAATGAATGCCTAGTTCTTAGTATGAACCAAGGGCCAGGAACTGCAGAGTCACCATCCACGGAGAAGCATGCTGATCTCTGGGTCATGCAATTGCCCTTTAAAACTCCTAGTGACCTGGGGCACTTTTGACACACTGGCCAAAATGATGGATATTAAAGAGTGACACCATTTACTATTCCAAATTTCTCTGTGCTTACAAACTACTGCAGGCTCCCCAACGGCCCCATGAGGCCTGGCTACCCCCATGTTACCAAGACACTGAGGCTTAGGAACGCATGCAAGTTCCCGCAGCTCACGCACAGTGCTGTTGGGTTCTGGGCTCCCCGCTGCTGTGCCAAGCGGCACTGGCTCAAGCTGGGCTCTTTTATAGACCTGGGCTCTACATGTCCCATCCAACGAGGCACATTTGCCTCTCTTTCCTCTTCAACCTCCTCCTGATTCAACCCCAGGCTCTCCTCCTTCTTCTCCAGGCCTGACTGAGCTCTAGCAAAATTATCTGAATTGAACCTCTTTTCCCCCAGGGTTCCCCCGCCTGCCAGGGATTTCTCAAGGGCAGCAGCTGTGCACTGTTGTTCCTGACACTAGACTGAGTGAAAATAGACATCTAGGAGAAGTTCATTGAGTGAATAAGCAAGCTGATCTTTTCAGGCTCTACGGACGTTCCTCCTGTGACCTCTTTGGATGGACACAGGTATTCCTAAGTGACGATCTGGGAAGCTGCCTGCGCATGGGAACACCTTCCTAGAATAAGGGTTTATTATGCACTAATCAGTCCTGAGTCTTCCGAGAAGCAGAAGAGACAGACAACAAGTTTACTAGGAGAATCGCCTGGGTGGGTTTATGGAAAGAGAGCCCCAGGAGGCCCAGTTCTGACCCACATGAAGGAGAAAGAGCGGAAAACCTAAGGCGGGATATCTTGGCCTGCTGTGCTGTCAAAGGTCAGAAACACCCTGAGGAGCCTTCCAGCAAAGCTAGCAGATGCCCATGTCCTGGGTCTCCCAGCCATGGGCCTGCTGCTAGGCCTGAGCGCTGATGTGGGATTTGATAGATTTCAGAGCACCAAAGCAGGGGCCCTCTGTCATGCCCCAGACCCAAGAGGTGGGTGTCCATGGTCTGTTCCCTTGCAGCCTCCAGGAGATCCACAGCCTCCGGAGCTGTGGGGAAGCTCCACTGTAACCGCAGGATTGACTGCGTCACCACGCTCTCGCCACGATGCTCTCAGGGTGGGGCGTGCACCAGCATCGCATACAGACACGGACGCTCTTTCACCCTGCCACGGCTGTGTTTTCACTTTCAGCCTCAGTGTTAGTCTAAACAGCACACACTGGACGGCTACCCAGGACAGGATGGGCCAAGGGTGCACACGTGTCTGCAGAGCAGCCCCAGTCGCTGGCACCTAATGGGAAGAGAGGGTTTCAAACACGGCTGCTCTTCTGACTACTTGTTTGCACCGTCGGTTTTCCAGGTAGTGTTCTCATCACTTGGTGTGCACTAGGTCATTTAATCTGACTGTTTTATCTCCCCCACCCCCTTCCACAGATGAGGAAACCAAGACAAGGGAGGTCAAGTAGTTTGCCAAGGCCATGAGCCTAACAAGCTGTGGAGCAGGGATTCAGATTTGGTCTAGCTCAAGACCACACCCTTAGACACCATGTTCTACCAAAGCAGAGGAGAGAGTGGGAGAAGAATGTGCTCAAGAGGTGGCCTGGGAAGACAGTGTCATCCAGGCTTAGGCACTCAGCGATTTGATGACAGGAGCAGATGGTGCTAGAGGTGCCCACAGGCCTGGCCTGGGCCCGCAGGACCCGGCCTTCCTCTGCACAGAGTGCCTGCTGTTTGCATGTCTTGCAGCAGCCACCCGGTCAGCAAACTTAGCGTTTCTCTGTGAACATACTCTTGCTTGCATTTTTGTGTGTTTAGACCTAGGATTTCTTTCTCAAGTTTGCATTGCCGGCCATTGCCGGCCGGGTGGCACACGCCTGTAATCCCAGTGGATTAATCTCGGAGGCTGAGAGAGGGGAATTGAAAGTTTGAGGCAAGTCTCGGCAACTTGGTGAGGCCCTTAATAACTTAGCAATACCCTGTCTCAAAATAAAACAGTAAAAACAGGGCTAGGGATGTAGCTCAGAGACAAAGTAACTCTAGGTTCACTAACCAGTACCAAAAAAAAAAAAAAAAAAGACAGTTAAAAAGAACATCCTCTGATGAAGCTGGTAGTTTCCTTCGGGTCCTGTTCTAGTTGGGATTGGAATGTCCCCCAAAGGCTCATGTGCTGAGGGCTCAGTTCCAGCTGAGGGTGCTGCTGGGAGATGGCATGAGCTTCAGGAGGTGGGCCCAGTGGGAGGAAGTAGGTCACCAGAAACATGTCCTAGAAGGGGATGTTGGGACCTGGGCCTTTCTTCTCCCTGTGTGCTTCCCAACCACCCCGAGTGCACAGACGTCCCCCACCTTGCACCTCCGCCATGCTGTCCGCCTCACCACAGGCCGAATAACAGCAGCCTGGAATTCTGAGCCCGAATAAGCCTTTCCTCTGGAAGTTGATTCATCTCAGGTATTCGTTCACGGCCTTGGAAAGTTGATTCATGCAGGTCCCCACTCCAAAGAGTGTCCAGAGAGATGCCCCATTTCACAACACTGGTCCCATAGAGCCCACAGCCTGTCCCACATCGTGGGGTAAGACCAAGGGTGTAGGGCAAGACTCTTGGTTTAAAAGTGATGTCTCCAGGAGATTGAAGGCTGCATGGAGCCTCCTAGCAGGAGAGGGAAGAGCAGCTTCACTCTTGTTCATGCAATAAATACTTCTTGAACACCCACATCCCTATGTGCCAGACACTAAGCCAGGTGCTGGGGAGACGGCACCGAACCTGTAGTGGGACAGAGAGAACACGGTGACAAACAGATCAATGTCTAAGAGGAAGACGAGCCCTAGCAAGAGCAGGGAGGAGGCCCAGAGACTCCACCCTGGAGGCAGGACCGGCCAACGGCATCAAGCAGAGACCAGAAGAGTCGCAGAGCAGGACAGGGCTTGTCCGATGGCCGAGTATTCCAGGCCAAGGGAAGAGCAACACAGGTGTGGAAGAGAAGAATGGCCCATGGGATGGGAGTGGAGTAAGTGGTGTGGACAGCTGGGCAGAGGTGGGTCATGGTGGTCAGGAGCCCTGGGTGAGAACATGGGCTTTCACGGAAGGCAGAAGCTCAACCATTTTTTTTTTTTTTTTTTGGTACCAGAGATGGAACCCAGAGGCTCTTAACCACTGAGCCACATCCCCAGCCCTTTTGTAATTTATTTTGAGACAGGGTCTCCCTGACTTGCTTAGCACCTGGCTAAATTACTGAGGTTGGCTTTGAGCTTGAGATCCTCCTGCCTCAGCCTCCCATGTTGCTGGGTTTACAGGGAGACAACACTGCACCCAGAGGGTCAACCATAGACTTTTTAATGAATAGATATTTTTAGAGTAGATACAGGTTTATGAGAAATCAGGTAGAAAGTACAGAGCCTGCCTGTATCTGGGTTTTCTCCCCAGCACTATTTCTACTAATACTAGCATCTGGCCTCAGTGTGGTACATCTGTTGCAAAAGATGAACCTGGATGGACACATTCTTATCAACTAAAGTCAGTAGTTCACCCTGGGTCTCCAACCTTGTGCTTTATATTCTGGGCACCTTGACGACTGTGTCAGCGCCATGTGTCCACCATTACAGTGGGCTACACGGTGTTCCGCTGCCCCTTGAGCGGCTCCTGCTCTCCCTTTCTCCCTCTGTCTCCGAGCCCTGGCAGCTGCTGATCCTACTGCCTGTGATTCTTCTCGAATGTCATGTAGCTGGACTGACTCGGTGTGTATAACCTCTTCAGGATAGCTTATTTCACTTGGTAATCTGCATTTAAATGTCTCCCATGTCTTTTTGTCACTTGATAGCTTATTTCTTTTGATTGTTCAATAATATTCCATTGTATGAATGTGCCACCGTTGGTTCCTTCATTCACCTGCCGGCGGACAGGTTTGGAGGATGATGAGCAAAGCTCCTACAAACATTCATGAGCGGGCTTTCCTGCAGACACCGAAGTGTATGTGTAAATACTGAGGAGAGTGATTGCTGGGTGGCAGGGTAAGACTGTCTAGCTTTAAAGAAGCTGCCAAACTGTCTTCCACAGGAGGGTGGATCAGATCCGAGGGCTCACAGATGCATCTGGCTGGGCTGGAGGAAAGAGCCCTGGGCACAGAAGCCTGTCTCTCTGGGGACCTGTGAGAGGCAGGTAAGGAGGTAGTGGCAACAGACCAAGGGGACAGCAGGACATGAGGCAGAACACAGTCTGCTTTGACAATTGCATCTGTTTCCCATAGAACTGATCCACGAATCACTGTTTGCACATAGGTTCTGTCTTTTTAAAAGGTGCTTGAACCCCCATCCTGGATGATCTTTGGGGTCACTTCCAACTCTGCAATTAGATCAGGCTTCATTCAAACAGCAAGCAAAGGTTCAAAGAAGCCCCCCCTTTCTTTCCACAGTTCAAGGAGATGGTTTTGTACAATATCTGAACCTAACAATTTAGCCGGATTTTCCTTTGTAGTAATTATGTGATGATCAATGTCTCTGTCTCTCCTAGGGGGGAAACCTACTAAATATATGTTCTATCTAAAATGGTTGTTTTTATTGTTATAAACCAGGACAAGTGAGGTGCTGTTTCATATTTAGCAACATATAATTTACCTCTTGTACGTCTTCCTTTAAACTTGTGGTTACCTTGTCTCAAGGTAAAGTGCAGCAAACAATGAATTATTGTCATTATCTTATAATCAAACCCAGAGCTGCCAACAATGGGTGTCATTATGTCCTAATGGGGGAATAACCAGCCACTTCTACGATGGTCATTATGGCAGCAAAATTTAATAATGCCCTGACTTTTTTTCTCCCCCTTCTTATTTTCAACACCAATTAAAACTGTTTTCTAGTGTTTCTTCCTACATTGTCTGAATCCCAGTTAGGAAAATGATTGCTTAGCAAATGCAATCTGGCAGCAGGAACCAGAGACTCTTCTCCTTTCAATTGTGAGCCGGAGAGAGCATGCGGGGCTTCCTGTGTGCCGGGGACATTGTGCCCACCTAGGAGAGGGGGAGCGGGGGAGAAGGGGTCCTCAGCCCTGTCAGGGGGAAGAAAGAACTCTGTGACCCTGTGGTAAGTGGTCCTGCTCTCCCCTCCCCGCAGAACCTCATGAAGTATCATTCCCAGTGTGGATTTGGGAATGAGGAGGGGCGTAGGCAGAGGAAGGCGTGTCTTAAGCAGACTAAGCAGGAAGAGCGAGCCAGGATCTGAGCTCCGAAGGAGGAGCCTCAGAGACTCCCCTGAGACCCGCAGGTTCGCCTTCCTTGTGGGCCAGACACGCACGTCCCAGGCAGCCAGGGAGCCCAGGCCGTTGTGTCATACCTTTGAAATGTGTGCTTTTTCCATGGGTCAGTCACGGTGCCCTTGCTGGGGACCTATGGCATGCTGGGGATGTTCTCGCTAACAAGACTCTTGCTGCTCGCCGGTCCCCACCAGCCTGTCTTCCACTCAGACTCGAGCTGCGTCACAGGCTCCTGGACCAGGACCAGCCAGCGATGGCCTGCAGGCCACCGGGCTGGGCATCCTCTCCATGGGGCCGCTGATAGAGAGACCTGCACCACTCTCAGAGCTCTCTATGGAAATGGCGCTGTGCCCCGTGTCCTAGAACTGCTGGGACCCCTGTGCTGCAAGGCTCAGGACAGGGACAGGCCTGGCTTGCCAGTGACCCTCTCCTCAGGATGCGCTCTTTCCCATGCTCTGCCAGCTGCTTTGGGGCGCTCCTGGATTCCTGGAGGCTCAGGTGCTGCCACCCCCACCACCCTGAGGAGGTCAGAGTGACGCTGCTCTGCTTGAATCCTACATACCTGACCCAAACCGAAAAGCTGAGAATCAGAGATGGACGACTTCCAGGTCAGCCCAGGAATGAATCCAGGTGGTTTCTGAGCATAGTTGGCTAGAACAGGCCAGGCGTGAAGCAGCGACCCCAGGGACTTGAACCCTTCACTCTGTCTCCAGGGCCTGGGACCTACTAGGTGTTCACCAACGCTGAATGAATACACAAAATAACAAAGCTTAGAAGTTGTCTAATGTAAAGGTTACTAAGTGTCCAAGTCACAGATCCCTAGACATCCCATAAAAGCTGGGACACTCTACAAAAATGCACATCCACCTCAATCTGACACAAAATGAAGGGTTTCGCAGCTCTTTCTGAAGAGGGGCAGAGTTCATGCATCCAGATTAAGACCCTCATGTGTCCCTCAACCTCAGACAGCACCCAAAGGGTAAAACTCAGACTGGGGCAGGTCATCAGATCTGCCCAGGATCCCACATGCCTGAGGGGCTGGGCTTGAACCCACCACCTGCTTCTCCTCTGGGCACTTCCTCCAAGAAGTCCCAAGTCCTTCGGTTTCTCCTGTGTTTCACAGCAAATAATGGGCCCCTCAGTTGGTCAGGTGGCCATTCAACTTGCATCAAATTCCTGATTTTAATTTTTCTGATATTCCCATTAGTAATGTCTGTTTAAGCCACCATTTGGTTGTCCAGTGTTAAAATGTCTTTGAAAGAAAAAATGAATGCAAATAATTAAAAGAAAAAAAATCCAGAGAAAGCTATCCATTTGTCAGACCTGGCATAAAAAAATGTCTCAAAATGCAGTGTTTGGGATAATAAAATATATGAAGTTTTTTTAATAAATGAATTCCAATAATAATCATGTCAGATTATGCAACCCTATTATTCTCTCTGGAGGCACCGTGATAAAATCTTTCAGGCGTCCAGAAAGTTCTACAGAGTGTACTCAGGTCAGAATGTAGACCAATGCGTGCCCCAGAAAGCATCTGAGTGGCAGCCTTGGTCCTCAGGAGGCGTCCAGTTTAAGAGAATAAAAGGAAGAAACACATCAAGGTCAGTGCTGTGACAGGGAAAAGGCAGGCCCGAGGTCCAGGCTCAGAGGGTCTCCCACAGCTGAGGTCCACCTTTTCCAGAGGCTAGAGGGTTGGGCAGGGCCTGTTTTGGGAGGGCCTTGGGAGCTATCTGGACATATTTCTAAAAAATATTGGGAGAATATAGGCTGAGCACAGAATGGGTTGTAGGGATGCCACATTGAAGAGGAGATGACGGGGGACAAGGGAAGCAGGGGACAGTCGGTGACAATCCCAGGAGGAGGGTCATGTGGAAAGGAAGAGAAGAGCAAATGGTCCGCAAAGGCCCCGAGGGTGGGGGATGTCAGCACCAAGCCCAGGTCCAGTCGCAGGGCCAGCCACTCCTGCTCGATTCTGGAGGATCATGGGCTGGACGGCTGGGTGTGGTCGCCCTCAGTGCCCCAACTGCACCACCTGCTTCTTGATGCCAGAAAACGATAAGATATAAATCACATCCGAGAGTTGTTTGTTTTTTTATTATTAAAATGTTAATATTTATCTTATCACCGCTTGTTTTGAAATGGGATCAAAGAAATTAAAATTTTAAAGTGAGCTCGCTCACCTCAATGGAGAAGACGCTGTAATAAGATAGATGGTCCTATTTTAATGAAAATCTCCCATGGACACCCTGTCCAGCCAGCACTGGCAGGGTGGTTAAAATTGCATTAAAAAGACCAAAGTCTACTTGAATATTCTATTCCAGTTTTGCAGATAAAAATATATGCAAATTCAGAATTTAAATACAGTGCCACTGTCAGAGGCCTCAGTCAGTGGCAAAGGTGGCTGCCGAAATTCGCTGAGCTCTCAGAAGCCGAAGGCTGACAAGGGCCACCGGGCACAGCCCTTGTGATTTGGTGACAGAGCCATCCTGGCTGCTTCATCTTCTCGTCCTCATCTGGTGAACGTCCCCTACACTCAGGGGACACGTGGCAGTGTCTGAAGACCTTGGGGTGGAGGCTAGAGCTGGTCCTCACCTCTCAGAGTGCCTGGCGCAGCCCCACGGAAGGCTGCCTGACAGGTCAGCAGGCTGGGGGTGAGGACACCGCCCCAATCTCAAGACAGCAAAGGTGAGGTGAACACCTCAAAAGGCAGGCGTAGAGTGAGAAGGGATCGGTCATCGTCATCCCTGGAGGCCTCCCTCTTGCTTGGCTCTGAGCCTCCAATGAGCTGCTGGCCGGTGTGAGGTGCGTCAAGGGAGCCGGCTCACCTTCTCGGCAGGACCTCCCTTTCCCACCTCCAGGACAGGTGACCTTTAACCTCCTCCCTGCCCAGCGCTGCTCACCCACAGAAACCTCTTCTCCACTCACAGCTGTTCCCATGCACCTGTGCCCACCTCCGCCATGGCCTCCACCACAGTGCCCCTGCTTCTCACACACATGGGGACTCACACGAGTTTGTGCCTGCACACATACAGGATCTCACAGGAACTCACACGTGCTCATGCCTACACACACCCCCACATTCACAGGAACTTACACATGCTCATGCCTGCACACACACAGGAACTCACATATGCTCGTGTGTGCACACACACTCACACTCATATGTCTACACACTCTCAGACATTCATGTACTCAAACCCACTCAACATGCACACACTCCTGCACGGGCATAAACATACAAATGCATTCACACACACATGCACACATCTAAGCATGTACACACTAAACATACACACAGTGGTACTCACAAATGAGCATGTTCCTAGACAGGTATGGGTGTACAAATGCATTTGCACGCATGCATGCACACATCCAAGCATGTACATACTCATACGTGCACACTCGAAGGCCCTCACATGCGCAGCTTTAATCACACCCACGCAGATGCACACATATGGAAGTGCACACAGGCATTCACACTCTCACACCACACACACTCAAGCGCAATGGGTACAGGCATGTGCACACACAGCCTGTCACATGCACACCACATGACTATCACATGACTCCTGCTCCTGGTCCCTGCTCCACTCAAGTCACCTGCTCCTCCACGGGGCCTTTTCTGACCAGCCTGGCCCCTCCAGGGTCAGGCATCCTTCCTCTGAGCTCCCTGCCACTTGGGCATGCCTTTGGCATCTACCAAATGTGTCATCCACACCAGGCTCTGAGCTCCCAGGGAGCAGCCCCAGCACAGCTGGTTGGCAGGAAGCAGGAAGGGATAACTGAGCTGGGCACAGGACCCTGGCACAGTAGGCCACCACCCATGCTGTGCCTGCACCCCAAGGCCCCTGTGGAGCTTCTCCACCAGGAAGACGTTAGACAGCGAGGGCCACAGAACCTCTCCAGGGGAACCACTGAGAGGTGCCAGGTGGGCCTTTCCTGGTCCCTGAGCCTGGCAGCTCCACACAGCCTGCCATGGACACAGGCACCGTGGTACTCCCTGACCTCCCTCCCATCTGCACCTCTTCCCACCAGGTTCCCCCTTTTGTGGTCTGTCCCCAGCCCCCGGGCTCCCCTCCATCCAGGAGCTGACAGACCCCCAGGCCCAGGCCCAGGCCCTGGAAGCCAGCACCCACATCAGGCCTCAAAGACCTAAATGTGCTTGGTGGTGGTTGTTCTTCTCTCGCCTTCACATTTGCATGGAACTAGCGAAGCTTTTAGTCTCTGTGGCTCAGGCAAATGCATTAAAAAGATGAACATTTTAGTTAATGTTCTAAGAAGATTTCCAAAAGCAGTTCTGATTGTGTACTA
Organism: Callospermophilus lateralis; assembly: GCF_048772815.1. Classification (NCBI taxonomy): domain Eukaryota; kingdom Metazoa; phylum Chordata; class Mammalia; order Rodentia; family Sciuridae; genus Callospermophilus; species Callospermophilus lateralis. The sequence continues at coordinate 9,428,966 of NC_135307.1, forward strand.
TTAGCATTAATTAATCTCTAGACTGGGACCCGCCGCTCTATTAGGGGAATGCATATTTTAATTAATTTCTCTGTGCTGCTGTGCGTGGGTTAAAGGTAGTTGGTGGCTTTGTCTGCCTCAGCCCTATCATATGACTCAAGGTACCAAAGAAGCCACAGGCACATGGACGCAGAGCACAGAGCCAAAGCTGACCACTGGCCAAGGAGTCACAGGAGAGCTACTGGGAGCCAAGTGACCTCCGTTTAGAATCCAAGCACCTACTTCCACACAGGGACTTGAATGGAGTAATAGAGACACAGTGATTCTGTTGACCCTAACCCATAGGGCAACTTTATGCAAACTTGACATTGAAAATAATGCCATTTCTTTTTGAGGAGGGCAGTCCCACAGTAAGTGAATTGCTTAAAGAACAAACTTGATGTTGACTAGGACCCTTGCACGGTGAACATCCTGTAAAACTGTAAGTGGCATCCTAGATTGACAAACATGCTTCTTATTCCTGACCTCTGAGAAGATGCTTGTCCAGGAAATCCCAACCACCTTTGCCCTCACAGTGGGTATTTATCTATAGCTTTGTGGCATTTTTCATATAAGTTTTAGTGGGTTTTAGGTAATTAAGTGGACATCTATTGGAAATAGCACACACACATGTGCACACACTTACACATGTGAACTTGCACAGGTACATGCTTCAAACCCCACTCCTAGCACCCTTTTCTGCACATAGCATGTGAAATCCAATTGACAGCCTTCCCATGAGACATTACATTACCCGCAGATACCAACTACATCTTTCCTTCGGTTGTGTGTACACAGAGCATTCAAATGTGTGCATGTCCGGGTGCACATGTTAACACGTAGATGGCTCTGCCCTTGAGCAAAGCAGGAAAGAGGAATAGCCACATGCTCACATGTACTTAGGCAAGCACGTGTGTTTAACACGTGTGCTCTGCATGTGTCAGGAGGTCGATTGATGAGGGCTTATGTCCATATGTATACACTCTTGAACACACACAGGTTTGTGGCACATAATGGGACATATATGGGACATGGGCATGTTTATGTGAGGTGCATGTGTGTGTGTGTGTGTGTGTGTTTACACGTGCAAGTGCTCATGTGTCATCAATGCATGTGTTTTTACCCTCACAGGACAGTTTGGGGTTGGAGGGGTGGTGTCCCTTTCCCAGAGAAAGGTGGAAGACAAGGGCTGAAGGGGTCGGTGCCTGTCGAGTTGACTCACTTTAAACACTGGCAACAGCCCCACGGTGGCGTCTGCTTGGGCTCCCTTGGCCAGATGGTGTCATGTGATCTCCTGAGCGGGATGTGAAGCTGGGAAGGAGAGGTGGGCTGCTGTTCTTTGTTTAAACTGGGCTTGACGTGAACATGGATGAATCAGGGCTTTATCACCCAGAAGACGGTGGAGACCCTGGGCAGTGGCGACCCTGCCGTGCCTGCTCTGTGTCTCTCCACCAAAGCCAAAGCAAGTGCTGGAAAGGCACACGTGCCTGCCCCGGGTCCTTCTGGGGACTTCACGTTGTCGTTCCTCACACAGCAATTTTGACGTGGACCGGGAAGACAACCCCTGGGGTCACGGGCTCCGACAAGCACTCACTCAGGCTGCTCCGCCGTTGTCTTCTTGCGTAGCATGGCAGGGGGCTCTCGTCATGCCTCGGGTCTTACTGATTTGTACAAACGCGTTTTCTCTCTCACACTTCTCAAGAAGATCGTTTGCACCCCGATCTCTTTTGTGCAGTTCACTCCCCCACATCACCGGGCTCATGGGCACTGTGAAGGTCAAATCGCTCAAATGGATTTTTTAGTGTCTTCGATCCAAAACCAACAAAATCCAAAGCCAAGAGACAAAGGTGGGGAATGGGAGGCACAGGGTGAGCAAGAGAAACCACCCAACCTGACCAACCATACCCAGATAGCCGGGCGCCACGGGACCTGCTCACTGTTCCTGCTGCCCCCAGACACTCCTGACCGACCTCTGCTGCAGAGGTTACCCATCATTTCACAAATCCATTATTCAACAGTCTGCTTAGGAGAGAGGGAAAGGGAAGCCAAAACATCCCACAGGCTGTATTTGAAATTGTTAAGTGAATTTAGTTCTTGGAAAGGATGCCACCTGGGTGCACAGAGACCAAACCCTCCAGCTCATCCACAAAAAAGAAACACCCGGCAAAGCTCTCTGCACAGGGCGCCTCCCACACCACCAGTGGGGGCATGCACCGTGGTTGGGGTAAAACTAGTTGAATCTGCAGACAACTTCACTGGAACAACTTTGTTCACACTCAGTAAGAAGGATGTCCACGTAACCTGGTTGTGTGCAAGGATCCAGCAAAGCAAAGGTCTCTTTTTGGTGTGATGGCTAATTTGATGTGTCAATTGGCTGGGCTTTGGTGCCTAGATATTTGTCAAATATTGTCCTGGATGCTTCTTGGATGAGATTGATTTTCCAGTTGGGGGGCTTGGAGGAACGCAGACTGCCCTCCACAGCTGAAGGCCTGAGCCTGACTCCCCTGAGCCAAAGGCAATTCTGCCCACAAATGGCACTGGCTGCCCCTGTGGCTCTTCCCTGGGTCACCAGCCTGTGGGTCCACCCTGCAGATTTGGGGCCTGTACTCCTGTAATCACATGGGCCCGTTTCTTAAAATAGATCTCCCTCTTCATGTACATGTGACCTGTTGGTTCTACCTCTCTGGAAAACCTTGAGTAGCACACCTGGAGACCCAGGTCAGGTTCAGAGTCAGCGGTCCCTGGAGTGAACCCTGCCCAGGAAGGGTTCACGGTGCAGAAACGGAGGGCGCAGAAACAGAAGGCACAGAAACAGAAGGGGCCATGCCCAGTCCACTTGGTCACAAAGTTAGAAAAGAAGATCCCAAATTCTGTTGCAAAGTGGTGACGTGATACAAAGGAGGGCAGTGACATATTCCTAAGAATGCTGAGCAGGATCTGAACCCAGCCTGGAATCGACACCTGAGCTGAGCCCAGGAACATAAGCAAAGTGCCCGGCTGTCGTGTGGCTTAAGGTGATGGAGACAGAATGAGCTTGGTGTGGAAGTCTGGCCTCCTTCCCCTAAGACAGGCAGGCAGGTGGGCAGGCGGGGGCGGGGGCCACCAGAAGAGAACAGGGAAGCGTGGGGCTCATTCCCACATCACTGGGCTGGCCATCCTCTCCCATGCTGGGGCTGCCTGGATGTCATGGGTCCAATTATGTCCCAGCGTGACACCGAAGGCCTGGGCCCTGGTACCTCGGAATACGACTTTATTTGGAAATAGACAAAGTTCAAACGAAATCACATGGATGGTCCCTGATCCAGTGCTCTTTGTGTCCCTAGAAAAAGAGGTGCTCAGGGCCCAGACTCACAGAGGGAAGACTGTGGAGGACACAGGGAGAAAATACCATCTACAAAGGAGAGTGAAAGGCCTCAGAAGAAATCAGCCCTGCTGACTCCTTGGTCTCAGCCCTGCAGAACCCAGAACTGGGAGAAAACAGACGTCTGTGGTGTGAGCCACCCAACCTCTGGTGCTCTGATACAGTGGTGTAAGCAGACTGTTCCAATCCCATGTGTCTGCCCCAACTAGCCATGTTCACTTCTGAAATATTTACTGTGCATCTGCTTTGTGCCATGTCTATTTTAAGCTCCACTAAGGAAGACTGACAAGTTTCTGCCTCGAGGAGTTTATTCCAGCAGAAAAGAAAGGAAATACAAAGAAAACTCTAAGCAGGGGCACTTCAGATGGTTACAGTGGCTCAGAAAAACATGGGATCTCCAGGTATGTGAGGAGGGCTTAGCTGCAGTGATCAGGGAGGGCCTGGGGAGGGGAGACTGGGATCTGGGAACTGGAAGACAGGGGCGCCCGGTGCAGATCTGGGGGCAGAGCATTCCCAGAAGACGGAAGGGGCCTTCAGAAGTCCAGGGTGGTGAGAGAGTCGTGAGCAAGGGTAGAGGGGCCACTCAGAGGCCATGCACCTCCTCCAGGTGGGAAACGGAGGGTCATGATCATTGTGCCTCTTTCCCTGGGCTCAGTGAAGGAAAGAAGGAAATGCAGGAAGCAAGGGAGGGAGGAAGGAAGAGGAATGATCCCAAACTTATATAAACCTGCTTCAAATGGGACCAGGTGCGGTATCACCAAATTCACAAAGCAGGTATGTTTCCCAGAGCTGCCAAGAGCAAGAAAAGCAAAGGAAGAATGAGCAAGAGAAGCACATCCGTTCCCCACCCCAGGTCCAGCCCGGCTGCTCCCCAGAGTCCAGCCAGGACCACCGCAGCACCCATCTGCTGCTTATGGAGAAGGCAAGTGATGATTTTGAGCCCATCACGGTTTGCAGAAGACTCCCTCCATTAATATAAGTGGAGTGGCAGGAGGGTGCTGCTGTTCCGAGTGCAGACTGCCAGGGACCACACCCTGCAAGGAGTTGAAAACAGTAAGCACAACAAGGACTGGGTCTGAGAACCAGGGTTCAGGCCATCAGGTGGACGTGGAAAGAAGCACCACAGAACACGGCTGACCCAGGGTTGCTGTTGTGCAGGATCCCATGGGCAAGCAGGGCACGGCTGTCCTCCGAAACTGGGGCCTCCACAGGTATAGTCCAGCTGGCTGGTGAGGACATCTCGGCTTTTGAATGCTAACTACTAGTTTGGAGGGGAGCACATTTAACTTTTACTGAGCACCTACTGTGCACTGCATGCCCCTACATGTTACATTTCTCATCAAGTCTTATTACAATCCATTTTACAAATGAGAAATAGAAGCATCAGAGACCTAAAGGAACTTGGTTCAAGACCAGGTGTTAAAAGCAGGGGAATAGGGTGTGGTAGTGCACACCTATAATCTCAGCAGCTCAGGAGGCTGAGGCAGGAGGATTGCAAGTTCAAAGCCAACCTCAGCAATGGCAAGGCACTAAGCAACTCAGTGAGACCCTGTCTCTAAATAAAATACAAAATAGGGCTGGGGATGTGGCTCAGTGGTTGAGTGCCCCTGAGTTCAATCCTTGGTACCTCTCCCCAAAAATAAAATAAGCAGGGGCACCTGAGTTGACTGTTTTCCTTCCTCTAAGTCTTACAGCCTCTGCAAAGAGCCCAGTATGTGAAGCTTAGGAACACCCTAAAGATGCTTCAGAGGGAGAAGTCCTGGCCTCAGAGTCAGAGGGCAGGACTGCACGGCCTGGCACGGCCGCTGGGAACGCAGATTCACTTGTACAGACAGTGACAGTCCACAGCAGGCCGAGTGCTTTCTGGTGGAGAGCCCTGCTTGACGCTTTGGGCGTGCACTCGCTCATCTCTTCATCCCACTACTCCACACAACGGCCGTTATCACAGGGGAGGAAACTGAATGCATATGAGGCAGCTCGGATGGGCCGGGAGAACCGACACCAAAGTTCCCAGGAATTCTACAATCCAGTTGCTAAACACAGATAGCTGTTCAAACTAAACTATGTAAACTTCTATTTCAATAAATTATATTAAAAACAAGGGTAATGAGTACCCCAAACTTGCCACTTTCCAATTACTTTACTGTAGCTTACTGTAGTCTATGGGCTGAGGTAACTGGTAACTGTTGGGTCTAACCCACTAACACCCACATCAGTCACTGCCAGCTCCTGCTCAGTGACAACACCCGGGTAGCTTGAAGCCAGCCATTTCAGAACTATTGACAACAGAAAAACCATCAAATGCTAACATCAGGGGAATTTATATATATAAAATCAATCAATCCTTAGTACCTCCCAAAAAAAATAAATAAGCAGGGCACCTGAGTTGACTGTTTTCCTTCCTCTAAGTCTTACAAACTCTGCAAAGAACCCAGTATGTGAGGCTTAGGAACACTCTAATATATATATATATGCAGTTGTTAAACAGACATCGACCAGTAACCATTGGAATTCCCCCTATTCCAATTTAATGGAATGACCCCCTATTCCATTCAAGGTCAGAGTCAAGGAGGAAGTACGTTAGGTTCACTAATTCATGAAATAGACACCCTAAGGACACTTCAGTAGAAGTGGAATAGGAAGATGTGCAGAAAACAATAACAAAAATAAATACTACAATTGAGATAAAATAATAGTGACCATTCTCAACCAATGAGGGGCATTATTTAAAGAAAGAACATCTTAGAGATTCAGCTTACACACAGTCAGGCCGCAGTGTCTCAGCTCTCCATTGTGTGGCACCAAGATCATTTCTCACCCCAGGCACTAAATGCTCCATCAAAGGGAACACAGTGTCCTCTCTATTCCTAGAGGCCTTCAGTCTGGAGAGACCATTGTCCTTGCCTCCAATGCCTCTGAAGGAGATAAAGCCATGGACCGTCCCCTCAGAGTTCTTGAGCGTCAGAGGCATCATTTGAAATGGCGGGAATCGGGTCATGCACCACACCCAGGCTCAGTTAGGTCAACACTCCTCGTTCTGCATGACAATCTTTTTTTTTTTCCTCTTGCTTTCTGTAGTTATCAAAATCAGTGTTGTTGGTGGTGTGAAGAGCCACGCTGCCCAGGTAGCGTGGCAAGGACAGGGAGAGACAACACGGGTGGCGTTCCCTTCCACTGTCGCCCCTCCCAGGGTCTGCCTGTGGGATGTACACTTGGGGTCCAATCTGTATCCCTGGCATGGGAACCTTCCGGAATTCGCTTCCTGCCCAGCTCTCCTTTAATGGTTTCCTAAAAGCATTTTGGCATGTGGGAAGGAATGGCATGGTGCCAACACATCACCGTGGACAGAGCCTGTAATGAAAATGTCTGGGAATAGGGCCCCGGATGATGGAGCACCAGCCAATAAGCCAATGACGGGTCCCAGTGCGCTTGCTCTCAGCTGCTCCGAGGGCGCTGCTCACTGGTGATGGATCTGATCGCTGAGGCCAACTCCTCATGTTGGCTCCCTGGTCTCCTTCCCATTCAGGAAGCCACAGCACTGAGGTAGCGAGGAAGAAATGGAAGGAACACTGGTCTGGAGGCTCCATGCAGCACTGACTCACTGGGGATGTCACACAACAGCCCTTGTTCCCAGTGGGCCTTGGCTTCCTCCTTTGCTAAGAAGGTAATCAACAGCAAGGCTTCCCAAGGCTTCTTCCAATCTATCAAACTGGTGTGACGAGCTGTCTTAGTCAGCTTTTTCACTGCTGTGACTAAGAAACCCAACCGGAACAGCTTTAGAGGGGGAAAAGTTTATTTGAGGGCTCAGAGTTTCAGAGGTCTCCGTCCACGGACAGACGGCTGTATTCCTCAGCGCTCCAGGTGAGGCAGAACAACATGGCGGAAGAGTGAGGCAGAGGAAAGCAGCTCACATGATGTTCAGGAAACAGAGAGTCTCCACTCGCCAGATACAAATATAAACCCCATAGCCATGATCCCAATGAACCACTCCCCCAGCCACAGCTGCCCCTTCAGTTACACTCAGCCAATCCCATCAGGGGATTAATTCAATGACTGGGTTAAGACTCTTGCAACCCAATGATTTCTCCCCTGAACCTTCTCTCATTGTCTCACGCATGAGCTTTTGGGAGACATCTCACATCCAAACCATAACACAACCCATGGCTACGCAAAACCCTTTGCCTTCCAAAATGAGAGAGGCCAGCTGAATTCTTAAATGCAATCTGTGGCTTATTTATTATTCCTAAAATCCCAATAAATGTATTATCATCATCCAACTATCATAAGGTTTTCATAAACATCGTTGATATTGACACAAAGCAATATACCCCACAAACTGCCACGAACTGAACTGAATGAATCGAGGTCTTATTAATCAGTCCCTAATTGTTGCATAAGGGGGAGGTGGGACATTGGCCAACTCTAAGCAAAATCCCCTGTCCCTGAGAGCTTCCTTGTCCCCAGACCTACAAGGTAGAACTCTGGCATTCTTGTTTTTAGCAAATGGCCAGAACCTCACAGTTGCTTGGCTCCTGGCGAATACCTGATTTTAAAAGTATGGGTAGGATTCTCTTCTCCTGGGATGGGACTTGTAACACGCCCATCTCTGAGCCAATCAGGTGGGTGAAACAGAAGCTGAAGTGCTCTGATTGGCTAATATTGGCTCACATGTTGTGGAGCCTTGGTGATGGAGAAGCCCAAGTTGACCCCAGATCTCCTGATGGAAGCAAGTGTACTAGGGAGTTGGAGGTGATGGTTATTTACAGAGGAAATGGGGCATGAACAGCAAGCAGGAACGGATGGCTTTTCTAAGAGGTTTTATACCAAACCCAGACCCTGAAGGGAGATATTTTGATAATTCTTGTGACATTTATTGCCATCTTAGAGGTGGAGTTTAATTCTCAATTTGGCATTTTAACTTGCTAATCAATCACTCCACCCAATTATTTGTGAATTGTGTGTTGTGTGTGTCTTTAGTGCAGACACCAAGCCCCAGATCCAAAACCTGTGTCTGAAGGGCCAGAATAGGGCATTTGACTGTAGATTTCCCGGCCCCAAGTGATTCTGACACAAAGCCACACTTTAAGATACATGAATGCTTCCTAGATCTCATTACTGGGAACTGTGGAAATTATTATTTTAGGGAAGTTATTCTCATGTGCTTGAAAGGATGGATCTAGGAAGCCAGGGCTAATAGTGAAGGAGGCTCTCTATTCCTAATGCAGGAGTTGAAGGGTCCGGTGAGGAGACGGGAAGGAGTAGAACCAGCAGCTCTCAGATCTCACACACCTGTGAGCACCCAGGGAGAACGTGGCCTTGCCAGCTGGGTGGTGATGCTCTCCATCTAGGAGGGGGCAGCTAGTAAATGGGAGCCACCGGCTCCCTAAAGCATGCTGTGGTCCTGCCATGGAGCAACCCTTCTCTGCACCAAACCCGCTGCTGTCTCCAGGCCTCCGTGTTTAGACTGTGCTATTTCTCCTACCCATGCTTCCTGTCGGCCTAGGGAGTTCCTATGTCTGGGGCATGCCTCTGACCCCCGCCAGACTTCAGCAAGCTTTCCTGCACCCCGCCCTCTGCATCCTCCCCCAAGGCACCCATTTCTCCTGCAGTCTGCCACCTGCCATCTCCCCCATACTTAGGTGAATGAGTTCCTGAGAAGGGGGACTCTGTCCCACCCTAGACACCCACCACCTGCAGAGGGGCTGGCCTCACCTGGGCTTAATAACCATTGGTCAGTAACGGCAGGCGTGCATCCTGATGTCTGGGAGAGTGTGGACGTCAGGGATGCTGGGAAGAGTCATCCCTACCCTCATCTGACTGGCAGCTGGGGTCTCTGCAGCAGGCAGAAAGTCTCGAGGCAATAAGCCCTCTCCCCAGAACTGGAGGTCGGGGGTCTGCTAGATAAACGACGTTCTACAGGATTCATCTTTATCTGATTGAAGTAAAGCAAAGTTGCCACGGGATTGGGCTCTGTGTTGTGAGATAGCAGCCTTTGATGGCAAATAAAAGCCACATCAAATGGGCGTTTTACAGCATCTGGATACCTGGGCGTAATATTTACATCTTAAAGTTTGTAGACCAGTCAAAGCATCCGCCTGTGTTTTAGAAGAGTCTTATTTTTTAATATAATATGGATAATATTTTATTTCCTAGAGAACACGCACATCCAGTGCACACACGGGTGAGAGAGCGATGGAGAACACACACCTACAATGCGTCAGAAATCATAAGATTTGGCTTCTGTCCTAATTTGCAGGAAGAGAGACGGGGAGGGGGGCGCATCAGGAAGCAAGGCAGGGCCCGATGTAACTCTGAGCTGCTTTAGAAGAGGAGGCAAGTGAGACTGTATCGTGGCCAAAATGAAATAAAACATTTAATATCATCTCTGAGCACAGCACAAGAGCTCTGAATAGGATCCCAGAATTTCACAGCTCCCTCTCCGGAAGCTCGGGAGTCTGGGGCCCAGGGAAGCCTACATACTGCGCAGTTGGCATCTGTGAGATCCCACGCCATCGGGAAAAGGGAGCAGCCTCTGGATTCTGCAGGAGAAGCTTCACAGGCAGATCACGTCCTTAACTCCATGGCCCCGAATCATGGAGGAGTCCCAGGAGTTCTGTCAATACAGAACTCTGTTTCCAAATCCCAAGGTGGCGCTCCGCAAAGGCTGCCCCCCCCCACCCATTACTGCAGATTGACCAGCATTTTCCAAGAGAAGGGTCATTATCTCAGCACCGCAGGGAATGGAGAGGAGCGGTTCACCTCGCCCTTGCTGGTTGTGGAGGGCTCCTGGCAATGAGAACGGCACCAGGCGGGTGGCTGGCACCATCTTCCTAGGTGGAGGCCTGTTCTAAAAGTCCTGTGGCAGGAACCCCGTTTCCTCTCAACCTCGCAGCAGTGGGTGGCACTGTCCCTGTTCTAAAAATGGGGAGAGTGGGCAGGAAGAGGCCATGTCCATCATGAGGCTCCACTTGCAGTGAGCCACTGGCCTGGGAGCCACGTGGAAAGAGCACGCGGAAGCTTCAGCCAAGCAAGTGCAGACCTTGACCTTGGGCAAGATGAAGGAGTCTTAAACCTCAGAGGGCAGTAGGTCAGAGTCACTATCACTGTTGGTCATGAGTAACTCCATGCCAGTCATCGGGGTCCTGGCTGGACAGGCTTCCGGAGTCATGTGGTGGGACATCCTGCAGCTGTGAACCTGGGGCGCCCTCTCCTCACGGTGGTGATGCCTTGGAGGACATGTTGGTCTTCCTTCAAGGACATGTGGGTCAGCAACAGAGGTGAGGTGCCTCCTGTGCTGCCACTGCTGAGAAAAGGCACGTGGCTGTGCGGAGACTGGACATCTCTGGAAGGCACACAGGAAACCAGGAGGTTCCAGGGGACAAAGAAAAGCCATCTGGGAGCCAGGGGTGGGAAGCAGCTGCATTTAGTATTTGGCCCATTTTTCTGCACTTTTTTGAATGCTGTACCAGGTGCATATGCTGCCTTGTCAGTCGGTCACTCCAGCTGTGGATGCTGATGTGGGGAGTGGGGGGGCGACGCCAGGCGAGGAGCTGTGGCAGGAGAGGTGGGGCTGGGTATTGGACCCTGTTCCATGAGGCAGGGGCTATAGGGGCTGGATTATTTTCCCTGAAAATTCCTATGGGAAGTCTCTCACGCCCAGAGAGGCGTATTTCAGAAAGGACATCATCAAGGCTACATGAGGTCATGAGTGGAGAGCTCTGATCAGGTAGGATTAATGTCCTGTCCTTATAAGAGACCCTGAGACCAGACTTGCTGTCTGTCCATCATGTCAGAAGCAGGGAGGAGCGCAAGCCAGGAAGAGGGCTCCCGCCAGAAACCTAACAGGTGAGCGTCTGGATCCTGGACTTCCCAGCCTCTAGAACTGTGGAGATAAGCCTGTGTCATTTTTGCCACCCAGTCTGTGCCCTTTGTCATGGTAGCAGGGAGCAGACCAGCACAGGAAGGAAGTGAGGAGGTCCCAGCCCAGTGCAGGAAGCTACAGCCATTCAGGTGCGGATAAAAGGCCCCGAGGAGAGGCATAGGGGAGGGGGAGGAACAGAGGGGCCACAGGCAGAGGACAGCCTGCCCATGGAGGAGCCATGGCCTCTAAATAGTCTCAAGCCTACATATTTGGAAGAGTCGGTCACTCAGGCACCTTAGGAGCACTATCCTGAGGGGACACAAGTGCACATTCCCTCCGGCGGCCATCCTGATTGGTCCTTCCATCCCCAGGGTCTGATGATTGCCAGGAGGACACTGCAGCCTCTTGACCTGCCAGTGTGCCCATCTGCTGGTCTGGGCAGGCTGCCCCATGCCCTTTCCTAAAGGTGCTTCCAGCTGTGCCCTCTGGGGCCTGAGCAGCCTTTAAGGATGTGTCCCCCACTCCTCTTAGCCACTTGATAGGCCTTAGTGTCTGGTTATCCTCCAGCTCCCAAGTCTCCGCCATGTCTCACTAGAGACTGTGAGCCTGTGGGGGCGCCATAGCCAGATTTAATTCCCTAGCATGGTCCCCTATCACAGAGGAATGGCCATAAATATTTGTTGGGTGAACAAATAAGCGGATGAGGAAAAGGAAGGGAGGGAAGAAGGGAGAGAGAAAGAAGGAAGGGAGTGAAGAAGGGAGAGAGAAAGAAGGAAGGGAGTGAAGAAGGGAGAGAGAAAGAAGGAAGGAAGGAAGGAAGGAAGGGAGGGAGGGAGGGAGGCGGGCTAAACCAGGCTATTGATCCTCTAAAAAATGTTCTCTGAAAAAATAAAGGAACAAAAAATCAAGTTCAAATATTCCCAGGTCTGCCGTCACAGTGTGACCTCAGAATACAGAACGCACTGCCTCCTGACTTCTGTCTGGGTTTCCACAATACAGAGGTTTAAAGAGGGCTGTCAGGGTCCACTCAAAAATGGCCCAGCAACAGGAATTTAAAATCCCAAACAGAAAGGCAAAGTACTTAAACGTAACTGAAGAGGAAGTAGGAGCTGGAGGTGGGGATTGGACTGGTCACGCGGCCTTTGGGTGCTACTTCCCCATCTGGAGAATGGGGAGAAAGACTCTTGCCACCTTCACAGGACTGTTTGACATGGAAGTGTTTGGAAAGGCTGAAGAGCTCTCCCAGGGCGAGGCTACCATTTTTACTCTCTGTTTAGCATTCAAGAGATGGTAAGTGGGCAGAGGAAGGCAAAGGAAGGACCCAGGACCTTTCCTGAGCGTATCACCAGGGCCCACACAGAGCACAGAACAGAGCGGAGTTGGAATTTAGAGGTAAGAAGTAGAGACCCTGTGGACAGGGGTAGAGATGACAAACCCAGTCTTGGGCAGGATTCCCCCTGCTGTGGCGCATTCTGAGGTCCAAGCACTCTCCCTCCCAGCAGGATAAGCAGCCTTAGCCGATTCCGAGTTCCACAGCGTTATGGTGTGGGCCAGGAGATGATTTGGCTGCACTTTGCTGCAAGTAACATGCCAGAGACCAAAACCTTGACCAGAGCACCCTTGCCCATCGGTCACCGCCATCAGCTGAATTCCTGCTTCTGTGCTTGGGTGACACCTGCAACTTGCCTCTAAATTCTGACTCTGGAAAAGGAAGAAGAAACAGAACTCGGAGGTCTCTCGAAGCCCCCTAGATCCTTCCACTTGATTCCCTTCCCACACTGGAGCATGCATATGAACAAAAGTGAGTTCTGCCCATTAATTTGAAATCATTCTGGACTGATAGAACATCCCCACCCTGCCAAAACAGTTTCTATTTCTGAGTGATTCTTTATTCCAAATTCTTCAAATTGGCACTCTCTTTAAAATACTGGGCTCTAGTCTCTGGAGTACTGTAGACTGCATATGTCCCCGAAAAAGCTTGGCTTCCTTCTCAGAACTTCATAAAGAGCTCTTCCGGCACCGTCCCATCCCTTCCACTCAGCAGGTAACAGCTTCCGGATCCTTCCGCTTGAAATTGGATTTGGTACTTCCCATTCTCACTTGGAGTGAGTTTCACCAGAGGCAGCGGATGACATCAGCTGGACCCATGGCCAGGAAAAAAGCAGAAGGAATGAAGCACAGAGCAAAACCCACAGTGAAGATGGCATTCTCACAAAGGGGACCCCCCATCTTGGCCTACAAATTAAGTGTGTTAGCTGTCAATTCAGTGACAAAATACCAGAGATAAACAACTTAGAGGAGGAAAGATTTATTTTGGCTCCGAGGTATCTGTCCTGGGTCACTTGGCTCTCTTGTTTCTGGGCCTGTGGTCAGGCAGAATGTCATGGAGGGGGTCGTGTGACGTAGATGAGCTGCTCACCCCACGGTGGCCCAGATGCAGAGAGAGAGAGGAAGAGGAGGGGCTGAGGACAAACATCCCCTTCAGGAAATTATTGCTACCTCCCGATAGTCCCCTAATCTGTGAATCCATCAACACCTGAGCTGCTGGTGGACAGTTGAGATCCAAAACATAACATTAGGTAATGCACAGAACATGTCTCAGGGGAGGGGTCTGCCTGTGGGTGGCACTCAGCTGCACTGCCTCCCACGTGGGGCCAGAGCTGGCCACGTGTGACGGGAGGGTGAGCCTTGGGCATGAGGAGCCCTCTGTTTACTCCTGAGGTACAGCACTGTGGGTGGGCACGTCTCCAGGGGTTAGCATCTCCAGGAAGGGAGTGGACATAGAGCCCATGTCAGAGAGATGATAGAGTGAGGCCTTTCCTCCCACCAGATCCCTAGACCAGCTGAAGCAAGAAGGGACCTACAGGTCACATGGTAGCTAATGTGAGGAGTCCAGGACACAGGTGGCATCAGAGGTGAGAGTGCCATCTGAGTCCTCTGTCCGAGTTGGCTTCACGGTCAGATTGTCTCCATGACGCTGGAACCATAGCCACCCAGAGTCCCGGCCTCCCAACCCTAAGGGTTGAGATCCGAGGAGTCCCCTCTCTCCCTGCCATTTACATACCCCATGCTCATCCCAGGCAGCTGCTTTAGGAAATCTCAAAGAATGTTCAGATGGGGCCAGGGGCAGCAGAGCCATCGGCCAGCAGTGCAAATGTCTCAGAACTGCTGTGTGGACATCCAGTCTTCTCATCTCTTGTCCATTCTGTGTTTTCGCCCTAACTCTAAACTCAGGCACCTCCTGACGTAACTGCCATCCCTCCTCCTCACGTGTCTTTGGGCACATTGTCTCAGAGACCGTGTTCCACAAAGGTAGCAGGCTTCCATGTTGCTTTTCCTCCTAGTCCCAAATTTCCCAAGTATCCAAGCCCCTCAGCTCTGTTATGAATGAAGCTGTGTCCAACCAATAAGGAGCCTTTTGAGAAAGAATGGGAGAGATACCTAAAATTACAGCCACGGTGGAAACCCTGGGCTGACATTAAGCAATATGTGGCAGGATGATATTTCTGAAAATGGAAACTGAGGTGGTTGGATTGTTTTCCTGGAAAGTCTTTGCCTTTGAGCCCTACTCTCTTTTAGGTCGCCGGTCTTTTCTTGCGTTCATCGCCTTGAAGGCAAAAATGAGCCACACTGCTTGTACTTCCCTGACTTTTCTCTTCCTCAAGCCAGAGCTCTAGGCGATGGCGACATAGAAGCCAAGGCATGAAACCGTCAGGAAGCTGCCACTTTCCCCTCTGCCTCCTGACCCCAGCCTGGGGCAGAAGGAAGCTGCAAGGGGGGATGAAGGTGTAGACGAGGACGCATCCACAGGAAGGGGCCTATGGCTTCCACCCTCGACGTTCTTAGTTGAATCTGATAACAGAGACAGGTTGGACCAATCTTCTTTGTGGGGTCCCAGGGAAATGCTGAGACTCCAGAGGATAAATGGCTTCATGGAATATCTAGGCCTTCACAGACCTACCTCCTGCACCCAGCCTGACCACAGAAAGAGTCTCCAAAACTGGAGGTACCCATGACATGGCACAGCCTGTGGAACCAAGCCCGACCCAAGGAGCATTCCAAATCTGGAGAGGAGCCAAGGTTGGCAGGGAGAGGGGCTCTCTGCACCGATTGAGATGCACTTGCCCAAAAGAGAAATTAACGTAAGCCATAGGAGGGAAAAATTACAGCTCTAGTTTGCGCCCACGTGAGTTTGTAAATTAAGCTATGTACTTTCTATAAAAAGTCGGAGGAAGAGAAAAGCAACAAGAAAAACCATCTTCCTTTGTACACTTAGGCTAGCTGGACCATGTGTAAACCACGTACACATGTATTGGTTTTCTTTTGCTGGGTAACGAATGACCCCAAACCCTGAGGCTTACAACTCCCATTTGTTATCTCAAAGTTCCTGTAGGACAGGAGACTGGGCCCAGTGCAACCAAGTCCTCTCTCCAGGGTCTCAGTGGGGAGCTTAGGGAGCAGTGTTCTGTCTTCAGATATGTTTGTCTATTTGGCATCAATCACTCAGGGCCAAGGTAAAGGCAAACTTGTTTATGTGTCTGCTCATCCAGATTTCTCATGGATGCATGAAAAATCATATTACAAACCCTCCAACCTTAAACCCCGATGTCTGTGTTTACTTCCTGCCAAGAGGGGGACACTGCACCCAAAACTTCCTGCCCTTAGAGTACCATGGGCTCTGGTCTCTCCCCTTGCTCCTCCTTCCGCCTCCTCCCACGCCTGCCCCTTCCCCGTGTGCCCTGCACGATGTGGCAATCCTCCGTCTCATGGGAACTGTGAGTAGTAAATTCTTCTTTAGATGGCATCAACCTCTCCCCACTCAACTCCCTCCATAAGGTAGAACCCTCTAGGAGCATTTGGACGAGTCCAGACACCGGAGATCTCATCTGAGGCTCAGATATCTCTTCTAGGCTGTCCTGGCTCTGGGCAGAGTCCAGTTCCTTGAATCTGAAGGAATGAGGTTCTTCTTAGTTTTCTTGCTTGCAGTCAACCAAAAAATCACACCCAGCTCATAGAGGCTGCTCTTGGATCACGGCCACAGGGACCCCCACAGCCAGCGTTCAGTGTAATGTCACTTTCCCAGCACAGCGTTTGCTGCTGCCCTTATGTCTTGTAAGAGCCCACCTGACCAGGTCAGGCCCTCCCAGGAGAGGATCCCTTTTGATTAAGTCAAAGACAGGTAAAGAGATACTTCAATTACTCCGGGAACACCTCTTGTCACTTGACATCACACAGGCAGTCCTTGACTTACAATGGTTTGGTTTGCACTGGTTTGACTTTACAGTGATGTAAAAGTGACATACATTCATTAAAAGCTACACTTCGATTTTTGAATTTTGATCTTTTCCCTGTAACAGCAACATGCTGGGCGGTGCTCTCCTGTGATGCCCAGTTGTGGGAGACTGCAGGTGATAGGAGCAGTTTGAGGTAGGCCAACATGAGTATGACGTTCGGCAGGCTAAGTGCGTGACAATACTTTCGACTTACCCTGGGATTATCAGGATGTAACCCTGTGGTAAGTTGAGGAACATCTGCACAATCAAAGGTGTGCCTTTACCATCGTAATTGTCTGCCTCATCACAGAGAGTGTGCACCAGGGGCTGGAAACCTGGGGTCATTTAGAATTCTGTTTCCAAGACATGCCTCACTTCAGTCATTCTCCATGTGATTCTGTGACGTAAATCATATTCTTTATTCCAGTTACAGATATTTTAGAGAAACAGAGGCATCTATTTTAGCTTCAGAAAAACTCATATTTCAGTTCAATTTTATTGGTTATCTGCTAAGGACCAGGAACCATGCTAGATCAATATGAAGCCTTGGCCTCCAGGATTTCATCGTCTACTGCCACAGGCAGCTACGTAACGGTGATAGTTAATATCCACTCATCTCCATGCTTCATCTCTGTGATGGACAAAAGCCTATGGAGGTGGTGTTTGTTCTCATTAGCTTTCATTTTTGCCTGTGAGTAAACTGAGACGGAGAACGTCTAAGTGATGTTCTCAGGGTCACTAGTCACAACTTCTGAAGGTGGGATTTAAATTCAGAGCGGTCCACCTCCGTGGCTCAGAATTTGAATGAATATAACGTGTGGATCTCAACACAAAAACCCTTGCCTTGTACTCAATAAGAGCTGCTCCAAAGAAACTGCAATCAGCGGTTAAAGGACTCTTTTAAAGGCAACTGGAGAATGGACAAGAGGTAATATATTGTCCACCTGGGCTCCTGTGGAAAGTACCATAAGCTGGGGATGTATAATCAACAGAAAGACCTACATCACAGCTCTGGAAGCTGGGGGTCCAGGACCCAGGACCTGGCAGATCCAGTGTCTGGTGCCTGGATGGCACCCTCTCCTGTGTCCTCACATGGTGGTGAGGAAAAGCACATCACTTACTAGGTCCCTGAGGGCTCTACCAACATGACCTCATCACTTCCCATAAACTCGTCTTCTAACACCACCCGCGGGTGGACAGACACAGACATTCAGACCACAGCAGAAAACTCGCCAGCAGGATTCACAACCACTCAGTGCAGTGGTGAGATGGGACTGGCCTTAGTCAATCAGCAGGACCTCCAGAGGGGAGAGGCAGAGAGGCAACGGGGAGGAAAACAGAGCTGAACACAGGCGGGTGCTGCGGACGGAGGGCTTGGTTCTCAGGCAAGCACCCTGTCTCTGGAATCTGCCTGTTGTGCTTTAGGGACAAGATGCCTGGATCCCTGATTATGGCATTGCAGCCTGAACCCAAGTTTGAGACCCACGGGACATGCCACAGACCAAGAGCTACCTGGTACAAGACGAGCACTTGTTCCTGAAGAGCTCACCAGCTTTTCCAAAGGAGTGCTTCTCAATGACATGACCCTGGGGGACCCTTGATAATGGATGGACACATTTTTGGTTCCTATAACCAAGAAACTGATGCTACCGATAACCAGTGAGTAGAAACCAGAGATGTCGGTGCACCTTCGAAGGCATGGACAGCCCTCTAGCACAGAGTAGGCCCAGGAGAGACATCCAATCCACATTATAGACTGAATGCTTCTGTCCCCAGAGTCCATACCTTGAAACTCTAAACCCCCATGTGTTGGGTGTTAAGAGGCGGCGGGGACTTTGAAAGGTAATCAGGTTATGAGGGTGGGGCCTTAGGAATAAAATGAGTGTCCTCCTAAGAACAGACAGGGCTTCCTCTGTCCCTGCTGGCTGCCCTGTGAGGACACGAGGAGAAGACAAACGTGGGCAAACCAAGAAGCAGGCTCCCTCCAAACACCACTCCTGCCAGCAGTTTGGATGCTCCAGCCTCCAGAACTGTGAGCAATAACTGTCGTTTAAGCCATGCAGTCCCCGGGATGTTTTTGATGGCAGCCCAAACAGGCTACGTCAAGCCTCCAACGTCAACAGTGCTGAGGCCAAGAAACTCGTCTCTGGTGGCCCCATAAGGGATGTTTGTTTTCTTATGACTTCCAATAGTGAGCGAAGAATGAGGTCACTAGATTCATATCTTGGTCTGGGTGAGGGAGGCCCACAGGTGTGCATCATCTTAAAACCAAACTCAAATTGCAGTTGCAGAATCCTTCAGCGAATTCAGAGGCCTGCTGTCTGCCCAGTACTGTCCCAGGGGTAAAGTGGCCACCAGACTCCAAGACCAAGGAGCTCACACAGCTCTTGCGTAGGAGCCAATCTGGTCCAGTAGGAACGCGTATCCATCAAATCGCCTTTGGCATCTTGATGGCTCAACCCGAGTCCCGCTGTTCCTCCCAGGGTGACCGCCAGAGTGATTAATCCCCCCTGTTGGGGCCTCATCTCCCTGGGCTCAGTTCTCGTCCAGATCCCACCCCAGTCCAGGCAAAGGAAAGCCCCATCAGCTCAGCCAGAGTCCACGGAGGGCAAGGGTGGGTGTGGTACCAAGCATGCTCAGTCTATCCCACTCAAAGGTTCAAAGCCCTACAAACTAGGAGTAGACAGGGTGCCCCAGGAAAGATGGGCTTGGCTGCCGCTCTGGATGGTGCCGACCTGCATGGGCAAGTCTGACCTGAGAATTGGCAGAGCCCTCGCCCTTGGGGAATGAGCCCGAGACAGTGATCTTCCAAGCTGCCTTCCTCCAGCTCCTCAGCCGCGTTCCCACAGTCTGGGGCGGGCCCCACAGGGAGGACAAGGCTGCCCAGGATCAGCCCACTGCTCTCCCAGGGCCGACTCCTGGACCCCGCCACCCTGGGGTGTGAGGCTGGGCAGCAGGGGGCCACACAACCTGCCTGGGGTGCTGGGTGGAGTGAACACCAGCTGGGCCTCCCCTCGCCTGGTGGTGACTTCAGAAAGGGCAAAGCAGCAGCTCATGAATTCTTTTATTCGAGATCAGCGTTTCTGGAGCCTCCTTTATGCTGGGAACTCGACTGGATCTAGGACGTGGAATTTCACAAAGCAGGACCAAATCCTGCGGTCATAGAACGTCAGTCTACAGACCACAAGGCACCAAGATAAACCCGTAGTCCCACGAATCATGGATTATTTCCCAGGCCTGCAGTTTTTACAAAATTTAATCAGCACAGCACCCCTGCAAGGTGGTCCTTATAAATTGACAAAGAAGACAGAGAGGCAGGTTGGGGCTCCTGCATGACAAGGGGAAAGATGACTTAGGGCGATTGGAAGACCACTTACCCACAATGCATGCAGGTCGGTTGGCGGCAGAGCTAGGATTTCAGTTTAGGTTTGGAATTGCTTCCTACAAGCCAAGCACCCTCGTCTTCTGCTCTTCCTGTTTGTTTTTTTATGAATGCTCTTTTTTTTTTTTTTTTTTTTTTGGTATTGGATGTTGGACCCAGAGACGCTTAACCACTGAGCCACATCTCCAGCCCTTTTTAATATTTTATTTAGAGACAGGGTCTTGCTCAGTTGCTTAGGGCCTCACTAACATGCTGAAACCGACCTTGAACTCATGATCCTTCTGCCTTAGCCTCCCAAGCCACACCATGCCCGACGTGAATGCTCTTGCCTTCTCCCTCCAAGTGGGATCAGCTTCTTTTGTATCAGGGAAGACCACACGGGAGCCAAGGAGACCCTTACCTCCTTGGTCTCCATGTGAACTTAACCCTTCAGTTCACTTATTCTACACACATGCCCTGAGCACCTACTTTGTACCAAGTGCTACACTGCAGTGGGTGATGGACTGGCACACAAGTACCTGGAACACAGTGTGGTGGTGATGTACACACCAGGGAAATGCAGGTAGCCACTTGGGCACTCAGATGAGAAGATATGTGGACACATATAAGCAAAGTCCTAGCAGGTGGGTAAGCAGCATGTGTTGAAAGGGATCCTAATGCTCCTAGATCAGGGTGTGCACCAGCACACCCTGAAGACACAGGGCACACCATCTCACCTCTCTGCCTCTCTCTGGCCTCCTCTGTGGGATGGAGACACACTTTCCTTAGCTATTGAAGTAGGCCAGGCACCTGCTCCTGCATCTGGAACATCTGTGCTCACCAAGGTTGGTCTGCCTTTCTCCAGACTCATGAAACCCCTACATTGCAGCAAACAATATCCCCTCACCCAACCCAGAGTCTTAAAAACATGGACATGCATGGGAAAATGATGACCAGTAATTGACAAAGGAGACAGAGAGGCAGGTCGGGGCCCCTGCGGAGGACCCGACTGTCCAGACAAGGCAAATTAAACTTCTGGAGTCTTCTGGGATGCTGGAAACATGCCAGCAAGAGGAAGGCCATGGACAGAGCAGACAAGGGCAGGATGCATTCCCAGGCTGTCACCAGAGCCAGTGGCATGCTCTCATGGGGACACTGGCACGTGCAGGTACTGGGCTTGCTGGCTGACCCACTCCTCACCCACACCTGCCTTGCCTGCCACGCAGCCTTGCCAAATGCACAAGCCTTCCTGTCAGTTTCTCAGACAGCCTGAGCCCAGGGGAGAAGAAAGAATCGAGGCCTGTGGACGGGGAAGACTCCTTTTCTCAATCCATTCATCCCTTTCCTTCCGAATACCTGAGGACAGAGAGATCTACCCAACCCTTAGCTATGCAAAGATCCAAAACAGCCCCAGATGACCCATCGAGCAGCTCCCACACATAGATGTGGACATAACAGCGACCATGATGCACGACGTCTTTAGAGTGAATGAGGGCCATGAGCCAGGCTACAGTTGGGCCTGTTGCCTATTTCTATAATAAAAGTGCTACTGAAACTCAGTCACACCCAGTCATTTATGTAGTGTGCAAGGCCAGCTTTGTACACGAGGGCAAAGCTGAGCAGTTGTCACCGAGTCTGTGCAGCCTACAAGGCCCAAAATATTTACCAGCTGACTATATAAAACTGACTCATCTTTCCCCTAAGATTTTATTGGACTTAAGTCTTTTTTCATTGATTCATGAGTCTATTCTATTCCTTCAAGTCTGTTTGCCACCAGTCTGTGAGCATTGGAGAATTGATGGTACTATCTATCTTGGCATCCCCAGCGCCAAGCACAGTGCCCAGAAAGTCCTTAGGAAGAAATATGAGAAGGGGGTACATTCTGGCTCTCTGCCATCAAGGTTCCTGGTGTGGTGGGAGAGAGGCTTACCGTGCACATGGGCGCTTTGTGCAGAGGGGAGGGCTCCTGCAGGGCTGTGTGAAAGCCGATCCCCATGATCTGGGAGGATTTTAAGATCTGACTTTGTAATTCTAAAATCCAAGTCCCAGAATCTGAGATGAGTGGAACTGAGAGGACCCGAGTCTTCCCGGAGCGCCCGGGAAGGAATGAACCCACTGCTCTTCCCATGGATACCTGCTGTGATCCCAGCCCTGGTCCCAGCCCTGTGGCAGGTGCCAGGGATTTGGCAGGGAGCACACCAGGCCTGAACCTCAGATCCTGACCAGCTCATCAGCCGGTGTGCTCTCCATGCTGGACAAGCCCCGTTTTGGAAGGGACTCCAGTCCATCCCCACCTTGAGAAGAGCCAGGGCCATGGGGCAAGGTGGGAATGAACAGGCAGGGGCTCTACCTCCTTCTGGGACCATGTTTGCCTCTGACGTTGATTACGTCACTTTAAGCAGCTGCTTACAGCTCTTTTTGGTCATGTACAGGAGGACGACAGCAGCTCCCACATCCTGGGTCTCCTAGGGAAAGTCGGAGTTAATGCACTTGGATGCAGAAGCACTCAGGAGTCAACTGCAAACTAGAGAAGAGATTGATGTTTATGGCTGCAAAATGGCAGCCTGGTATCTTTGCCTGACCCAATTCCAGCCTCCCATGTAGGCGAGTCTTCTCATTCCCAAAGGCCTCCTCCTTTTGGACAGTGAGATGTCAACATGGGCACCTGGGCACTGTGGCTGATAAGCTTTCCCATGCACCTGCTTGCCCTCCACCCAGGCCAGAAAGGAAACTGTCCTGTGTGGCAGCATGAGAAGGTCTCGTCAGGTGACACCTCCACACTGCAGACTCCCCAGGCTCACACACAGCACACCTCACCTCCACTCAAGCCGGCCTTTCTGCATGGAAAAGACCTTTCTCTCTTACCTCGCCTCTTTTTTTCCCTAATGAAAGCCTGTAGGGGTGGCAAGAGCTTTGTGGTGAGATGAACTCCACCCGCAGCAGAAGCTAGGAATGCAGCTGCCATCGGTGAGACATCAGTGGATAGACAGCCAGCGGGGCCATGCCCCGGGTCCCAGGTCACCTTTCCCCATCCGCCCCCCCTTGGTTTTCTCCTAACTCAGTCATTGCCCATTCACTTCCCTCCCCTTTTCCTAGCACAAAACTTGAGGGGAAAATTACAAAGTGGCAGGTACTGCCATCACCATGAATATCTAGTGTCATAGATCTTGTCAAAAAAATCAGCAAGGATGTTAAAAAAAAAAAAAAAAAGGCAAAACTCAAGACTCAGAAGAATCTGCTGTTCCTCCAGTCTCGCTCAAAAAAAAAAAAAAATTTCTATTTAGATTTCACTCTATTTCTTTTTTAACCTCTCCTGCGGGTCTTTATATGTAGGACAAAACCACACACACACACACGTGCATGCTCGCACGCGTGTGCACACTTCCTTGTTTCTGTCGTTGAAAGTAGGAAGAAACTAGCAAAGGAAAATCTATTTTCAGCTGTTTCTTGTTAGAATGCTTTTTTGCCATGAGGATTGAAAAAAGTGGATTTCGAAGAAAGTGGAGTCCCTGATGGAGCGGAGGGGACTCTGCATTCAGGCGTCGTCCTGCTCACTCCATCCTGGGCGGCTCAAGTCCTGGGTCCCCATGGAACTAAAACTTGAGGACTGAGGAGAGGCCGCTACAGGGTAGTCTTTCTAGAGACTTGAAAAATGAAGATAGAGGCCCGGCCCTGGGCAGGTCCATGGTGGGTCTAGAGATAAAGGAGCCAGGGAAGGGGGGTCTTCAAAGGCAAAGCGGGATCTGGGCTTCAGAGAACAATGGCTGCTCCAGGCTCCCTGCTCTTCTAATGGTCCTTGTGCAGTAAAAATAACGTCCAAACACTATAATTTGACTCACACAAAAGTTACAAATACTGTAGGTATCTTTAGAAACAGCTGCAAAAGTGGTTTCACTTTTGACAAGATTGGTGTTAATTACCAGCAAGGACTTCAGTATAATACTATTTAAATCATTTTAAATTATCCCTCTCAAAAATTAATTTTTCATCAAAGATTACACACAAAAAAAATCATGATATCATCGCAGCTGCGATTTAGTAATAATTTCATCTATTATTACCAATGTCAGTTGGATAAAAGAAAAAATGGCACCCC
The DNA here is from genome assembly GCF_048772815.1 of Callospermophilus lateralis. NCBI lineage: Eukaryota > Metazoa > Chordata > Mammalia > Rodentia > Sciuridae > Callospermophilus > Callospermophilus lateralis. Next base: position 9,452,936 of record NC_135307.1, read on the forward strand.
ACGGTGCCGATTCCAGCACAGGCCATATATAGAAATTTTTAACTATCACTTATAATCGCTTTGATGAGCTTAAACCTCCTCTCAATTAACACCCTAAATGACACTGAGACATCTTAATGGGGGATGTAAGTGAGGGGAAAGACTTTAATCAAAGAATAAAGAGAAGTGTGCCGAGAGAAAGGAGGACTCGTGAACACCTCTCTGTGTCCCATCCGGATGATGTCCTGGACTGTGCTTAGAACCCCGTACCATTCGGCATCCAGAGCAGGACTCCAGGGGAGCAGAAGGAACACAGCCAGCCACCGGTCAGCAGTTTGCTCTGCTCTCTCTGGAAAAATAAATACTTACCCCAGGGGTCCCCAGCAGGACTCCCAGACGAGGGGATGGAAAGTTGGAATGTTGTCACTTAAACAAGCTCATAAAAGGGAGAAGAGAAGAAGATGTTGTCCCCGGGAGACCATCTTCCGGGGCATCCCAGGGTAGCAGTTTGGGGGATCCAAGCCACTCGCATGGAGGCACCCCAACTCATCCTCAGCAGGTCCGGGGAATGAAATGGGTCCCCTGAGACACATTTGAGTTATGCAAACTCACACAGCCATCGGGATGTTACAGAAGGACATTTCTCAGGCCATTATTTTTTATCATGAACTGCTGTTCCTGGGCTTTGGGAGAATCAGAAATAAAATGAAATAAAACAAAATCCAAATGAAAACTGACCAGCGAGCTTTATTCTTTTTAAATCATGTTTGCTGTCTCCATGGTGATTTTTGGTTCCAATTAAGATGTCCTAATGAACATGTGTTCGTGCCAGAGTTTTACAACTAGGAAACAAACTGGTCAATTAAGGGCCCTGCAGGAGCCCCTGATCTCTTGAGCCCTGCATGAGTATGGGGTCAAAAAAGCAACAATTTGCAAAGACTTGCAAATTTTATTTTTAAAAAATTAAACAGAAGAGAACTTGACTTTCAGATGTGACTTATCTTTCTACCCCTAAATTACCTAATCCCCAAAAGACAGCAGCCATGTCCCACAGTTGCCTGACCAGCACAAAACTCTAGAGACAAAGAGAGCAAAGCATGGGCTATGTTTTCGCCACCCACAACAACAAAAATGATAGTTTCCCACCTGTTGGCACTAAGGGCCAGCATCAGGGCAGTGCCAGGAGACACACAGCAGGGCCACACTCCACGATAGAGCTCCGCAGATAACCGGCCGAATATTATCTGGGATTTGGAAACAGGAGATTAAGCATCAGAGAATTGGAGGAATTTCCAGAAGGTCAGCTGACAAAGTATAGCAATACTAGCATTTAAAACTGGCCTCATCATAGTGAGCTAATCAGAGAGGAGCAAGATCAGCATCCTTCTCCAGAATAAGAAGCACTTCGACCATTTTCACCAGTTCCGCATTAGCCACCAATCCCCCTCGCCCACTTCTTGACCCTCCCCAGCAAACCTGTAGTTTTATATTATACTACGTAAAATTTTACTTCATTCTTTTTGGATTTTCCTTTAGACACACACAGGCACACATGAATGTACAAACAATAAAGTGTACTAATTTACACACTCGGTCTTCATATGCGTATTTCTCAACGCATTCTTCCACTGGTGCCCATCTTCTAAAACTGTTTTCAAAGAGAGTAAACTTTTGTGGTTTTACTCACTAAATTCTTTATATTCTGTATTATAGCATTTAAACCTCGCATTTCCCTGTGATACTGGTGATCGTTATATTGCTCACCCGTTAAATGGTAGTTTAGCTGGATATAAAATTATTGATTGACAATTATTTTTATTTCACACTTCAAAAATAATTCTCCACCGTTTTCTATATTCAAGTGACCATGGAGAGATAAGAATGTTATTTCTGCATGGGGGGAGCTATACTTTCTGTCTGAGAGCGTGCTGCCTTTTTTCCCCCTTTGATGCTCTTAAATATAATGACAGATACTCCTCAATTTATGGTAGGTTTAGGTCCTGGTTCACACAGCATTATTTTAAATTATTGTTAGTTGAGGATGCATTGATTGCACCCAAGCTACTGAGTTTCCTAGCTCTGCAACATGGTGCAATGTGGAGGAGGGGGGTTCTTCCCTTCTGATCGCGTGGCTGCCTGGGATCTGTGGTTCGCTACCATTGCCAAGCAGCCAAGAAAGTATTGTGCTGCACGGTTCTGGCCCAGAAAAGATCAAAATTCAAAGTGTACTTTCTACAGAATACGTATTGCTTTTGTACTGTGGTAAAGTCAAAAAAAAATTCTAGTTTGAACCATCGTAAGTCGGGGACTATCTGTATGCTATTGAAATGTGATTTTTCATGTGCATTTCATTTGTCATTCCATGAGAATTTACAACATGACTCTTTTTCTTTCTGTCTGCCATTGTCTGTTTTTCCAAATATTTCCTCTGCTCTATTTTTCTCTCCTTCTGTGACTGCCCATTATGTTGATAGCAATATGACAGCCTCTGCTTATTTTACTTTCCCTTCATACCTTTCAATTTTTTAGGCCAGCTTCCTGCCTTCTCAAAGAATGCTTCAAGCTCATCTTCAAGCTGATTCTTAAGTTTGTCCGTTGTGCGTGAGGCCACCTGCTAGATTCTTTATGTCCTGCGTCACAGCTTCCAAACCTCGCATCTCCCTGTGATTCTGCTCCTTGGCCCCAGGACCCCTGAACGTTAGGCTGTGTTTCTCTCCTTGTCATTGGGATCTGCTCGCCCTGCTGCCCTCCTCTCAAGAGTGACAGGAGGGAGACGTGTGTCCCAGTATAGTTACTCCATCACCAAAGTCTGAGTGTGGCCACCCTCACTTACTCTGTAACCCCAAGCTTCAGCGTGGCCTGCTGCCCAGTAGGTAGGTGTGGCTCTTCCCCCAGAGGTAGCCTTACTCCCTGCACCCTTTGAGACCAGGGAAGAAGCAGATGGGGACACAGTAACCAGCTCTCCTCCTGCACTGTTGACACATGTGCCTGGTGAGCTGGCCCAGGGGTGACATTTCCTCACTTACCCACAACACTATTGCGTTAACTTTGCTATTTTTATGCCTCCAAAAGAGGCCAAAGAGATGATATGCCAGAGATGACGTGGACAAATGACAAAATGAAACATGCATGCTCCCTTCTTATGGTTGACCCCCCTCAACACGGCACACAGCCCTCCTGTGGTTTGCAGAATTTAAACCAGAATTCAAACCAGAATGGCATCACCGCCCCCTGTCCTCCCACAGTCCTATCTGTTCAGATCCATTCACGTACTCCTTCATGGCCTGATTGGGCCAATGGAAGGGGCCAGAATCCTCAGCTAATGTAACTACCAGAATGGCAGAAAAAAAAACCCAAATTCCGGGATCTTCAGGGGCCGTGCACACATGGAAAGGCAAGTCAAAGAGAATGTCAAGAACGAAGCCACCCAGCCCCAACATGCAGGAGCAGAGTGCAGCAGAGGAGGCTCCTGGGTTCTATGGTTGGTTTGTTTTAATCTGGGGACAGCGGACCCACCGAAGAACGGAGCTGGGGAGTTAGGAGCAAAGGCAGAAGGGCCTGAACTCAGGATGAGACCAACAGGCATTTTCTCTTAAAGTGGAGGCAGTTGCTGGTAAGATGCAGCTTGGTTTGTGCCCCATAATGACAAAACACCGAGTTGCTTCACTGGGGTCCCGGGCCAGGCACAGAGGGCACTCTGTGGATGAGGTCAGTGCTGGCCTTGCTCAGCTTCTACTCACTGATATTTAATCTTTATTTTGAGTCTCCTGGGTCTGGTCTAAGAGCAGCGCCCTGAGGAATTGGGGAAGATTGGGTCAGGGGTCGTGTCAGAGGGTCCCCTGGGGAAACTCAGTCCTTGTGTCCAGGTTCTGGGTAGCAAGGGCTTTGTCACCAGCCATCAATAATACCACTTCTCTTTGGCTTAGCTCAAGACTCAAGATTCCAGAAACCAAGGAGACCTCAGAGAGAGCAAGCCAACGAGCAGCTATGTGCTGTGTCCAGGGCAAGACGTTCCACAACATTCCCTCACTTGACTTTCAAAGTGCTCTGGGGGGAAGAAAGTGTTATTATTACACTGACCACATGAGAAAAATCTAGGCCAAGAGTAATCAAGAGACCTGCCCAAGATCATGAAGAGAGAGAGAGAGAAAAAAAAAAAGACAATTCTTAAGACTGTAGGTCCTTCAACTGATTCACCCTACACCACACCTTAGAAGCCGAAGAAAGAGAAGGACCCCGCTGTTAGTATCTGCTGTGTCCCCAGTTCTGCAGTAGGAGCTGAGATCACCCTCAAACCAAACCGACCAAGGATGATGAGACCCCAACCCCGAACAAAGAGATGGCTTGACTCCCATGGTTTGGAGGAGAGATGTCTCCCAAAAGCTCGCTTATGAAACAATGAAAGAAGGTTTAGAGGAGAAATGATCGGGTTGTGAGAACCTTACCCCAGTCAGTGGATTAACCCCTGATGGGATTAACTGGGTGCAACTGAAGTGGTGGGTGTGACTGGGCCTGGGGGGTGCCTTTGGGACATATGTTTTGTATCTGCTGACTGGAGTCTCTCTCTGCTGTCTGACCGTGATGTGAGCCGCTTCCCTCTGCCACACTCTTCTGATATGATGCTCAGCCTCCACTCGAGCCCAGAGGAATGGAGCTGGCTGTCGATGGGTTGAGACCTCTGAAACCGTGAGCCCCTAAATAAATTTTTCCTCCTCAGCAACTTTTCTGGTCAGGTCTTTGAGTCACATAAACAAGAAAGCAGACTAAGATACTTACATAATATTAAATGTGAAATTTTAAAAAGGGAGAAGAAAAGAAAATAGGGCATTAGAGAGAGATGGCCAGGGTCCTGGGTCTCCACATCGTACAAGTAGCTCACCTGTTTTGGGACCTAATTATGCAGCCCATTCACGTCCACACACTAGCAACAGCACTTTAATGACTATTGGTCTCTGTCCTTCTAAGGCTAGATGAAGGAACTCTGCAGAGCCGCCACCTCAGGGGGCCTGGTAGAAATATACCCAACACTCCCTCGCCCGATGACGTGGTTCTTCTTGGGACCTGGGCTCAGAACCAGGACAAGAGAGCAAGGCTGGCAGCGTCCAGGCCTGGAGTGGGTCCAGCCCAGACTTCCCTGAGGTCCGTCTGCCTCCGGCTCAGAAGGGGCTTACGAGCAGGCAGGCGCGTGCCAGGGCTGAGCTCCACGTAGCTGGAGCGCTCTTCACATCATCAGTGCCATGGAGAGGGTCTAAATTGCCCACCGTGCACGTGCCCGGGACACCTATTCACTTCTAAAATGAAGGGCTCTTAAAAATGTGAAGCACTGAATTTGGAAAGGATCAAGGGTTTGGGCACGCAGAGTGCAGAACAATTTAATATTACAGGAGCTCTCCAGCTACTTTTGATATATACCTAAGCACTTCGTTTTGGAAGTGACTCAAGTAATGCTCGTTCCTACACTCAACACGTGACGGGCTCAGAACTCCATCACCCAACACTGAAACGTTAACCCCCCAAAGGCTCCAAACGGGGTGGGGGGGGAGGCAGGCAGAAAAGGCAGCGCTCGGTTCTTGAGTACATCTGGAAGACTCCACTTTCCGCTCCATCTCTCCGGACACTGCGTTTGTGACCCCAGCACGACGCTGCTCGCTGACGCCTCTCCATTCGCATTTGCTGACTTGCATTGAGCGGCTACTGTCAGTCGGCCAAGTTCTCACTGGTGAGGTCATTTAATCCTCACAGCAGCTCCATCGAGTAAGTGGTTTTTATCCCCACTTGACCCCCCAGGGAGGCTGGGGCTCAGAGGAGCTGAGCTGGTCTTAGAACGTCCAAGAGCCACAGAGAACACGTGAGCGAGCGGCTTCAACACTGGCCCAAGATGGAGGTGGGCCCAGGAAGGAGTGGCCTGCTCTAACAGAAGGCTTCTGACCAAGCCAAAAAGAGAAGTCCTGGTCCTTGATTTGAATTCAGAAAACCCGAGTTCTGACCAGGAGAGGCAAGTCCTCGTATAACAGGGCAACCCGGGCGACCTGGGCGGCTGGCGGGAGGAGGGTGAGTAGCCGGAGGGCAGCTCTGGCCCAAGCACTTGGCTTTGGACTCCCAACATAATCGCTCCAGGCATTCCTTTCCATCATCAGATGACTTCCAGGGGCTTGGAACATCACCAGTAGGGCCACCGAGAGGGAGAGAGTGCCCTGGCAAAAAAAAATAAAAAAGATTGTCAGCCTCGCCGTCTGGGTGAAGCAGTAAATGCCGGCCATTCACATTGCTATGAAACCCTGCTGCGCCAGGGGCCACCTGGACCATGGGTCCCTGGATCCCCAAACCAGCCCTGCTCACGTGGCTTGTCTCTGGAAAGATGAGACAGGGAAGAGACATGCCGCAGTCTGGCTGGGCACAAAATCACGAGCCACTCACAGCTTTGTAGATTCAAACAGCAATTCTTTATTCCCGATCTCACACCGGCCCTCTACAAACACCTTCTGGGGAAATCCACGCTCTCTGCCCAAATACTCTCTGAATCCTGGGAGAACTCAACGGGAACTCCAGGAGCAGGCACGCCTGAGGCAGCAAGATACACCTTATTCCCAGCAGGGTACACCTTAAACCTGGAACCGCCCTAAACCCAAGGAGAGCCCTAAACCCTGATCCGCCCTAAACCCGGATCCGCCCTGGTCCTTGAGCAAGGTCACCTTACATGCAATGTCACTGCAAAATGTCCAAGGCAAGTCCATTTCCAGGAGTCCTTCCTCCAAGCAACATGGGGTACGCTGGCAAGGAAATTGTCATACCTACTTGGCTGATGGCTCCCAGCAGAGACACTCAAGGAGGACGGGCACAGGCACAGAGAAGCATCTTTACTGTGCTGTGGGAGGACTGTTGCCCCCCAAATCATCTCAGAGCAACACTCCGGGGACCTGGGAGCACCCCCTCAGTCACTGGGCAGTCACTGGCAGATCCAGAGCAGCCAGCCTGAGGGAGACTCGGGCACCCTGGAGTGTGACGGCCTCTGTGCCCTGCATGGACAGGAGCACTGAGGTCTGGACCAGCAAAGGGCTGTGGGTGCAGGTGCAGCCACCCTGAGTCCACACCTCCTGACCTCCTCACTAGGGCTCTTCCTTCCACACAGTCTGCCTCCCCCCGGGGTCGAGGGAACCTGGAAACTCAGCAACTTCTGTTGCTAGACATCCGGGGAGTTTCTTCATGTCCCTTGATTGACTTCCTCAGAATGGTGCGTCTTGATCTCACCAGCAGTCTGTCCTCTCCCCCGTCGTCTCCCACTCTGCACCTCTTCCTGGGAGATCCCATCATGCCACAGCTTGAACTGCAGACTCTGGGCTGGACACTTCCAGTTTCCCACCTTTGTGTCTCAAGGGCTTCTGGTAATTCCCCCTGGGGACGACGCAGGCACTCCAAGTTCAACAAGTCTCACACGAAGCTGCAGCCCTCTGTCCACCAACAGAACAAACCGGCAAACAGAACAACTGCAGATGGCCGTGACAGGTGCAGTTCTTCAAGGGAAGGAGGCGGGTACTGGACAGTGGGGCTCATTCTTAGGTAAGAACGTTGAAGGAAGAGCACTAGCACACAGGGTGCTCACAATGAGGTGTGAAAGATGAGGGGAAATTAACAGACTGAAGAGAAAAACATTCCGAGAGAGGGAACAGCACGTGCTAAGGCCAGGAGATAGGGAGGAGCTTGGTGCCTTGGAGGAAAGAAAGAAGAGCCACTCGGCTGGAGCATGCTGGAAGGGAGGCAGAGGCAACATCCAGAGACAAGTCATGCAAGGACTTTGAGGAGCTGGAGAGTTATTTTAAGCCCACTGCCAAGTGCTGATATGCACAGGGCCAGATCTGAGGGTCAGAGTGGACCACCATGCTTCCTGTCCATGCCTGATGCAGAAGAGGCTCACTGGGAGCTGCCTCTCAGCATTTCCCAGCCTGCGGTTATTTTTCTGTCTCTGCTCATCTTTTTCCCTCTCATCCTCGATACTGCGGCTCGTCCTCTCATTTGCTCCACTGTCCTGGTGTTTACGCCGTCCTCCAGATGATGACTGAATCCTGCTTGCCCTTCAACCTGTATGTTGAGGCTCTCCACCCCAACAGCTCCACACAGAACTATATTTAGGGATGGGAGTCTTGCAAGGGGTCAGTAAGTTAAAATGAGGCGACGATGAGCCCTGATCCAACCTGACTGATGTCCTTGTAAGAAGAGAAAATTTGGTCACATGTGGACGCTAGGGAGAGGCTCACACAGGAGACAGACCACAAGGGCACGGGGACAAGGCGGCCATGCGCAAGCACAGAGGACTCAGAATCAACCAACGACCCACACCTTGACCTTGAACTCCCAGCTTCCTGAACGATGAGGAAACATATTTCTGTTGCGCAAGCCACCCAGCCTGTGTGTTTGGCTACAGTAGCCCTAGCAAAGTACTGTAGCAACTAGGCCCCCTTCCCTTCCTCCAGAACCACGCACTCACAGACGCCTGGTTGCCCCTGAAATATGAACCTGCCGCTCGTCAGCTCTGCCTAGCAAGGTGGCCTCATGAGGAAGGCTCCTCTCCCACCTTCTCCGGGTCGGGGCCCTGTTTGAGAAGGTTGGATTGCAATTTCCCCAGCATGGTCTTAATTGTTTACTGTCACTGCAGTGTGCGATTTCAGCGTCAGCTAGATAATGCACATCTTGGGGGAACAGATCTGCCACCATCTACAGAAACCACCAGGACAGGGTCTGGTCTCATTTGCAAGAATATTCCTATTCCCAGCCTCCGACGTTCACGTGGGGCATCGTCAGGAATATAAAAAATAGATCAAGAGATTTATTATTTTGGAGTAAGGGGGAGAGGATGGCAAAGCTTCGAAGATTTCATTTATACATGGTTTAAAATGTTGGTAAATATTTAACGAAAACATGGAGCAATAAACCCAAATTATTGCTGAGTGCAGAAAAGAACTAGAAGGTAATTTATCAACGGAGAGGGAAGGAAGGATACTGTGTTTTCCAGGGGCACACACATTCTGACACACTAATGGGGATCCTGCCAGTTAAATGTTGACATGTACCAAATCATGGCCCAGTCTAAATGCCTTAGTCATGGCAGGGGGCAACAGAAAGAGAATATTTGAGAATAATGTGAATTAAAAAGGCAAGTTAGTTTAAATTTCTGTTTGGTAGGCCCCCAGGCCTACAAGTCCAATGGGAATACACTCCGGCTAGGGCTTGATGAATGGCCTTAATGAAGTCGGACAACTTGGAATACATGCATAAAATGATTTTAAATATTGATACGATGTCATTGTGTGTCTGAAGATATTGAAATGTTCATTCTCCGAGCAAGACAGGCTCCATCTAATTTATTAAAGGTGGAAATGGTTATTTACATTTGTAAGTGGAATGTGTGCCCAGATAGAAGCCAAGGCAATAAAATAATCCTTGCATTTAGAAAAACAGAGAGAGTCCATCCTTCTGGAAGAGGAGAGATCCTAGTACGTCCTGACGCAGAAGCTCTGCCCTCCGTGGAGGCTGCTGCAGAAACAGTGGAAATTTCCTTGAGGGTCATCGTCTCAGGTGCCGGTGGTATGGATACCAATAGATCTTCTAAGAACAGCTAATAACATTTAATCTGCTCACGTGAAGGAGAAGGCAGGGTGGCAAGGCTTCGGGGTGCGGTGGGCGCCGCCCGACTTCCCCATGTGTCTATTAGGACATCTCCATGACACTGCCTAGCGTCTGCCACCTGCCCCGCTGCCGGCCGATGGGAGGCAGAGGATGGCGTGATAGTGGAAAGCTGAGTTCTGTTGTGATGTGAGAGTTTCCGCGGAGATGCCTCGGGCAGCTGTCTGCCTGGTGTGTTCGACATCGGGGCTGCGCGAGCCAGGGTGGAAGTGGATCAGAGCTAGCAGGCAGCGCAGCGTCAGCTGGAGGCTGGGAAGTGCTAACTAACCAGGCCGAGGAACCGAGGGCGCACCCAGGTATAAAAATAAAATCACCGCAAGCCTATGTCATTTCCTGCCCGTGCGTCTTGGCTTGGAGAGCTAATTGCTCCTCACTGGATGTAAGGTGTTTGCTTTTGGAAAGCTGCGTAAGAACGCGGCTCACTGGCCCATTATCTCCTATTAATCCCCTTCTTCTCACCATGGCTACACACACACATGACAGGTGGGCCACGTGAAGTCCAGGCAACCTCCCTCATCACCATACCCAACACCACTGCCAAATCCAGCCAGCCAAACGGCCACTCCTAAAACCAGCCACAGAGCACAGAGGGCCAGGGCCAGGGCCAGCACACAGGGCTGATGAGTACTTTGCACAGTTTCAAATCCCTGCATGACCCTGGGCAAGTCACTTAACTGCTCCGTGCCTCAGTTTCCCCCTCTGTAATGTGGGAAGTGTGGCAGCAACAGCATCATACCGAGGTCATGCAGATTCAGTAAGACCAGGAATGAAAGCCCACAGAGCCGTGACCCGTGGGTGGTAGACAGGCAGTGGGTGCCGGTATTCTTGTCGTTCCTGCCGTTGACAATTAGACACCATCTTGGTCGCTGAAGTAGATGGGTGACAAAAATAGTGCCTCTGTCCTCAAAGAGCTTACAGTCGTGTAAATAAAAACAAAATGTATTTCGGTGTGATAATCCAGATTGGCGTTGCTTGGTCACCTGTCCCCGGCCCAGAGCTCTGCATAGGCCATGCACCTGGACTAGTGGATGCCTAGGAGGCAACTCAGCCTCTGGGGCCAAGTCAATGGGGACGCAGCAGGTGGCAGAGGCAGCAGCCCAGGCTTCTCCTCTGTGCCTCCGTGGGCTTCGGAAGTCAGGAGGGGGCTGTGATGTGACCTTTTATTTGGGTCCGAGGACTTGAGGTGATCTGTAGGCATCCTTGGGGACCAGAAAAAGGGGTCGTCAGCCATGAGTTTTCTCCCTGAACAGAGCTTTGGGGCCTGTCCCCTTCCCGGTGTCATGGGGCAGGGCAGGTGCGAGGGAAGAACGGTTTGGGGCAAGACAAATGCCCAGGGCTTCCTGCTTGTGGTTTTATACCCTAAAGAGAAACAGCTTTGCCAGCCCCTGGTGGAGGAGGGCTACGTCCCTGCAGGTGAGCTCTCCTGACTGGACGTAGACCCCAAGCGCTGGTCACGCTGCATCCGCTTCCTCCCACGCTGCCCACCACCAACCTCCGCTTCTCAGTTCTAGTAAGCTTCCAAGAAACCGCTCAAAAGCAGCTCATTGGGGTGCCAAAAAAAAACCCCACCCTGGTAGAGAAGTTTGGTGAATTGGTGATACACATTATTACCGAAAAAAATAGAGAGAGAGATTAAAACCCCCTGATGAGGCTGGACCTCCTCAACACATCCGGCCCTCACACAGTGCGAAGCACACACACTCTGCCAAGTGACCACCGTTTATGGATGAGGAATCAGGCCTGGGTGTCTGAGACCGCATTCGTCCTGAGCACAAGGAACATCACTTCCTAAGACCCTGGGCTTTCAGGGGTGAACTCAGTCCTGCTGCCAAGCAGGAGGGTAACTTGGGGGGAGTCACCCCTTCTCTGGACCTCAGTTCCCTCCATCTGCTGTTAAGGGGTTAGTCTACCTTTTGTCCACTCGCCCTTCTGACTGTAAAAGCGCCAGGCTGTGGCACACGTGAGGACAGGCTCCACCCAGGTAAAGTGATTAGGAGGTTGACCCTGAAACCCAGACCCAGCCGTGACCAGGCCCATGAGGAAGCCTCACTACCCCCAGTACCTCCTGAGGATGACAGGCCACCTGGGCACCCCGGGTTGGTACAGTTGGGTGAAGGCTCAGTGGGACGGCACTTGGTGCTCTGACACAATCCCTTCTCAGTGCAGCAATCCTGCTATAATTAAAATGGTGATTATGACTAAGTCTTCAACAACTTTCTATAACGGGATTTGATCCCCAGTCTTAGAAAAATTATTCTGGGATGATCGTTGAATGCAAGCAGTCTCTTCAAAACACTTCTCCCTTGAATAATTAAGTTTGTATATGCCTCTTACAAAAGAGGTGTCCTGCTAATGGACGAGGTGCATTTTACACTTACTTTAATTGCTTGCTACAATATTTATTTTAAATATCCATATGCTTATTGTGGGATTCATGGTGTTGGGCTGCTTAGTAGTGAAAGACCTAAGCAATTTCATTCTGCTTGGGATCTTATTTTGCTCTGAAACTTAACCTCTGACTTATTGTAATCCTAAAGTCAAGAAAAAAAATCTACAGAAAAGCTCGGTGGAAACAGTTCAGTTCTCAGAAAAGCCGCAGATAGGCCAAGATAACCACATATCTGAAATTCCAGATGGCTTCCACCTAGGTGTGGTGACCAATATCTAAACTAGAAGCCCTGCAGTTTGGCAGTACTCCCCTTGCGACATCCTCACAGTTTAAACCAATCAGTTTAAATGAATCCCTCTCTTGTAGTGACCAATCCCTCCTACCCAACTTGTTCCCGCCAGTGAATGTGCTAATCATGTTTTAGAATTGTTATTTGATTTTCCTGTGGTGTGTGATGATTTGCTAGGAGATGCTATGATGTATGTGGAGGTTCCTGCCTTCTCCAAAAAAATGTATAAAACTGCTGCAAAACCTGGACTCGGGGCCTCTTAGCGTCACCTGTTGCTGTGTGTGTGCGGAGGACCGAGCTAGCTCGCAATAAACACCTCTTTGCTGCTTACATCGATCTTGGGTCTCTGGCGGTCTTTTGGGGGTCCCGAATTCGAGCATAACAGTAGCATGCTAAAGTGCTTCTCCTTTTCAAAAAGTGAAAACAACTCTACATTGCAGATTTACAAAAAAAAAAGAAAAAGTCTTTTGGGGCAACTTTTTATTTTATATGCAAAGCCACATACAAATTAGGTTATGTGTTCATTCTTCCAAACAATCACAAAAAGTAGAAATAAAAAAAATCAATTATTATAAAAAAAACAAAAAAAAAGAAAAATAAGAGAAAAGAAAAGAACATTTAAAAAAAAAAAAACAGTGGGTGGGTTTGCATTTTGTTTTTATTTTCCAGAAAAAGCACCCTCTTCCCCAAGCCACATATGAGCCCTTGTCCCTAAGAAGCAGAGAAAAGAGTTGAGGAACAACGTTCTGGAAGCCTCTGATCACAGCCGGCAAGAGAGGCCCTGACCACCTGCTACCACTTATGGACCATCCTTAAATACATATGGCGGACCCAACCTGGTTCTGGAATCAGGAAGCAATTCTTCAAATGGCTCCTCCCTCCAGTCATCGTCTCCTGAGAATCTGTTTCATGCCACACACTGCTTGGGTGCCGTGAGACAGGATAAGCACCTGGACCTCTAGCTGCATGCATCAGAAATGGGGTAAAGAGTGACCATGACCCCAGGAACCCCACACAGTTCCTCACTCTCTAAAGATCCCTGCTGTGGGAAAGTGGAGCTAATCATGTCTGTCTCCTAAGCCTGTTGAGAGGCCAGTAGAACCCGTAGCAGAAGGTCTTTGAACCTAACAGATGTGCAAAAGAGTTAATTCTTCCCGTTCTCCTTGCGTCATTTTTGACCTTTAAACCACTCATCACATTTTCTCCTGTACTCTAGTTTAATGGATTCCTTTCTTGTCATTTAGACCAGGACTTCTGGAGAGCCATGTGATAGTCATTAGAGCTGCTTATAAGATCATTGCCAGCTCTTCTTCCCCAGCAATTGCGGGACTGCACTTCCCAGTCTCAGTGGCTCTGAGTGGGCTGAGCGACCAACCCTAGCCCTTAGCATGAGGGAAGTTCTGTGTGTCCCTTTGAACTGCTGCAGTCAGACACCCCAGAACTCTTCCTCATGAAACCAGCATTTTGAAATTTCTCTGTCAACCCAGATTCCATCGGAGGAAGATATGGAGCCAGCCCACATAATAACATAAACTCAGCTTTGGTTGTACCAGTTAGCTAGGTGTAGGGGGTGTTTGTTATAAGAGCATAACCTAGCTCATCCTGATGATCATGGAACACAAAATATTAATTGTGTCATGGAGCCAGACTCAGGCCATATGAAAAGTCACTAGAAAGGGTACCAGCTATCTCAGGAAAAAGAGGAAGGTGCATAATTAGGGCTTCAGAATTTGGAATGAGTCCAATAAACTTCCCGTTGCCAAAATATCAACATTACATATGGAAAATGTAAACCGGACAGAGAGATGATGTTCTGGCTGCATTCCTGTCTCTGCAGAGTGCTATAGGCACAGTGTGGAAGAATGCATAATCCTTTAGGGAGGAAAATCAAATTGTAAGAAAGTCAGAATGGCAGAATAATCGCCAGGAACATGTAAGGCAATAGAGAAAAATATATCCAGGGGTTAAGAAGACAAAATTCATATCAATGCAGTATTGGATGCGTTCGCCCCGGACTGGCTGTCACTGCCATGTGTGACTGCTTTGAGCAAGCACATAATCATCCCAGCCAAGGGGCAGTTCACTGAAAGGTTACGATGATAACATAACATGTGATAACACCCCAGCCAGTCCGTCAGGAGAGCACACTTTCAAATTACTTTGCCAGGATCAGGACAGGAGTGACGGTAGGGATCACGTGCCAACAACCCGACACTCTGCTCTCCAAAGGCATGGCCATGCTAATTTCCATTCCCATGGCTCACAGCCCTGTCCATCCTCCAGGGCTCCCATCCAAGCCCTGAGGAAATGGCCAGTGGGGATTCAGGAGTGGAGTCAACTTGCTGTTGGATCCCTAGGTTTGAATCCTGGCCCCATCTCCTACCAAGTGTGTGACTTTGAGCTACAGACTTGACTTTTGTGTGCCTCAGTTTCTTTGTATGTAAAATGGTAATGCTAATGATAACTAAGAAAGATGTTATAAGGATTTAAGAAGTAAATGCATGGAATACACTTAGACGCTGTTAGGCAGGTAATTAAGTGCTCAATAAATGTAGCTGCTAGTATTATGTTGAAGTTATTATTATCATATTTACTATCATCACCAGGTAATTCTTAAGGCCACAGCTAGTAAATGGCAGAGAGAAGATTTTAACCACACTGTTTTCTGGTGAACCCCGAGGGACCAGGGTAAGAGGCAAACTGTGGTTATGGCAACGGCGGAGACACAAACAGAAAAACACCTACATCCTCTGACCTCCTGGCCTTCATGTGAAACCAACCGAGCCCACTGCCCATGGGCTAGAGATGTGTCCCTACACCAGGGCATCACCACCAAGCCTGGAGACTCTGCAGCTTCCCAAGTCCCTGCCAACCCCTTTACACACCAGGCTCCCCAGTCCTAATTAGCCCAAAGCAAGTCATCTGGGTAAGCTGAATCTCAAACAGCAAGAAACTCCCACTCCTCATACATTGCTGGTGGGACTGCAAATTGGTGCAGTCAATATGGAAAGCAGTATGGAGATTTCTTGGAAAATTGAGAATGGAACCACCATTTGACCCAGCTATCCCTCTCCTCGGTCTATACCCAAAGGACTTAAAAACAGCATACTACAGGAACACAGCCACATCAATGTTTATAGCAGCACAATTCACCATAGGTAAACTGGAACCAACTTAGATGCCCTTTAATAGATGAATGGATAAAAAATGTGGCATATATACACAGTGGAATATTACTCAGCAATAAAAGAGAATGAAATCGTGGCATTTGCAGGTAAGTGGATGAAGTTGGAGAAGATAATGCTAAGTGAAATTAGCCAATCCACCCCCCAAAAAAAATGCCGAGTGTTTTCTCTGATATAAGCAGGCTGATTCATAGTGGGGTAGGGAGGGGAAGCATGGGAGGAATAGAAGAACTCTAGATAGGCAGAGAGTTGGGAGGGAAAGGGAGGAGGCAGGGGGTAATTAATGATGGGGGAATGAGATGATCATTTTTATTCAAAGCACATGTATGAAGACACAAATTGGTGTAAATATACTTTGTGTACAACCAGAGATATGAAAAATTGTGCTGTATATGTGTAATAAGAATTGTAATGTGTTCTGCTGTCATATATAAATTTTAAAATAAATAAATAAATGATACCATTAAAAAAAAAAGAAACTTCCACTCTGATTGTAGGCTCCAAGAAGCAGGCAGAACAGCACAGTTTCTGTTCAGGAACTTCATTGATTTATATGGGCCCATTGATGAAATAACAAGAGGTGGAAGATGATTTGGGGTGTTTCTTCTGTTTTTTTTTTTTTCTTTTTTCTTTAAGTGATTGCAAGTAAATGAAGAAAAAGCTATGAGCTATGTGTCACATACATTATAACATTACTTCCAAACTCCCTATCCAAGGCTCAGATGTTGTCATTTGAAACCAAGAGGTTCACAGACTGGGGGGAGACCAGGTGAGGATTTCTGAAGAGCAAGCCATTAATGTTGGAGAGTCTGCATATCGTTCCAATTTGGAAATTGCAGAAGAATCAAAAGTTTACTTAGGAAAGTCAGAAACTTTCCCCCATTGACTTCCCTTATACACCATTTTCCTATTGACATCAAAAAGCAGTTTCATTGATCATTTCTAGTGATTCGGAGGGGAGATTTACACTCAGTGCAAACCATTGATTGTAATGGCGATTCCTGTTGACTTAAAGAGGTGTTCAGCTCTGATTGGAATCCCAGCAGATGAGCAGGACCCATTTTCAATCATGTAAAAATCAATGCACGGTCTTCACCCTCTTCAAACATCCCTTCTAATCACTTGGTATCAAGTTCCAAACTTTCCAAGAAAACTTTCAAAGCCGTGGCAATAAATGGATGCAGAACTGGGTCTCCTTCTTCATGGTGACCCCTGGATCAGGGATTTTCTACTTTGTCCTTTGTTGAATTCCCGGCTCCTTTTCAAGTCCCAGGTCCTGCTAGGCATGGTGAGTCAGATACATCTGAAATAGGCAGAAGAATTCTGCAGGATAGACGACAGGTTTCCATTGAATGATTTTAATCCCATTTATCTTTTTGGAAGTGGCTCATTCTTTCTGTCAGTATATACTCTACACCAACCATGGTCTAAGAAGTGGGGACACACCTGGAAATCAGAGAGCTAAAAACTACAGGTTTGCATATATTTCAGAGGAAGACACCAAATGCAAAGGAGTAAGCAAAGGAACCGTACAGATATCTCAAATGAAGACAAGTGCAATAAAAAAACAGTGAAATGTCATCGCCGACTGGAAGTGCTTATGGCAATATTTAAATCTGGGTCATAGGAAACTGAAACTCTGCTGACCTTGCAATTCCACACCTCCCAGTCCCGCCCCCTCCCCTTGGCCTATGACCCCATTGCTCTGTGCTAAGGGACAGACAAAATAAAATGATACCAGTTTTAAAGAGATGAATAAGGAAGTTGGGAGAGTGGGTCAGGCAGGAGAGGATGGGCTTGTGCGTGCCCTTTCAATTAAGCCCTGTCTTTTTTTTTCTAGTAAGAACACATTGGGATTGACTCTGTTCCTTTGTTTGTGTTCTATTCTATGTTGATTGTTTTCAAATTGACATTTATGTCTCCCTAATAAATATTTTTTTGTTCTTATTATGCCAAAGATCACCTATAATAATTAGAGGGATTTCCGAGGTTCCGAAAGGCCTCTGGGACCAGGAGAGGCGCAGTGAAGACCTTTGACGACAGGGACCCTCACTGGGGGCCGGAGCAGCAGCAGGAGCAGCTGGCACGGGCTGTTTCCTCGGTTTCAGCTTGGCTGGCCTGTGCTCGCTCAGTTTCCTTTTCTCACACTTTATTGTCCTCTGCTCCTAAATTTCCTTACTTTTCTCTGTACATTTGTGCCCAAGAGCCCACCAGTGTGCCAGCCCTTTTCAGATAAGGCAGTTTGGGGACCCAGTGAGTCAAGTTATCAATTCACAAAGTCCTCTTTGGCAAGCTCCTTTGGGACCTCAGGTTCTGTGCGCCTCCTAGGGAAACGGTGGTGGGGGGGGTGCGGTGGACAGAACCAAAGGTGACTGTGCTCTGCCCCAGCTCTCCAGAAGTTTCCTTCAGGAGGAGGAATGACATCCGTGGGATGAGAAAACTGTCCAGGGAGGAAGACCATGAGGTCTGGGGAGACCCCGTGGCTGCCCACTGTGGTGCCACGGGCGTCTGAGGCTGTCCACCTGAGCCTCGGTGGCACTCAGACAGTGGTGTCCTGAAGCACGGCGCTCGGGGTGCTGAGGACTCGGAACCCAAGGACACTGGAAGGGCCCCTGCTGTGCCCCTCTGCCCCGCCCCCTTTTCTCTCTCTCTCTGGCAATTCCCAGAAACAAGAATCCTGCTTCCCCAAGGTGGGTCAGAGAAACCAGAAACGCTACTCTCCCTTCTCCCTGCCTCTCTGTGGAGGAGCCGGCCCTGAAGAAGTCCGCAGACCTTGTCTGACAGTGGACCCTAAGGCTCTGACCTCAAAGGGGGCCCGTCTTACACCCAGGAAGAAGAAGTGCCACCACACAGACCAAGAAGACTCCGAACGGGCTGGCTGGGTCCCCGACTCAGATTGACACCATTACGTCCTGCAGTCTAGGTGACAGCACGGAATCACAGCCTACAGATCAGCAGTTGGCCCTGGGTCCTGGGTGCTCATCTCTGAAGGCCCCCTATCACCAAGAACTTTGATGACATCAACTTTGACACCTTCCTCTCGTCCGTTTGTCTGTCATGGGGTGCTGGCAGTGACCCTGATGGTGTGAGAGGAATTTATTGCACCTTTCTGCCCCTGCAGCTTCGAGGGGTATTTGAGGATGTGGAGGAAAGAGGAATGGCCACCTGGGAGCAGGAACAGCACGAGCCAATGTCTAGAGACTCGGGAGAAATCAAGAGTAGACCCAGGACTCCAGAGGACTCTTGAGAGCCAGGTCAAAGTGCCACCAAGAACTGGCCCTATGCAAGTCAGGGAAAGCCAGGACCTCCTCTGAGCTACCTGCAGAAACCTCTGTGCCTTTTCCTCTGAAAGTGGAGTAAGACTAGCTTAGCTCAGAGGCTGTGTTGGGGATTCATTGAGATGATGCCAACAGAGACGGAGCACAGGCCTGGCGTGTGGCAAGCACAGGGATGTGTGCTATGCTGTAGGCAAGGCTCACCTGGTACCATGCAAGCTCTGAGCTGCTGGTAGAATCATGCCAACACAAGCCTGGCAGAGAACAGCGCCACCGCAGGGGAAAGAGGGACTTAGGGAGGAAGGAAGACACATTCCAAATGTCACCTGGTTCCAACTGTACCTGAAGCCAGAGAACCTTGGATTTTTTCAGTTTTAAGACCCACCAAATTCTCTCTTTGGCTTAGGCCAATTTACATTGATTTTCTGCTGCTTTCTCCTAAAAGTCTTACTTTAGTATTGTGATTCTTATAATCTTGGATTTTGAGTGCAGCTTGTATCCAAGAATTTATCCCATGAATGGTTAAAGGAGTGATCAATGAGAACTTTGAGCTCAATTCAGGACTCCTGGGGACAGGGCTGCATTGTGACTTTTGTGGCTCTAAGGCACTTTTGCTCCTCCTCCATACATATATGCACATATGTTCAAAGTTACACGTTTTTTTTGTTTTATAACTGGGCTGGCATAGGGATGCATAGAGTCCAGGCTCAATCTGTTCCTATATATGTTATTATTCTATTTATTTTTCTTCTGATTTTCAAGGAAATTAAAATCAAGACCACTTTGTGAGCCTTGAGAAGTACTCTAGACCCCTGCACTCTGCCTGAGACACCTAGTGGCTCTGTCAGGAGTTTCCACGTGGCCCATCTCAAGAGGACTGGGGTGGTAGACGCACAGTGGCCTCTTCATCTTGTTTGCAATGCCAATCATGCCTCGTTCCTGCACACAGTGTCTTCATTTGGAGATTGAATTCCAAACTTGACCCACAGCCCGCAGAAGGCCAGGGCCGGGCACCCAATTCTGCTGCTACGGAGCAGTATGATTCCAGCACCTGCCAAGGTGGGTCCCCTCTCACATCATCTGCAAGACAGAAGAGGTCGGGCTAAGTGATCAGGTCTCCTCCCTGCGCTGAAAGGTTGAAACACGGCTCCTCTCCCACATTCCCATTGCCATCTAAGCAACTCCCTACACCTATACTTTTACCCCGTCTCCCACCACACACAAGCAGGCTGGGCTATTCCTTCTTTAAAAAATTTGCCAATGGCCAGAGAATAAACGAAGGAGCTAGAGAAGGAAAAAAAGAGAGAGAGAAAGGAAAAAAAAATCAGTGAGGAAGAGTACCACGAAAGCAGCAGACCTCCTAGTATTGTATGTCTCATCTCTCTTACAAGACTTCCACCTTGTTTATCATGTTTAGATTGTAATTCCCCAGGGCAAGCAAGCCATCTGCAATTTCCAAAGTGCCTTCTAAATAATCAGTAATCAAGAGATGCCAAGTAATCGTGATCGTCCGTGCACTTGAGGAGGGTCATCTGCCAGCCTCCTGTCTTCAAGAACCACGGCTCTTTGCTTGGACACTGAAATTGCTGCGCGGGGTTACCATGGAAGCCTGCCCCTGCACATTCCCATTATTATTATCGTGTTCCCCTAATACTTTCATTGAAAGATAATCACGTTATGAATATTAACTTTTATAGGCTGCATTTGTAACTGCTTATGTGTAAAGAAGCGGCACTTTCTGAAATCCAAATGACACTAATAATTTAGTCAATTTACTTTTTCCCATCTTCATGTTTACAGTCGTGTTATTTTGTAACTGCGCCATCTGAATCTCGATATAGCCATCCTGGTAATAAGCCTTT
The DNA here is from genome assembly GCF_048772815.1 of Callospermophilus lateralis. Classification (NCBI taxonomy): domain Eukaryota; kingdom Metazoa; phylum Chordata; class Mammalia; order Rodentia; family Sciuridae; genus Callospermophilus; species Callospermophilus lateralis. Next base: position 9,473,593 of record NC_135307.1, read on the forward strand.
CTGTTCTCCATATTTAAAGATTCTTTTGTCGTGCAGAACAGAATTGGCTTGAACACCCTCATTCAATAAATATTCATTGAGGACCTACTAGGTGTCAGAGCCTTGGTAGGTCCCCAGGACACCATGCGTTAAGGGCTCACAGAGGTCAGCCAGGGAGACACACCCAGAAGCCGCTGACCCACAATTAGAAATGACGTCATACACGTACAGAGTAGAAATGAGGGGAGGAGCCCTTGAGGGGCTTCAAGGGGGGACGCTGATCCGTTTGGGGGTTCAAGGAGGATTTTCTGAATCTGAAACTTTGAGAAAAAGAGACTAAAAGAAAAACTTAAATGAATGAGACGTGTAATCTGACTAGTTTGTATCAGGATGCAGAGAACCTTCACCCTCCTTAGGATGGCCATTATTTTAAAAATATTAATAACAAAGAACCCCACAAAAAATAGAATATGGCAGTGTTGGCACAGATGAGAAGTCAGAACGCCGGCGTTTGCTGGCGAGAATGTAAAGCAATGCAGTCTCTATGCTGTTCACTGTAGCCTCAACAGATAAAACCAGATTACCATGTGATCCTGCCATCCCCCTGAGGGGTCCCCAACCAAACAGGAGAGGAGGAAGCACCCCCAGGCTCTGTCCAAGGAGGAACGCGTTGATCCAGTGTGGTTTACATACACATCAGAGCAATTTTCAACCTTAGAAAGAAGAGAAATTCTGACACATTCCACCACACGGAGGAAACTTGAGGACATGACGCTCGGTGAGTCACCTGGTCGAGGACAAGTAGGCAGCATCCACTTCACCAGGGCATGCAGAGCAGTCAGACTCGACCGACAGGAAGTCCAGTGGAGGCTGCTGGGGCTGGGAGGACGGAGGAGGCAGCGATTGTCTAAAGGGGCAGAGTTTCCACTGAGGAAGAGGAGAAGGTTCTGGAGACAGTGGGTTGATGGCTGAAGGACTGCATGAATATGCTTCAGGCCACTGAACTGAGCAGTTAAAAACAGTTACCTTTATGTTCTGTGTATTTTGCACAATTATGATAATAATAAAAGGTGCAGAGAACCACACCCCCCTTCCAACTCCAAACTGCATTAGTACAGTCCAACTCCTCTCCCATTTTCTAAAATGCGGTCTTCCTGGGAGCTGCTGGCATTTGTAAGTCAGCTCTATTTGTAAATACAATTAAAAATCCAACCACAAAACACCACCATCCAAGGGGTAAATGCTCTCAGGCTCTGAAACTGAGTGCCGTCGTCACCATTAACAGTAATGAGAGTCCCATGGCTAAGCCTCCGCGCATCGTGTTCAAAATTTACCCCCTAGAGTTTGCAGATGGGAAAAAAAAAAAAGATTATCTTATGTACAAACAGAAAACAGAAAATAAAGCCAGAATTTGTAATCTGACCATGGAGATGCCACTGGGGAGATTAACAGGCAATCTGGTAAGAGCTGCTGCAGACAGATCCCCTAAGGGGACTCTTGCCAAAGCAGCCTTGTGGTCCCCAGAGTCCCTGTCTCCTGAGTAGGTGTCACGGCCCTCAAGGGGCTGGTGGCCCCAGGTCAGAAACCTAAGCTGTAATTCTGCTACCTATTTTCTAATCCACAGTGTCTTCTTAAGGCAGATGAAAATAAAGATAGACGAATTCTTCCTGCATCCTAGAAGAGTTCTCACGCCTTTCATTTCAATGAATTTTGGTGGGGGTCTTTAAGAGTCCGAGTGCATTCTCATAATTAAAGACTTCAAGTTGTTAATTCCCTCTTCACTTTCTGAATTTCCCCTGGAGCCTTTGTCATGTTTTAGTTCTTAGGAAATGGAGCCAAATTAACACAAGGAAAAGGGGTTTTATTGGAAGTCAATCATATATATATGATATATGTATGTGTGTGTGTGTGTGTGTATCACTGTCTCCCTGTCTCCTCTGTCGCTGTCTCACTCCACTTTAATCTTTCTGTTACTATCGTTTCATCTCTTCCCCGTGACATCTCATGAACTCCTGCTCTACTCTTTTTAATACAGCTCCATTTTCCAGAATCTTCCTGTAGACAGCACTCCAGCCTCATTTGATCCCTGGTCACAGTGAGGGATGAAACGGCTTCTTCCACTCCCAATGCACTTCTGCCTGACCAGGTACCACTCTGAAGGACTGGAAAAGTGATCCTGCTGAGTCACAACCTTGCCACTAGCCATGTTCTGAACTTTTCCCTCACACGTCACAGCCTCATGGGTGTGGGAAGGAGAGAAATTGTACAGCTTTCTACACATACAGAACTAGAGAAATTCTCTGAAAAGGTTTTGTGAACTTAGCAAGAAAACCAACCAACCAACCAAAACATCCAGATTTGCTTCAAAGCTTCAGGTCCCCAAGAACAGTCTATGATCAAGATATTCCTGTGGCAATGTTAAGACACTGGTTGCCTCCTTCTCTCTACCAGAATTTATACTGATGGTGCAGAAATTATGGTGGGACTCATGAAAATGTGGTGAATATACACAATGGAATGCTACTTGTCTATAAAAATGATGGAACCCTGACATGTGCAACAATGTAGATAAACCCGGAGGACATTATGTTAAGTGCAATAAGCCAGACACAGAAAAATAAACATGACATGATTTCAGTCATGGGAAGAAATTTTAAAGCTTGATTGCATAGAAGTAGAATAGGGTAGGGTAAGGAGGGTGGATGGTCAGAGAGGAAGGATCAGTTCCCACATGTGACTGCACAGACAGGTTATGAGAGCTAATAACCATGTATTGCATGTTTTAAGGGAGCTATAAATGATCTTGAATGTTATTACCATAAAGAAATGATAAATGTTCAAGGTGATAGGCATGCTGCTAACCCTGATTTGATCATTTTTAATGTTCAGTTGTCCAAAAACATGTAAATTATTACATGTCAATAATAATTATTTTTAAAGTCATGGTGCACAAAGGTGCCTGTGCTTCTGCATAGGCTATAATAGAAGCATGAGCTTCCTGTTAGCACCATGTTCTTCAAGACCACACACTTGAAGTTAAAATAAACAATGCCAGTTGCACTTCAGAATGTCCTTCATGAAGCTATAGTAATTATTAATTTTGTTATATCCTGACCCCCATCTGCATTCCTTTTTGATATTATATGTAACAAGATGAAAGAAACCCTCAGAATGATTCTGTTGCCCTCCAAAATGCAGGGGATGTCTTGAAGAACATATTTAAGTGATTGATGGTTGAGTAGCCAGCTAAACTAGCCCATTTTTTCATGCAAGGACATTTTTCCTTAAGTAGACAACTGACAGAAAGAGTAGCTCCTCAGACTTGAAGACTCAAAAGACATTTTTTCTCAGAAATGAATAAAATAGTCCTGCCATTTGAAAGAAAACAACTGATAACAGCAAGTTTGAAATTAAAATATTTGAAAATCTACCACTGTGAGCTTGAAGGATTACAAATATTCACAACAGTTTGAAATTGCTAGTACATTATTAATGTGGTTTTAAAAATATTTTGTAGCTAACTGCACCAATATTTTGAAGATCAGTGTCACTCAGTAAACCAGTATTTTCCGAAAAAAACAATGTATACAAATCATACTAGCCCATGATCACTTCCATTCAAGTTCAAGATCAAGGATGGATTTTAACAAGGAAGTATTAAAAGCTCATTGACACAGTTTATTTTCACATTTTATATTACAACTAACCTTGAAGACAACTAACCACTTAGAAAGTTTTGGTGTAGTTACTGTCAAGGAAAACATCAAAGATAATCTGAAAAGGCTATTTAAAAAAATGAGTGGGAAAACCTCAATAAAGCCAACATCTTAGTCAAAGGTGGGTTTCTTAATTTTCATCAATGTACCATGTGGACATGAGTCCTAGAGGAAGGTGAAGGAAGGGTATCAGGGTCCCATGCTCTCCTTGCAACTCCTCTGTACGTCTAGAAATTACTTCTTGAGAAAAAAAAAAATTGAAAACTACCATAATAACTGTTTTAGGCAACTTTTTTCACTTCTGTGACTGAAAGGATCCAACCAGAACAACTGTATAGGAAGAAAAGTTTATTTGAGGCTACAGTTTCAGTGGTCTTAATCCATAGAAGACTGACTCCATTCCGTGGGACTAGAGGTGGGGCTGAACAGCATGGTGGAAGGGTGTGGCATAGGGAAGCAGCTTGCATGGTGATCAGGAAGCAGAGAGAGGTCTCCACTTGCCAGATACAATATATACCCCAAAGCCACACCCCATGCCCTCCTCCTCCAGCCACACCCACCACTTCAGCTACTACTGAGTTGGGATTAATTCACTGTTTGGGTTAAAGACTCTCACAGCCCAATCATTTCTCCTCTGAACCTTCTTGCGTTGTCTGACCTGTGAGCTTTTGGGGGACACCTCACATCCAAGCCATAAGAATAACCAACAGCAGTGGCTTCCCAGTTCATTCAGGTCTTATCCAAAAGAGCCCCTGTGAGCTGCTCGCCTCCTCCTACCCTGGCCTCACAGGACCTCTCTCCACAGCCCCCTCAGATGCCCTCATCCTGGCCTCCTATTGTTCTGAAGTTGCTCCCGTCCCAGGCTCCTTCTCCACACCTGGGGTCAGCCTCAGCCTCTCCTTGGCCAACAACTTTAGTTCCTTCGAGTCCTTGTGAAAGGCATCCTCCGTTCTAATTAGGGAGCAACTGCCTCTCACCTCCAGGCCCTCTGGCTCTTCCTCCTTCTGCACGTCCCACTCTCCTCCAACGTCCCTGCTCCATTTCTCTGTGCTTGCTTCTTCCTGGACATCAGTTTGATGGTCATTCCTGAATCCTCAGTGCCTGGAACACTGCTTGCCCAAGCCACTCCAAGCGTCTGGCGTGTGGGGTTCACTGACAACCCACCTGGACTTTGCATGTTTATCAAGTAGACTCCAAGGTGTAAACCCTCCTTGCTACAGAGGAGACAGGGTAACAGACCCCAAACAGCCTCCCATAGCTGGAGCTAACAGGAGGGTAGAGGTCCCTTCCAACAGCCGCGGGAATAGCAGTTTCCCTGCTCTTTGCCCTGACACTACGTGCACCAAGATGAAGGTTATGGAAGATTTAGGAAGACGCCTCTCTAGGCACCTTCGGATTCCCCAGAGGGCTTTTCTTAAAGTGGTAGGTATTATAATGAAAAAAGGCCCAGACATGACAGGAGACACACGGGCAAAGACAGCCATGAAAGCCAGAATGATTGATTTTTCCAAGGTAGCCCTCTCCCACTGCACCTACAGCACCCCTCAACAGCGGCCCCCCTAATTTGCATAGGTAATTGACAGCTTGTTAACAGCTCATTAAGAACACTGAAAACCATGTGACAACTACAAACGTGTTCCTAAATGGGGACAGAATCTGTGAATTGAAGAATACTGAGAACTCAAATAGATCTCAGACCTCAGGTCAGAAAACAAGTGAAAAACGGGAACATCAAACAACTTTAAAAAAAAAAAAAAAAAGACTTTATTCAAGAGTCCTGTGGTCTCAGGGTGGTTAAACACAAACCTGGGCCATGAAGATGTTTCAGGATTCAGCTCTAACCAATGTGATGATATGAGTTCCAGTTTAATATAAGTATGTAATGGCAAATCATTTTCAGTTTCTAAAAACACCCATTAAACTGCTTATGCAGTTTTAAAATTTGTTCTTAAAATTCACCTTTTTTCATAAACACAAGTCATTTAGACACCACAATCTAATATTCTGCAAGTGAGAAAAATGTAAAGTGTAATTTGATTTTAGCCTATAAAAAGAAGATAAGTTTCCTGATTTGCACTCAGTTACTATCGGTAAATTTGGAGGCTGCAGTTTTTTTAAAAGAACATTTGAATATAAATAGTGCAAATAATTGTTACATCAGCAAATCTCTTCTGAGCATCAGATGCCCGTGCAGAATCTTTTGAAGGACTGTTTCTGCCGGGTGGAATAACCAGTTTAGAGAGGGTGGGCTGCTCCACTGCAGAGTCACCAGATGCTTGCCCAGGGTCACCTGTGGCCGAGGGAGGGCACAACCTTCTCTGCTACAGAGCGTAAGAATCCTTATTTTTCCTCCTTCTTCCCAGGCCCACTGGAGACAAATGAATGGCAGGTATGGACTCAGGGCCTGGGAGAGGCTGCCCTACACTCAGTCCTTGGGATTCTGTTGAAGCCAGCTTGGCCCATCAACTGGGCACCCCTCCGGCTCCCCTCATGGAACTTCCTCACCTGGTTGGTGACCCGTCTTCTGTCTTCCTATGAGATCCAGCCCAAGGAACTCTGCCAAGACCGTAGAGGGGAAAACAGCACAAAGTCAGATTTAGGGGGATCTAGGAGAGTCATCAGAGCCCTGGCGTCTCCACTCACCAGCCAAGGGGTCCCTTCTGGCCTAGATACTTAACCTAAGAAGGCCTCGATTTGTTCCCCCTGTGAAATAAGAGTGGCACCATCTACATAGAAATGGGATGGATCCCATATACACAGAAGTGTTGAAGTTGTCTGTTGAGATCCAGCCTCCAGACAAGATTAAAAATTAGAACTGCTTACAATCTCGAAGGTCTTGTTATAAAGGTCATAGTGGAGACGTCCATCAGTGGAACAGAGACACATGGTGGCTAACTAGACTGGATGGACTGGATGAGGCACGGCTCCATCTCCAGAGACTGAACTGAATGATCAAAAGGATTAAGGCGGTGGCAGAAGCTGAAAGTGGAAGTCCAGACCACAGCAAGAGCAGGGGAACCTCCCGCTCCTGGCACTTGTGAGACATGCCCCAGCATCGTCCACTGGGCTTCCACATGGTCAGGAAACTGCGGCACCGACCGTGTGGTGTAGCAGGGGGGTGCAGTGATAACAGCAAGAACAAGAAGCTTTGGGTTTTATTTTTATTTCAAGTTCATTTTTATTTCAAGTTCACGATGACAGTGGTAAACCGGTAGACCACGTCAGTTTGCAGATATCTGATGCTTAGCCTGGTAGACATCATAATAGATTTTTTTTTTTTAAATTTCTCTTGTGCACCTAAAAACTGGAAAATGCCACAAAAATGCAAACAATTTTCTCTCAGAAAACTAAAAAGATGAGGCTCACCCAACTGTATTCTCACCCTGTGGCAGTTTGCTGGTGTTAAAGGGCCTGGTTATGGCCCATGCTCATGGACATTGCCAACCCAGATCCTATGGGCAGCTGAATTTGGGAACTTCCAAGCACCGTGTACTGTAACCACCTCCTTAAAACTCTCTACTTGGGATTGGGAATGTAGCTCAGGGGAGGGCACCTGCCCAGAATGTGAAAGGGCCTGTGTTCCCTCTTCAGCACCAAAAAAGAAAATAAAGGAAGAAAAAAAGAAAACTATTTCCTGGACAGGCGTGGTGGCACACACCTGTAATCCCAGTGACTCGGGAGGCTGAGACAAGAGGATCACGAGTTCAAAGCCAGCCCCAGCAAAAGCGAGGGGCTAAGCAACTCAGTGAGACCCTGTCTCTAAATAAATATAAAATAGGGCTGGGGATGGGGCTCAGTGGTCAAGTGCCCCTGAGTTCAATTCCTGGTACCCACCCCAAAAAAGAACTTATCTCCTGAATCCTCCTCCCACTCATAAAGTCAGTCTATGACACTATCTTAGGAAGGAGGATGGAGAATTCAAGGAATTCAGGAAACTTCCAAGATCACACATTTGTCAACTTGCTGAATAAGGTAAAGCCCCTGGGAACCCCAACAGGGTCATAGAAGGAGTTGGAATAATTGTCTTCTTTCTTGCTGTCCCCGCCCCTCTTCCCACTGGTCCTGGCCTCCTGTCCCACTCTTCTCTGAGTCTCTTTAAATCTTTTTAGGAAATGACTCTCAACATGAAACAAAGACATAGATTGCCTTGGTTTCTGTTTTTTTCTTCCAAATGTAATTTTCTTGTTCTAGACCCGGCAAATTACTTTAGGTAGGGGGCAGTGTCTGGGTTTCCATTCCACCTCCCAGAAAGCCTGTTGCAGGCAAGGCAAGTGATGGGTCCTATACACAGTCAGTCATGAAGGGAGGGGATCTTCAACTCTATCTTGTGGTTAAAATATATTTCAGATCAGATCATTTGAACCCTGGGGATCCAGCTCCTCAAGTAAGAGATCTGAGAAAAGAGCAAGAGAAACTCTTTGTGTTGTAGCCAATGCCAACGACTGTGCACAAAAATCCATGCCATCTCCACGTAGTGGTCACTGTAAAGCAGGCGCTTCAAGAGGGGTCCACTCTGAGGCCTGCAAGGACACCATGTTGCTACTGAAGGGTGGTCAGAGTCCTGGGACCCTGAGTATCTGCGGGGAGCTAGGCCATATCCCAGATGTACAGGATGAGAATCCCTGGAGGTGGGGCCCGGGAACAGTGCTTCCAATACTCCATCCAGGTGGTTCCTAAACACTGAAGTTTGAAAATTGCCAGCTGCACACTGAATCCCAAGGGAGTCTGTGAAAACACTAATGCCAGATTCAGAAATTATACTTCAGGCCGGCCCAGTTACAATTGGCTTTCAGATGAGTGACAAATAATTTTTAAGTATAAAGTATGTCCCAAACATTTTCTTTGATCAAGCACCCAAGCCAGTTCTTCCCTCAGGGATTCTCATCTCCTGGGCCTCACGGTGGCCTGGGCCTTGGTTCCACTAAAGCTGATGGGCAGCAGAGCAGAAAGCTGAACCCTGAGAAGCAGACGCTTCCCTCCTGAAGGCTCCCCTTGGCCACTCTTTGACTTAGACTCTGACTCTGGGGTTGGGGCACAGGGTGGCAGTGGAGAAGCTCAATCTTCCTGGAGTGGAATGGATTGAAGTCACCGAAAGTGGCCTGGGGCCATTGAATATGGAATCACTGTGACACGGTGTCATGATTTCTTCTATTCTGCAGCTAAGTACACGTTGCCGTTGTTTCCTTCAGGAGAGACAACAAAACCCTGCCACCACAATGTCTAACAAATGAACCAGGGCTGCTCGAGGTGTGTCAGGTGGTCCCTGATGGGAAGGACTGGGACAACCATGAATGACCTGGGACTGGGGACGTGGGGCTTTGGCCTGGGTTTGCTTTCCTAATGTTTGAGCTCTTGGGCACTTGGGTCATGAACCAAGTTGTCCTGGACGTCCCAGACAGCCAGGTTCTCTTAATACCTTCTCCCTCTCTTGGATCAGACTCTTGCTCATTTTAGAGGGCAGCAGATGAGGTACAGGGCAGGAGATGCACAGTGACCAAGGGCTGCAGGTGCCCTGAAGCCCAGAGCCAGTTGCCCTACACAAGGTCCAGCTCAGGGCTCCCCTTCACAGCTCCACCAACGGCCAGAACTAACGTGAGTTGAAAGTTTCCCTTTCTTGGATCGTAAACTTGACAGAGCGTGTTGTTCGGTTTAAAGGCATGGAGAGCCTGTTTTCTCCTTAGGAGGAAGCATTTTCTCCCTTTGCCCAATGGCCTGCTCCTTACAGGATTGTAGAATTGAAATTCCAGCCTGGAACAATAACAGTAAGGTTTGAACTTAAGAATCAAAAACACTGACAGTACCCATGGGCCTTTATATTTACATGCACCAGAGTTTATTTTTAGCTTGGATCTTTTGCTTGTGACCTATTCCTTACACCACCTCCACTGCGTCCCTTAAACATACAAACACACTGATGTGCCATTCCTCTCAGACCCTTCCATCATATCTACTTCTTGTGGTAGCCACTCGCGAGCTTGGTGTGTCTGCTAGCTTTCCTTTCCCCTGTCTTCTTTCCTGGTGAACTTTATAATTTGTATTGATTTTATTTTACACAGAGATTTGATTTAGTTTCAGTTTGATTTTTAAATCAAAGAGTCTTATGGCCCAAGTTTGAGGATGTTTCTGAATTACCATTTGGCTTTTCCATCTCCAGGGATCCCAGAACCATGCCTAGTTGTTTTGACATGGGGATTCCCAAGTCACAAATACAAGGTGAACCTGAATTCTACCATATATTGTGCCATATATATGGTTATAGCTTTGATTTATCATGAAAGACTTTTTTTTTTTTCTTTTTCTGCTCAGAGACCAAGGTAAACAGAGCGTTTTCCGGCTCTATCCCCTAAATGTCAGGTCTTTAAAAGGTGCATATTTTATGCTATAGTTCTAATTCCTACCACATGTAGATTCAAAGTTTATTTACATTCCCAATGTGGGCAAGATCCTAGCGTATATGATTTAAACTTATTTTAGCAAATAGAACTTTATCTTTCTCACATAAGAAGATTTGAAGTAGGAAGCCCCAGGTTGACAGTCCTTCCGGGACTGAAGGATACTATGGTATCAGCAAACTGAATATTCATTTTAGCACCTAGCTTCTTTTTAAGCCCAGATGCATACTTTTAAATGCTATATTTCTCTAGTATCTCCATGTTTTTGTACCAGGAAGGTAACATTCCCTGGCTCAGACTATCTATTGTTAAAATCAAAAGTGTGAAAGTTATTCTTGCGATTGAAGAGCCAGAGACTATGAATTCTTGGCAGCAGAATGAAATATAGGAATGGAGACTCTGGGTTTGGAGAGATTAGATGTCAAGTGTGTGACTGTGATTTTGCAGAGCTATTCAAAAGCAACTCAGGCAAACTAAAGCAAGAAGGAGAAAACTCCAACAGAGTCTAGACATTTTGTAATTATAATTATTTATGATAACTCATCAATAGCTATAGCTCCTTAACAAACTATCCCAAAGCTTTGTGGCTTAAAATGGCAATGAGGCATCAGGATTGTGCAGCCAGAAATTTGGCTAGGGCTCAGCTGGGCGATTCTTCTGTTCCATGTGGTGCTGGCAGAGGCACTCAATGGTGTTCATGTGGTGGAGGGACTGGTAGGAAGGAACCACTCATGCATCTGACATACTGTCTATTTGGGGTAGTGGGGATTGTTGACAGGAATGCCAATATGTGACATCTCTAGCTTAGTGGTCACAGAAGAGCCAGATGTCTGAAGTGGTTCAGGCTTTCAAAAGAAAGTTCTAAGACACAGGAAGTGGAGAGGGAGGACTGACCCTCTTAGTAGGATAAGTACCTAAGTATATTTATGGCCATGATTTATTTGCCACCATAAAGCCAGACAGGTAGGTTCTGAGGCCAGGCATGATCATGGAGGGACTGAACGCTTTCTAAAAACCTTTCTCACACTGACTACAGAAGGCTCTCTAAGTTTTTGTTTTCCTCATCTGAAAATGGGAAGTGTTAAGATGGAATCCTCTTAGAATATTTTCAACTATAGATAACTTTAAAAAACTGACTTAAAGTTATTTTCTCAATTAGGACTTTATCTTTCTCACATAAGAAGATTTGAAGTAGGAAGCCCCAGGTTGACACAGCAGCTTTATCATAAAGCCTTCTCTCATTCCACTCAACTATTGACTCTTTAGTTAACAGCTGCAAGATGAGTATGAATATTCCAGAATCATGACTATTTCCAAGGTAGAAATAAAGGCCAGGACTGCCCTGTCCAGGTCAATCCTCTCTTTAAAGGAAAGTAAACACTTTCTCAGAGACCCCTAGCAGACTTCATGCATCTGGTTGGCTGGTTACTCCTGCAGCAAAGGATCCTGGGAAAACAGCCTTAAGCTGTGTACATCACCACTGCACATGGGGCCTCTGCTGGCAAGACGAAAGGGAGGACTGGCTCCTGGGAGGGTCAAGGGAGTCTGCCTCAGCATCACGCCACAAGTCAAGTCTGTGCGTAGCAATATTTGACTGAGCCACTGAGTGAAGTTAAGAAATAGAGAAACAATGATAATGATGAAGACAATAATTTGTTCCAGCCCCTCTTGGTCCACTGAGAACATGAAGTGATTGATTACAGGAATAGATTAAATTTAAAAATGGCAACCCCTGAGCAAAAATTACAAATCACAACAAAGAGCACTAGAAGAAAAGCAATCTCCTTCATGGATACTTGAGAAGGAAAGTATTTAGGCTCTGGCACAAGGACATTCTGCCCTTAGTAACAAGGACGTTGCTGTAAGAAAAAAGAATTATTGTCCAAGGACAAACTGATGTACGATATATAAAAAAGTGAAGTGAGAGCTTAACAGTGAAGATGATGGAAGGTCATAGATGAGATGTGAAGAACATCTGGAACATGTGTGTTGGTCCAGAGCAGAGACAGTGCCCTTACACACCCAACTCTTAGTGAGATGGTATTAGTAGAAAACATCAGAAGCCCACTGAATATGCTTTGTGACTTGAGATAAATAATTATGCTTAAATTAAGTGTGCAATGAATTCTAAATGGAAACCATCCTGTGGGTTCCATTACCAGTTCCTGATTGTTTTGTGACCCACAGGACAACACATCTGTACGAAGCATGCACCACATTATCCACTGCAATGTGAGCCTTCTATATGTTTTGATCCTGGACACAACAAAGAGAATTATCAAGATGTTTTATGGATAGCAAAATTGAGCGTTGGAGATGCTAGGGTCACACGTCCACTGTGAAGGCTGTATTTGGATCCAGGATGGATTCTCATCCAGGGCCGTCCTGCTCATGGCTCAATAGGTGGACCATGTCTCCCACCTCACCCCTACCCTGTTCTCTTTGTCCTGAGAGATATATTGCATCATTTCACCATGAGAGTTTTCAGCAAACCCAAGATGGAGAGACAAATCCTCTGGAAGTGTTTCAGGTTTGTTAAAATAAGATGATGGCAGAAACATCAAAACTTTCCATGCTACAAAGCCAGGAGATCTCCTGCCTATAAATGCAGCACAGGATAAGTGTGGTGGAAAAAAGCATAAAGTGTGAGGCTCTGTCATCCCAAGGCCCTTGAACATGAGGTATTGAAATCCTCTGTTTCATCAACTGTCGTACTCTCAAATACTCTCTTGAGAGTTTTTAAAAAGTGGATTTATTATGGTCAAACCAAAATGTTGGTTGCATAGCCAGTTTTATACATTTAAGGCTAAGAGCCTATCTGAAATCACTTCCCAGACAAAAGTGAATTATCTTAGCCTTTGAGAACAGTCTCTTTCCCATACACATTCTGGGACTGGATTTTCCAGCAGGCACCCACCACCTTCTTGGGGCATCGCAAAGGAGGAGGTGGCTCACCGCAAAGTCAGGGCCATTTTTGGAAGATTTTGATGTTCAAAAACACATCAGAGTGATTATCTTGGACATTCTTTTTCTGCAATGATTGCCTATGGATTTTAGAAACACACACAACCTGAATGCTGCTGGGCTCCTGTGCTGAAGGTCACCACCCATCCATGACATCACAAAGGGAAAGATAGCGAAATAGAAGCTGAGGGTGCCCCACCCTGCCTCCATCTTCGTCCATCTCTTAGGCTCTGCATATGCCATGATCAGAGCCCAGACCATGGGGCAACCCGTTATGGGCAGGAAGCCAAAGGCTGATAGCTAGGAAGGCAGAAGTGACCTGCATGGCCTTTGGACATCTTCCCTCCCTGGAAGGCAGAGCTGTCTGCCAGACCCGCAGCATCGCAGCAGCCCAGGGTCTCAAGGTGTGAGCTCCTCCAGGACCAGAGCAGGCATGTGCCCATACACATGCCTGTGTACAGTCACACACCCCGACATGACAGAAAGGCCACCAACTGGACCCCTCCCTCACCAAACAGTGCGACCGACCTCCCTGTCCTTCTCTCTCCCTCGCCAGCCTTACTCCCAGTTTCTCCCCTCCCCAGCTCTTTGCTTTATTGGTCTTATTATTCTCTTAAGTGGCACATACAGTACCACTTCCTGTTCCATCAGGCCCCACCAGGCCCTGCCAAATGCCATGAAAGCTCGTCCTCCTGGAGGTGACATCTGTTAGGGTGGCAGCCACCTTGGGCGGTCCTCCTGGCAGCCTCCGCACTGCCACCAGGCCTGTGGGGCAGATCTGTGCTGACGGGCTGTCCGGCTGCCTGTCTTGTGGGCTGCCACCTCCTCTTGATTCAACAGCATTTGCACGCTTTCATCACTTAGTGGACAAAGTCCTGGGCAAGTCCCCCATGGCTGCCCTCTGTGTAGACAGCCCAGAAAGAGTAGCGCCCTGTGTGACTCAGCTTTGAGGTGTAAATGGGAGCCTGGCTGGCCGTGCCATGTGGAGCCCAGCAGCGGGTGTAGACTGTCACTTCCCAGCTCCCTAAGAGCCACTGTGTTCCCCACCCTCTCTGCTTCTCGGAAACCACCGCATCAGTGACAAGGCCCCCCATGACAATTAGCTTCTTAATCACCCAACTTGGTGACGTGGTACTTCAGGGTTAAGAGGCACCCAAGTTCCTGGCTGGCAGAGGAGCTTGCTAAAGTAGCTCCCCCAACACCCCCTCCTGCCTTTGTGATCATCCCGGGGAAATGAGGAAACGATTCCCAGCAGTAGCTCCTCCTCCCGGCGGGCGGACAGAAGCACCGACAGGGTTAAATTGCTAATCGAGGTTTCGTGAGGTCTGCCAGAGCCGAGTCTCCAACACTTACATCTGTTCAACAATTATTACAGCATTTTTGTCATAAAAAATTCAACACCCTGAGTGTCATGCTAGCAAAACCTGAAAATTTATGCAGTGAATAGAATAGCTAATTTCTCTGAGGAAATGCAGGGGGAAATTACAGATTTTACTTAAATTCCAAACACCGGAGTGCACACATCTGATGCCCTCCTGGGCTTTTTTTTTTTTTTTTTTTTGTCACAAAGCCGGACCCAAGTGGTGGGACTTTGCTTCTCGAGCATGTTCTCATCATCCGAGAACCCAATACTGCACAGTTCCCAATAGGTCCCTGCACCCAGCATCCTTAGAAGACCCCTGCCCCAGTTAAATCCACACGTGCTGTGGAATCAGCCCTCAACCCCCGACAGAGGAGGTTGGCAAGACTGGCCTGCGTTTGAACCCCTCCCTCCTCCCAGTTTGCCCCCATACCTTTGAGTCCCCGCTAGGGAGAACCCAGAGGAAGGGCCCCAATGCCCCTGCAGTCTTTAAACTCCCTAATTTGCCCTGGAACTGCTTAGTGCTTGCAGGGGCAGCTCTGCAGTTAGCCTCCCTGATCCAGAAAGGTCTGGAATATGGACTTAATGCTAAAACCAAAGCTGTCTAGTTAGGATGCTGGCGGAGGGGAGCAGCATGCCACAGCGACCGTGGATGGTTCTCCAGGGCTGGAGCCCAGCTTCTCACACTGGGCGTTCACGCTGCAATCACCCCTGCAAGCTGGATAAGCAGGAATCGCTTGCTCCGTTTACCATGTGGCACAGCAAACACGGTGTGACTATTCAGAAATTCCACCGCAGAGACAGGATGCCTGCTGCCCTCTCTCCATCCTTCCCAGAGGCCCTGGCCATTCTCCCTGGAGCATCCACAGGAGTCAGAGGGACCAACTGCCCTTTGCATAGTGGCTCTGCCTCATGACTGCTCAAGTGCAGGTGTGGCAGGTGTTTTCCCTGCAGCAGCCCACCTCTCCCTGCCGTCTCACCACGGGCTGGGCAGCTGCGGTCAGGAGGGGCACAGGCCTTAGTGCAGAAGCCAAGAGAAGACTCCACCTCTGCCACTTCTGTCCTAAGGAAAAGAACATGCAGTTTTCAAATAAAACACCACATCTTTTTTCCTTTTGGGGGGAGACTGTTCTCGTTTTCTCCTGCTTTGTTCCCTTCTTGAAGATGCAATGTGCCCCCAGAAGAGTTCAGGGAGGCTGCCATACAGTTTCCAGATATGCAGATGTGGCTCCCCGGGGCCAGTGCAAGTGACAGAAACCATGTGTGGAGCCCCCTCCTCTGTGGCTCAGCTGTGCCTTGGGCACAGAACACCCACTGGGAGGAGGGCTGGCCCCACCTGGTTCCCAGCGGGAAACTATCTTGCAGTCATCTCCCCAGATTCTGGTGTCTGGGCCCAGGCGCTGCCTCGGGCTCTGTCACATGTTGAGGTCTCCAGGCAAGCCCCTCTCTGCACAGCCCCCTGCCTGACACGTCCCCTGAGCCTGTCCCAGGGTGGGCAAGCTCCAAGGACGGAACCTGAAACCTTAGTGATCTGCAGCCTGAGCGACCCCCTCCTCGACCCGAGACAACCCTAAAATTCACACAGTGAGCAGCAACCCCATGCTGTGACCTGGAACAATCCCCCGCCCCATGCTCGCTGGTTTAGTTCCCAGAACCACCCTCTGCGGTCTGCATTGCCATTCCCTTTCCCCGGCTGGGGTCTGGGTCAGAGTCCAGGCCCGTGGGACTCACACCCTGTTCCCCCCACCAGGCCACACCGAGAAGCAAGTTTAGCATGTGATGTCCACAAAAAGGCCACAGGGCCAGCTTACCAACTTAGGTGTGCCTTCAGTGAGGCAGATCATGCCCAGGTAACCCCTGACATTCAGAGGTCAGAGGTCACCGACAAGCCAGAATGTTCCAGGAAAGTGCATGAAATTAGCCTAATGGAGAGAATTGTGTTCTGTGAGGCACAATTTCTAATTCTCCTGTCTGGCTCCCTCCTCCAGAAACGTGGTTGACCTGCTGTGTGACAGTCAGGGAGAGGCAGCGGGTCCACCGTGGTGGCAGTGGTGTTATGAAGCTCTGGAGTCAGGATTGACCTCCCCTTATTGACTTCACATGCCAGGTCCTCACGTCCTGGCACCATGATCCTCCCCGCGCGAACCCCCCTTGCTTGGCCACCAGCTGTCCCAGCCCCCGAGAAGATCTCAGAGCCACCCTGTACCCTGGCCACCTCAACACCAGGTCCTCCAGACCCACATCAGCACAAAAGGATCTTTTTTGTTTGGGACATTTTGTATCAGCCATTGGTCACCCTGTAACAAATTACCCCAAAGCATAGTGGCCGAAAGGTACAAACGTCTATGAGACTGGGAATCTGGGCACGACTTAACAGGGCCTTCTTTTCAGGGTCTCCTGCAGGAAGTAAGCAGGGTCTAGCAGGGCTGCAGCCCTCTAAGTCTTCACCAGAAAAGAATATGCTTCCAAGCCCCCTCTCAGGCCTGCTGAGAGGACGCAGCTCCTGGCAGGCAGCTGGACTGAGCACCCCAGTTCACACCCACACCCTGTCTGGTGGGCTTCCCAGCAGGCAGCTCTCAACACGACAGCTCGACTCATCCTACCAAGCCAGGGAGAACCCAAGACAGGCAGGGTATGTGCAGGCCAGAAGTCTCCTCTTTGAGGGCCTGATCTCAGAAGTGATCCACTGTTCTCCCCCCACACTCTGTTGTGTGACTCACTAGATGTGGCCACCTTTGGCAGAGGAGCTCCTCAGGTGTGCACACCCCGAGGCAGGGGTCACAGGGACCCTCCTCAAAGCCAGTACCTCACACACCAACTCCACCCTCATGGGGTGGAGTCATTAAAAGGTCGTAATCTCACCTATCACCAGGGGGGCCTGGAACTCCTGTCTGGTTCCCTGGTACCTGGTACCCATTTTTCTCTTTGTGCATGGTTTCTAAAGGCATTGAAACTCCTGTTCTCTTTCTTCAAAGCCAAAAAAAGAAAAATGTGCTTATAACATTGTTGCCATTGAGTGAGCCCCTGCTCCTCAGCAGTCACTGAAGGAGAGCATTGAATATTTGACCTCACTGGATCCCTGGAGCATGCCAAAGTAGTGGCACCAAGTGAACTGCGAGGACTCCAAGGTCAGCATGGCTGCTCGCTCAGAGACAGGGGAGTCTAACTACAAGTACAGGTTGTGTTCTGTCCACTTGGTCTTCCAAAACTGCGTCTGCAACCTCATTTCAAAGAAATTGTGCCTCCACCCTGAGTCTCGCTGTCAATTTCAAGAGCAACCCTTGTACATAGCAAGCGATGTGCAACCTGAGGTCCAGCGTGACCACATGCTCTAGATTTTCAAGTGAATGCTACCATTTTCTCCTTCCATAAAACAATTATAGAAATACACAAATAAATAGGACTTACTGGAATTTATTTGAACCAAACAGCACTGCCATAGTTGTGGTCAAAATATCGAACATTAGCAATTCTGTAGAGTACATTCTGATGTATTTTTGTTAATATTCTTATCTAAACAAATGATCCTTGCAGATGAACAAATGTTCTTTTCATAGTGTAAAGGATCCACACGGCAATGATCTGTATCACAGCTTCAATAGATATAGGAAAAAGGAACTCAAGTTTTCTGTATCCAGCGATATTAGCATATGGCAAAAGAGATAGCAATACTAACAGTGGCATCCCTGCTTGGACCTTTTCCCATTAATATGAAATCTTTACAGTTTATCTAGAGTACATACTGTTATCCTGACTTTTATGCTTAAAAATCCAGTTCAGAGAGGGGAGTGATTTCCCTAAAACCGCTCGGCTAAATGGCCAAATCAGCATACTGACCTAAATCTCCAATTCCAAACCTCATGCTCTTTCCATTAGACTTTGTGTCCTATCATGAATCACATTCTAGAAATTTCTCTATGGTCATGGAGTTCCACTTGATTCAGCCTGGTCCTCTGTGCTACTGAAACATACATAAATAAACACAAAAATCTCCAAACCACAATAGCACTGGAAACAAACTCATCTCCAAGACAAATTGCTCACTCTCCACACTGGAGATAAGCAAGGATGGAGGATCAGAGACTCACGTGCTCTTTCTGAAAACAGCCAGGCAGCCAGGGAGAAGAAGCAGGGTCATGCCCACTGAAGCAATCTGAAGACCCTTCTTTGGCTTCTCAGAGGCTGCACCATTGAATCTAAGTCCTGTGACTTCCCAACACTTTTGAGAACCATCTGCCACATTCAGAACCCTCTTCACTCTCATTTCTGCCCACTGGTGCCCACTGGTACCCACTGGTACCTTCCTCTTCTGCAGCCACCTGGAAGGCAGAGACACACCACAAACTCACCAAGGTGAGAGACTGGTCCACATGCAGACTTGTGTAACCAGAGGAGCAGGAAGCTCCAGGATGGGCACAGGAGCCCTGGAGTTTAAAGAGCTCTATTCTGTGTGCATGAAAATAAGAACAACAAGAGTCACAGATTTCTTAAATCATCCCCAAATAGATTTTATCCCCAAAGATTGGAAAGAGGCCAAATAGAAGCCGGTGGATCATTCACAAGTGCTACACCTGAGGTTTGGCAATGCATGTCACACGTCAGTGTGGCTTCTGAATTAAGATCCATGAGGATTCTTTTGGAAATAGTAGGAATAATGGTGAGGAGACACTCAATCTGTATTCAAAGAACACTAAACATAAAACAAACCAAACCTTGCCCAAGGAAAGTGTAAAAAATGTCAACCAGTGTTATAAAAATGCAGATGAAAAGCATACCCAAGAAGAGAATTTATTACAGGAAACTGAAGAAATTTTAGAATGCATCTGCTTTATGTTCCCTTTAAAATATGACATAGAAATATGAAGCATGATAAGAAATAAACTATTTTTAACACAGCAGGGTCAGATGAAGCCTGAGATCTTAAAAGGAATCTGAACGAAATTATGAAAGAATCAATACTAGCTAATACTTGCTAAGGGTTTACAATGCCCCGGACATTGTTCTATGCAATTTATATCTATTAACTCAGCCAATTCTTGTAATGACTCCCAAGTATGCTCTTTTATAAGGGGGCTGAGACACATTCAGAAGTTAAATATCTTGCCCAACTCAAAAGAAAAAGGAAAGCTAGTAAATGAAAGTGCAGCAATTTAAACTCACACTGCAAAATCTGCATACTCAGTCCTCTGACCTTACTTCTCTAAGGAAACAAAGAACAGAATTTACTTAGCAGAAAATTAAATTAGTATGTAGAAAGAAACCTAAAGAAGGCTTTCAGAAATTTATAACAGAAGTCAGCAAATTGTAGACCATTGACTAAACTTGGTTGGTCTCTTGTTTTTATAAATAAAGTTTTATTGGAACACAATTCTACTCAACTGCTTATGTATTATCTGTGACAATTTTCTGGGCTTCAAATGGCATAGCAGAGACTTTCTGGCCCACAAAGTCAAAATTTTCATTTAGTCCTTACAGTAAAGTTTTGATGTTCCCTGATGTAGAAAAAGAAAACAAATAGATGCACATTTTGTGAGGGAAGATGAGATGTGAAAGACCTACTGTGTGGTGAGCTGCCATTTCAGAAGCCATAACTAGGTCTAGGAAAGAGAATAGCAATTGAACGAATAAAGATAAATTCAGAGCTGGAACTACCTGAGTTTGTTCCTCAAAAGAGGTCAAATTATTTCAAACAATCAGTCTCTAAAGAAACATTTAGTTAAAATTTTTTTTGAATCTTTGGGGAAATTTTTTTCTTATAAGCTAGCAGAGATGGTTGCAAGGCAAATGGTATACTTACAAGAGGAAACAAAAAAGTAACTAATTTCAGACTTCAAAGTTTTTCATATCATCAAGATAATGAAGGACTGCCTGTGCACCTCAGTGGTAGCACACTTGCCTAGCATGCACAAGGCCCCAGATCAATCCTCAGCACTGGAGGAAAAAAATCCCAGAAGAAAATGAAATAGAATCTAATGATTTTTGAAAAGAAAATGTCTTAACTCAAGAATTTTATACCCAGCCAAGTGTTCACATGATGTAAAGAAAAAGATTTAGCCATACCAAACATATTCTACCATTATTCCCTACAATCTGCAAATATACTTACAATCACTGAGTAATTAATCAAAGTAAATAATTCAAGAATAGGAAATTATGGTTTAGGACATATAGTAGTGAGTGTGGATCACAACTACTAAATAATAAACACATAGAGTCAGGTCCAAAGTAGCTCTGTAAGCATAGTAAGAAAAATTAAAATGCCAAAACTTAAAAGTCATATTGGAACAAAGTATGTAATTTAAATATAAACAACCATTTCAAGAAGAGTAAAACAAATCTAAGTACAAAAGAAGCTAAGGGATAAATGCAATAAAATGAGATATTAATTAATTCTAAACATAATAGCATTAATAAATAAACATAAGAATTGGTATTTAGAAATATACAATAAAATAGATAAGCCATTATTAACTCCAAATTAACAAATAAATAAATATGAAGAATCAAGATATGAGAAATTAGATACAATATCAGCTAAGACCTAAAAATTAGAAAAATATAGATGTATAGCCTTATATAAAGTCATTTGAAAATGTAATATGACTTTCTGGGAAATTGAAAATAAGAAAAATTAATCAAACAAGAATTAGGAAACTTTAGTAAATTGATAGCCCTTGAGAAACATGGGAAAAGAATCTTCAACACAAGCATCTTCCCAAAGACTCCTAGACCAAGTAATTCTGCCATTTCTGTCTAGCTTCAAGAGTTAGATCATCATTATTATGTCATGTCTGATCCAGAGCATACAAAATAATGAAAATCTTCCATTCATGTTGTAGACAATTTGCACCAATATTGCAGATCACAATAGATGGTAGAAACAAATAACAGACCACACATGTAACTTGCTTATGAGAAGGCAGGCATACCCTAAATCAAATGGCAAATGAATTCTAATGCCCAATAAGAAAATTCTAGGTGTTTTACTAGGGATATAAGGAGGCTTACTATTAGTGATCTATTCATTTTATTTATCACATCACATCAAGATGCCAAAGTTAGAAAAAAAAAAAAGTATATGTGTGCTAACATTTTTTAGAGAAGCAAAATAAACTTCATAAATTCAGCATTTGAAGGCTCGTGGAAGGCTTCCTTAATGTTCTACAGACTACGTTTCTTAGATGCTTGTACCCCAGATACACTCTCCTTCAGATTGGGATGTGGGCAAGGGCATCAGCTCCAACCATTGGCATTGTTTTACACGTTCCAGATAACGTTGTGAGATGGGAAAAATAAAAGCCAGTTTATAACTCGTAAAGGAGAAAAAATGTTTGTTAATCACTCATAATTGCTAATTTCATAAATCATTAGGTAATAGGTCTCAAATATCTCACACAGTTAACTGGAAGAAAATCCACACAGTTTTCAGACAACTCGGTAAATTAGCCAGATATAAGATAAGCAACCTGGATAAAGTTGGGTTACCGAAGACATCTTGTGCAGAGGAAATAAACAGAACATCCAAAAAGAACTGAAAAAGCATTCTGTCTTCACTACTGTGCCTCAGAAATACTAGTTTTATAATCTATTACCCAAAGAAAAACCTGCTTAATGTTCTCTGATGGCATGCCTTGCCCCAGGTTTTCATTAGTTCTCACCAGCTGTCACCCATTCCCTTTGAGGGTTTAGGTGTGAGGTGCCCACCAAAGCTCCTGTGGGAGACAGTGCAAGAAGGTTTTGGGGACAAACAACTGGGTTATGAGAGCCTTAACCCAGGCAGTGGATTTCCCCCTGATGGGGATCAGCTGAGCGGTACCTGGAGGTGGGTAGGGGGTGGCTGGAGGGGTGATGTCTGGGGCCGTGCCTTTGAGGTCTATATTTCATATCCGGTGGGTGGAGTCTCTCTCTGCTTCCTGCTCATCATGTGAGCTGCTGGCCTCCACTACACTCTTCCACCATGATGTCCAGCCTCACCTGGAGCCCTGAGGAATGGAGCCCGCTGTCTGTTGACTGAGACCTCTGAAATCATGAGCCCCCAAATAAACTTTTCCTCCTCTAAAATTGTTCTGGTCGGGTCTTTTCGTCACAGTAGCTGGCTGAAAACACCCTGGTAGAAATTCTTCTGCACTATTCCCTAGTTCACTCAAGATCTCCAAGCCTTAGTTACTTTAGATAGAAAAGATAAGGTGCTCATGGTTTCCAAATTAATATCTATGTTAAACACAATTCACATGAAATTTCCCTTTTTTGTCTTAGATGGGGTGAAGAAAAAGAAATGGATTAACACTCTCTTGGAAAACTTGGGTGAAACTGCCATAAAAATTGAAAAAGGAAAGGAAAGATGGTCTATTTTAAGCCCACTCTATTGATACCATAATAATAACAGGAGGAGTGAGACACTAGTGTCTGCACCTAACAGACAAGAATGGTTGACCTGAAGCTAACTCGTGTGTGTGCGTGTCAGTAAATATAAACTTAATATATGTGAGAGAGGAGTTGTAATCCAATTTTGAAGAGACAGATGACCCAATAGGTGAAGGTGGAAAAGTGACATATTTTACAAGGAAAAGCTGGACCTCAACTCACCCTGGGGAGATGATACTTAAATCAGAGTTTAAAAAATAATAATAAAGAGAAGTTCTGAGAAATATGCTTGCATCCTGAAACAAATTGTGGGATAGAAAAAAGATCCCCTAAACATAACATTTATGGCAGACCTGGTATGGTCGGAATATTCATGCAAAAATGTGTACTTGGACTTGCTCCACGATGATACCAGGAGGTGGGGCATCTGCAGGTGACTAGGTGATGGGGGCAGAGCCTTCAGGAACAGGCTTACCATCCTCCTGAGAGACCCCAGAGAGCATCCACCCTGCCATCATGTGAGGCCAGAGTGGAAAGACACTGGGTAGGAGGAAAAGGACCTTGGTAGACCCCAGTGCCTTGATTTCAGGGTTTCCAGTTTCCAGAACTGTGTGGAATAAGTTTCTGTTCTTATAAACCACCCAGTCTTTGGTATTTTGTTATAGCAACCCAAACAGATTGCTACAAGAATGCTTAACCCAACTTCTCACTACACCTGACCAGACCAAACTTAAAATCTTTCTCTATTAAGTGTCATCGTGAATAAAATTTAAATGCAAGACAAAAATCAGTTTGCTACAAATTGTCAGAAACATCATCAGTAGCACATAGACATGAAAATATCCAACAACTTACACACACACACACACACACACACACATACACACACGTTTCAAAAAAAAATAAAGGCAAAATCTATAAATAATTTAAAATAAAAAGTATACATTAGTGGCCAAATCAATAAATTCCATTTATTGTTATTAGTAACACACACCAAAAACTTAAAACAATAGGCAGTTGGTATTTTTGCCTGGATATTTGTAGAGGGTGGCAGGACAGTAGACTTGTTCTCCAGTACAGGGAGGCCCTCCGGTCCCTGTGCTCCAGGAGCGAGAGGTCCCCTTTACCAGCTCACAGTCTTGGCAGGTCATAGCTATCAGTAGAAAAGGCCATGCATCAAAGAGAATCATCAAAACTTCACAGGTAATAAGCCCAAGAAGCCTAAAATGTTTATCCACTTTTTCTTAATAATTTCACCCCTACAAAGATATCTACAAGAAATAATCAGATATACACATGGAAACCTGTGCAGGAATGTCGTTGAGATTTAGGTAGGAGGTGTCCCCTGAAAGCACCAAAGCTGGTATGTGTGTGTGTGTGTGTGTGTGTGTGTGTGTGTGTGTGTTTGAGACAATACAAGAACACTCAGAGCTGAACCGATGAGGCTTAATCTAATCTGTATATTAATCCACTTCAGTGGGTTAACTGGGTGGTGACTGGAGGCATGTAGGGTGTGGCTGGAGGAAGGGGTCACTGGGAAGGTGCCTTTGGGGCTTATATTTTGTCCTACTTGAGTGGAGCTCTCTTTCTGCTTTCCGATGGCCACATCCTCCCCACACCCTTCCACCATGATGAGATGCCTGCCCTCAGGCCCCGAGGAATGGAGCTGGCTGTCTATGGACTGAACCTCTGAAATCGTGAGCCCCAATTAAACTTCTCCTCCTCTAAAATTGTTCTCGCCAGGTCTTTTGGTCACAGTGTCCAAGAAGCTGACGAAACCAATGTTGTCTGCAGCAATATGTATAATTTAAACAAATAAAAGAGTGAAAATGTCTAACGATTAGACTAAGTTTATATCTGTATAACTGCATCATAGGCTGTTTTAAAAAATGATTTTTGTCACCAAATATTTAATGGTGCAAGAAAAACTTTGATCACGTGCTGACTACCGAAAAGAAGAATAGATCTATACACTTGTGTGTGTGCACATGCACACACACACATATAGTAAGCACCCACTTGGGTAAAGGAAAGGCCATGGCTCCTCCAGGCCTGCGGGGGTGGCTCCGGGGATCCCCTGCAGACACCCAAAGCAGCTGATGCCCCTGTCTCTTCCACAGAAATGGCGTAGTATTTGCATATAACCTCTGCACACCCTCCAACATACTTCAAATCATCTCTAGATGACTTATAACACCTAATAGAATGTAAATGTTATGGAAATCGTTGTCATACTGCATTATTTAAATAATAATGACAAAAAAGTCTGCACAAGTTGGGTACAGACACAACCATCGCCCATTTCTGTCTCTGCTATAGTCCGCTCCACCCAGGGCCTCCTGTAGACCCATGCCTTCCACTACAGCCTGGCCTTTTCTCTCCTCTGTGGACTCTTCCCAGCTGCCTCATGTAAAGGGGTCAGTCTCCCCACCCCCACCCCACCCCACCCCACCCCAGTGGGACCTGGTCGTTCACTTCCAGGACACCCTGGGTTAATAAACACTGTTCAATCCCTGAGGGCCTCTAATCCCCACCAGGCCCATCTGACCAAGGATACAGACAGAAGTCATGCTTTCCTCACGCCTGGCCCAGGGCCTACCAGCTACACCACCCTGCTGTGCAGGTGTCTCCAACACAGGAGCAAGGGCCGCTCGGGGCTCCAGGGGACCAAGACTGCAAGAAGAGCACCAAGTCTGATCCATCCAGGTGTCCCAGGCCCAGACCTGAGTTGGCACATGGAAGAGGCTCCTTAAATGTCTACAGGTAGAAAGAAAGACAAAAGAGGAAAGGAAAGGGCGGGGGAAGAGGAGAACGTCTGCATGGCCGGGCATCTGAAGCAACACACAGAGTGCCTAGCCCCACCTGGGCAGTAAGACCTGGGCAGCAGAAGATGGCCTGGGTGGCTTTGTGTCCAGTCTCCCACCCACAGCCGCCACAAGGTCTCACGTCCACTCAGACGACCCCGCTCCCAGGCAAATCCTCTGAGGAGGAGATGCAGTCACCCATGCCTAGCCACTCTCCCATGAGGGTCAGCTGCAAGATCTTGGAAAGTCCTTCAAGGGAAATCCACCTCTTCCCTCTCCCTTGGAAACATCATTGGCCTTAATTTAAGTCAAGGTGGGAGGAGAAGGGGACAGTCATTGTAGGAGAGCTGAGTGACGATGGTTTAATCCCATTTAGGGACACTTTGAGCAATGACTTATGGATAATAAGCAATTTAAAATTCTTTGGTCAGTCTCTAGCTAAAGGCTTTTTATGGTGGAAAGAATGAGTAATTCAGCGCAGATGATCTTGCCTTTCATAAGCTTTTATTAGTGATTTGTTGGACATGGATAACATAAATTTTGCTACTCATCTATTAACAACTTCAATTGGAAGTTGGTCTCCCTGCTCTGCCCATAGCATCTCAGACACCAGCGTAGGAACGGGAGGATCGATAACTCCTGTTTGGTACTGTATCTGGGTAAGTGATCATGACTGCAATATTTCTATTTATTGAATATCGTGTCAACAAATTCCCATTTCAAGAATAATAAAACAAGTTACATTCAATGTCAAGGTTGTTTATCCATACGAAGGGTACGCTACATATTTCACTTTAAAAAAAAATCTGTGCTAACATTCTTTATCTAAAATAATCCATGCTTTGATCCCCGTTGCCAAGTAAAAAATAATTTTGCGTTGACTCTGTCAGCTGTCGAGATACATTAAGTCCCATAAAACGGACAGTGGCTTGGGGAAGAAACGTAGCACATTTGTTCCCCCCGCCCCTGAGTATTGAATGAAGCATGAGGTGAGTCTATTCACTGCATCAATGTGAACCTGGACACACACACACACACACACACACACACACACACACCAGTTACCAAGGGGGGGAGGGGAATGGCTAAATTTACCAGACGAGTAGAAAACTTCAAATTATTGCAGAATTATTTCAAACCTATAGTTCTCAAACACAGCGTGAAAAGTCTGAAAAATGAAATTTTCGTCATTAGAGGCTGACAGCTTCCAGTCATAATATGCTGACATGTGTAAGGGGAATTAAGAGGTTCCACCAGCAGAACCAACTTTTTTTTTTTTTTTTAGGCAAATCATCTATTGTCGGTCCTTGAATCCCACGGCGGCTGCAGTAAGCTGGACACTTATCAGTGACACAGTACAACTTTCGGGGGGCTTGGCCTTCTTTCTTATGTAGATTCCACTTACAGACCCTAGTTACTGGCTGAGTGGAGGCACTTCCTGCGAGGCAAAGCCAAGGAGAACTGTGCAGGATGCAAAGCATTTTCCGGAGGCTGTGCAGAGGGGCAGAGGCCAAGGGGTTAGTGCCATGTGGTGCTTCTCTAAGGTGACCTTGGGTTTGAATTGGTTCACCTCTGCAGGTATAGATCACGGTCTCTCCTACCTGCTCATCACCAACAGACACTCACTGTGTGTGCTACGGGCCAGACATTGTCCAGGCTACAGGGACACAGAGAGGATTCGGCCAAGGATCATCACTCACCTAACTCCTAAGGGTGGGGGAACAAACATGTAAGTAAACACCTGGAGTGGACACCATACAAGCCAGGGGTTGTCTGGCACTGGGGAACCAAAGCCTCACCTGGGATGCTAAGGTGTCAGGATGTGCAGGGGCCCTGGGGTACGCATGCCTGGGTTCAATTTCCAGCAACACCTTCACTAAATCATGGGTTCCTGGACAAGGAACTTGACTTGTTTCAGTCAATTTTTGTATCACTGTGACTAAAATACCCAACAAGAACAACTGAGAGGAAGAAGAGTTTTATCTGGGGTTCACAGTATCAGAATTTCCGACCATGGTGGGCCCAGTCTGTTGCCATAGGTCACAGGGGAGGTGGAACATCATGGCCCAAGCGCCCAGCAGTGGAAAGCAGCTCAGGACACGGTGACTGGGAAGCAGAGGGGGAGAGAGAAAGGGGAAGGGGCCACAGGGAAGATGCAACCTTCCAGGACTTGCCTCTAGTGACCCGCTCCTCCAGCCCCACCCACCTGCCCACAATCCAAACTAGGGTGGGTGGCCGAGTCACAGCTCTCACAATCTGGCGTCTCCCCTCCGAACACCCCTGCATTAATACCAGAGTGTCGGGGAAAGCGGGTCTCCAGCCACAGCCACCTCTCTGTGGTCACCTCTGCCCTCCTCACATGGGGACCACCAGGCTCCAGGCTTTGCTCCCAGGGTGCTGGCGGAGGGTGGATCAGCAACTGATAAACAAGGGGGTTTCTGGCACATAGTGAGTTGTCACGTAGTGGCAAAGGTTTGCTGGAATAATGACAGAAACGACCAGACACAGCCCTTCACTGGGCCCAGAGGAAAGACGTGGAGACAAAGAGGGCTACTCCGGGCCTTAAAATGCAGTGGGATTTGCCCCGCTGGGTTTTGGGCATGCGAGGCGCCTGCACCCCTTCCTGGAGCGGGATGGCCAGCCCCCGCCTTCCCACCATTGGGTTCTGGGCGCACATCACTGGTCTGGCTTCACAGCGTCTGTCATGGTGTGGACATGAGGTGTCCCCAGAAAGTCACATGTGAGACAGTGCGAGAGGTTCAGAGGGGCAGTGAGTGGGTGGTGAGGTCTTAACCCAATCGGTGCATTAGCACCCCCCATAGGGATTAGCTGAAGTGTGGGTGGGGCCGGAGGAGCTGGGAATTGGGGCGTGGCTGTGGGTATATATCTGTATCTGGGGTCTCTCTCTCTGCTTCCCAATGAGGTGAGCCGCTTCCCTCTTCTGCCACACTCTTCTGCCATGACGTCTTGCCTCACCTCGAGCCCCGAGGAATGGAGCCGGCCTCCTATGGACTAAGACCTCGGAAACCTGAGCCCTCAAATTAATTTTTCCTCTCCTAAAATTGTTCTGGTGGGAGCCTTTAGTCACAGGAGCGAAAAAGCTGACCGAACCAGCACCAAGATGAGAGAACTTGCATCTCAGGAAAGTCCTACCTGCAGTCTCACCTTGTCTGGTGTAGGCGACGTTTGATGATTAGGTGAGACGTTGGACTCGCAGGCTCAGGTTATGGCTTTGGGGCTGTCAGGAGGGTGAGTGTATTTTACATGCAGGAAGGAGATGAGCTGGGGGAGCTGTGGTGGGGTGCTAGGTGCTGAATCGTAGCCCCCTCCAAATTCACGTGTTCTCGTCCTGTCTTGCCGTTCTTCAGAGCGTGACTAATGGGCGCTGAAGGCTTGAAAGGGTGATTCTGTTAGATTGAGGTCATTGAGGTGGACTCTAATCCCATGACTGGTGTCCTTATGAGAGAGGATCAGGACACAGACACCCACGTAGAGGAAGACAGAAGACGTCATCTGC
Source organism: Callospermophilus lateralis (assembly GCF_048772815.1). Taxonomy (NCBI): domain Eukaryota; kingdom Metazoa; phylum Chordata; class Mammalia; order Rodentia; family Sciuridae; genus Callospermophilus; species Callospermophilus lateralis. Next base: position 9,502,689 of record NC_135307.1, read on the forward strand.
CAGCCAAGGAGAGAAACCAACCCTGCCCACACCTCGGTCTTGGACTCCCACACCCCAGCACTGAGGAAATGCAGATGGTGCCTGATTTATAGTTTGACTTGGAGTTTTTCAAGTTTATGATGGTGTTAAAGTGATAGCATTTGGTAGAAATCATACCTGGAATTTTCAATTTTGGGCTTTATCTGGGCTACAATGGACTATCTAGTACTCTAGGGATGCTGACCAGCAGTAGTGAGTGCAGCTCCCAGGCAGCCCCGCCACCACATAGGGACACAATGAACACCACAGTGAGCTGTGCAGCTAGGCTAGGATTGGTGGACTATTCGACACATCGAGTGAATTTTGGACTTAGGATATTTTCCGTTTGACCAAAGGCCTAACAGGACACGGTACATGGAGGCACATCAGTATATGTGTGCTGTTTAAGCCACTCTGTGTCCAGGACTTTGTTATAGTGACCCTGGCATACACTGGATTTTTAAAGACGTTCTGCAGTTCCGTGGGTGGGGCCCTGCAGGCCTCAAATCTTGGTTTGAGCGTTCCTAAGGCTACAGTCCTACAGGACGAGGAAGAGGAGAGGGAAGTGCTTCCACTCTCTCTCTAGCCTCTGAGCCCATCACTGGTTCACAGAGTGATTCAGGCTGCGCCCCTGGGCCGCCGCTTCCTCCCCTGGAGACAGAAGGCATGGGACAGTACCAGCCACCGTCACAGGGCTCCCCAGCAGGGGCTTTCTGTGAAATATACCAAGAAAGCCCTGCACGGGGCCCTTTTCCCCAGCAGTGAGGTTACCTAGGAAAGAACAACGGAGCCGCAAGAAGATCCTGGTTCTGCAGGACCCGTCCAAGTCTGAGGTCTCAGGGAGGAAGAGAAGGCGAAGATGAAACCAGAAGTCCACCCGGGGGCCCTGAAGTGGCCAGGGGCCCAAGACGGTACTTGACACATCTGAAATTTTTTTATAAAACTGCTTCCAGCTTCCTAAACAACAACCAAAGAGAAGTTTGTTCTCTGGTCACTCTTGTGGGGCTCCTGCTCTGCCCTGGGCCCTCCCCGTCTGGAGAAAGTAGAGACCCACCAGGCACGGGCTCTCTGCATGAGGGAGTGGGTTCAGCTTTGGGGGATCCTTGACCTGGCATCGGTGAAGGGTCCCTAAGAGAGTTTGGAGATCCCCGAGGTGCAGGAACAGAGATCCGGGCGCTGGGAGCACCGTAGGGGAGACTCCCTAGGCCGGGAGGGCCGGGGAGGAGAGCTCGCGGTCCTGGATGGAGGCTGGCTGGAGTCGCTTCATTTGCATTCTCCGTTCAGTCTCCAGGATGAGGCCCTGCGAGGCGGGTTAAGTCATTTACAGGGTGATTAATTTTCGTGTGAGGGATGTAGACCTATTCCCGAAGGCCTCAAGTAATTCAAAACTAGCACAATTCAAGATTAATTCTCTGGAGGAGGAAATGTAAAGCAGGGTTTGCGCTCGTAGGAAATCTGCGCATAAAGTACAACTACTAATACATTATAGATCACAATTTCAGATTGGCACGATTCAGATTTGCAGAAAAACATGACCACACAGGGTACCTTCTGGGGCCGGGGGAGCAGATTAGCAGGAACAGATCATGGAGGGGGCCGGGGGCCAACGTGCTGGAAGCTTCCACCTCCACTGGAGCTTCCCATGCCCCAAGCTTGGCAGGTCAGCCCTGGAATGCCCGCTCCCCACCCCGAGGCAGTGAGTGTCCCCTGAAGATGGCTTACCTGCCATGAGACAGGACCATGTAGTGACCCAAAGTTTCTCCTCTGACTTCAGACAGACCTGGGTTCAAGCCTTGCCTCATCAATAGACATTGGGCAAATAATTCCAACTTTTTAACCCTCAGCCACATTGCCTATTAAATATTGATGGTATTGATAATAACGCCTGCTTCAAGGGGTCTCCAGGGTTGAAGAGGCACTTGTAAGTGCTCCATAATTATTAGCTTGTAGCATCACTAGTGTAGATATTCTGTGACCTCTTCTCCTTGCTCCACATAATCCAGAAAAATTGACATATGGCTATCCCCACTTTACAGGCCAAGAATTGGGGTGTCAGGAGAGTTGACGAGGTTCGCTCAATTTTTATAACTAAGATGGTGACAAGCCAAGTCCACCTGGTCACACATTCTTTTTTATGTGTGTAATTTTTTTAGTTGTAGGTGGACACAACACCTTTATTTTGTTTTTACGTGGTGCTGAAGATGGAACCCAGTGCCTTCCCCATGCGAGGCGAGTGCTCTACCACTGAGCCACAACGCCAGCCCCACCTGGTCACACATGCTATGTCCACACTTTCCACTCCGTGGCTCTCCTGTCGGGGAGGAACAGGCATGGACCCTGCCATCCAGAGGACCCCAGAGCCCTGGGGCAGGATCGGGCCCCTCCAGCCACCACACTTTCCCACGGAGTCCGTTCCTGCGTGGCCGGTGAGCACAGATGTGCTTCTCAGACGCGGCTGGCATTTCAATAAGGACAGGACATTATGTGCTGTAAAAACGGAACATCATTGCTTACCAGGGGCTTATAAAAATAATTGCAATCCAGCCTGGCCTCTGTCACTAGTAATTTATCGCACGGCACCTCTTTTGTTAATGCAGTTTACACGAGTCAAACGAGCTACGTGCAAATGAGGAAGCATGTTAGGCCTCAAGCCGAGCAGTGTGTGGAAAAGAGTTTCCAAGGTTTCAAATCCCCAGTGGAGGCAGGTCATGGGGGAAGGAGACCCTGGGCAGGGAAGAGCCCGAAGCCTCCCCGAGTCAGAGAACCCAAGGGTTAAGTCTCGGCCTCTCCCTGTTTCCTACTGCTGCCCTTCTGCAGGGTCACACCTCCCAGCACCTTGAATTCCACCTGTCCCTCAGGCTGCAAGACTAAGGCCAGGCCCTCAGCGTGGCAGGCTGCATGCCCCTGGGTGGAGCCCCGGCTTGCTTCCTGACCTGGCCTGCAGTGAGTGCGGTGTGCCCAGGACGCCACGGCCTAGGTGCCCTTGTTCAGGCCAGCCCTGGGCATGGGCCTCCCCTGCCCAGGCACTCGCCCCAATTCTGAAAGTGCTTCCAAGTCCCACCCTCCAGCCAAAAGCCACTGTCACCTGTCATAGCTCTGATGGCCTTGCCTCTGCTTCCTGCAGGAGATACTTCCTGCTGTCCACCAGTGGGAAGGCTCCTACTCAGACGGCTGTCTGTTCACTTGTCCATTATTGAAACGTTGACTCTCAGATCTGAAGAGGGATCCCGGAGCTCCCTCCCTGGGCGGGACCTCGCACCAGCTTCTGAACCCTGGCGCCTCTTCCCCCTTGTGCCAAGAAGTAAAGAGCCCACGGTCAAAGAAAGTAGGGACTGTCCGAGAGCCTGGCCCCATCTCACTAGGAGAAAGGTCACATGGTCTCCCTGCAACCACGCCACATTGCCCCCTGAACAGAGTCCCTGTCATGCCTTTGCAACGAGTGAATGGGTGAATAGAAGGGGATGCCTATCCACAGAGGCTCTGAGGAGAGGACATCTGGCCACCCACACCAGAGATGGGAGAGTCGGGTGACACGCAGAAGACGTGGTGTGAACAGCGGCTACCCAGCTCGAGCCACGTGCTGTACACCAGGCAGGTCGCCTTAGGATGTGTGTGTTGAACTAAGGGTCGTGGGCCACCAGGGAAGTCCAAGACCTGACTTAGGATCTAGATTCTGGATCCCAAAGTTTCCATGTGGCTTCAGAACGCATTGGGGATCCCAGTTCAGAAAAAATATTGTGGTCACACTGGGTTATACCAAAAGGCACAGCTAGAAAGAAGGAGGCCCCTCCCTAAATCCAAGTGTTTATCCCCTGATAATCGACTCCTTGAGGAAAATACATATTCTCTGCTACAACCGCCTCTCTCAGAACATGTAGCATCTGTTGCACACATTAGGCATGTGCTGCAGTCCTGAAGGAATCCACGACGCGGTGCCACGGCAGCTTCTCACCTAGAGAAACTTGAGATATCGCCCAGGAGGTTGAAAGTGCTTCTGCAGTCATGAAGGGCGTCTGTAACGGCTAGCAGTTCTGAACGCCTCCTGCTGCCAGGCCCTGCTCAATGCGCTCAAACCCTTGTGACCTCATGACGCCCCGGTGAGATGGGCACCCTCAGTGTCCCTGATTGACAAGGGAGCCAAGCACGAACTGTGGGGTGATGAGCAGGGGCCAGGAGGACTGCTCATGCACTAAAGAAACGTGTAGCAAGCCCTTGCAATTCACCAAGCAGGTCTTGTGCACAGGGGTACCCCGGGCCACAGATTCGGAGGATTCACAGGGACACAGAAATGACCAAAAGACATGCTCCCTCCCCAAGGAGGTCCCAATCTAGGGTGGAGAGACCTGGGGCTATGTTGGGAGGCAGGTCCTGATGGAAACCAGAACAAAGTGGCACAGGAACCCTAACAAGGGAACGACACCCCACCTGCGATGGGACTTTGTACAGAGAAACCTTTGAGGCCTGTCTGAAGACATGGCTGCTGAACCGGAAGGGCGGGCCAGGCAGCGTGGACACTCGCAGGCCGAGGCTGCGGCTCGTGCGGGAGTGAGGATGTCCAAGGAGAAGGGAACTTCCTGTCCCCGTGGGCTTCGCCAGTCTGACCAGGTCACCCCTGCCAAAACCTTGCCGTCGCGTTAGGAGGGGGACGAACATCCCAGTCCCACCAAAGGCCACATTGCCCATCCCTGCTCCCCCACAGCCGCACCTGTGCCACTGTCCCCATGGCCCCCTCAGCCCAGCTCCAGCCCCCCCCAGTGCCCATCCCCCCACCTCACATACACCACAAGTGTGTGCCATCTGCAGGTCCACGGACGGGCAGGCCTGTGACACTCCAAGGTCGCCACCAGTCAGGGAGGACCCAGCTCCACGTGTCTCTCCTCCTTTGGGACCAGTGGCCGACCTAGGACACCCTCTCACATGGACAGCAGAAGTACAAGAAGGTCAGCTCCCCCAAGTAGGCGCTTCTAAGCCCTTGCTCACGTCACCTCCACTAGCATCTCACTAGGAGAAAGGTCAATGGCCAAGCCCAAAGTCGGAGGTAGAAAGTAAACTGCCCTGTTTAATGGGAGGGGCTGGCAGGACTATGGACTGACCATGAGCCTAACTGTCGTAGGGTCACCACCACCCCATCTCAGGACCTCCCAGTGCTCCGTCCTCGGTCCCTTTGTCTGGAAGGGTCTTTCTTCCCTCCGCTTCTCCCTGGCCTCCGTACAGTGGGGTCTCCCCTGACACCCACTCGGGCAGGTCCTTCTATGCCAGTGCTCCCAGAACACCCTGCAGTTGTCCTGCATTCCACTTCCCAGGGTGGGAAGGTGAGTGTGGGTGATGATTCAGTCACTGTCCCCCCACGAGGGCAGGGACCACATCTGCCCCCCTCATCACACCCCTCTGTAGCCAGTGCCCCAAAGTGTTCGTGGTACAAATGAGCTTAACCAGTGGACTCATGGAAGGTGCCCTCAGTGGAACCAGCGTTATGTAAAAACAGCTCTGCAAAGAGCAGGAGCCAGCGGGCCCAGGGCAGGGCTGCAGGGCCGGGAAGAGGGAGCTGCAGCGGCCCCTCCCGCAAATGATGGCGGCCCAGTCAGGGAAGACGTCCGTTGTTCCTTCGCACAGGGATTATTCTGTGTGCCAGACTGGGAATACCACCTCTTAGCATCTGCCCCAGGTGGGTGGACACCCAATAGGAGCATCAGTTTTCAGATGCTCTGAGTTGTAAGTGTCTGGGGAAGAGGTGACAGTATGGGGACAGTGGGCAGCAAGAGAAAGATGCAGAGTACACACCCTCAGTGTGTGATAGATGCCGTTGTTTTAAATAATGACTTAAATGACCCAAGTGCCACAAGTCACTTTCCATAGAACAGAAGAGACACAGACCAGGGGACAATTAAAAACATGTAAGTTTGAAACTATGGCATGTTCCCAACAGGAAGCATGGGGGTCATGGGGGACTTGGGTCCCTTCAGATGCTGGATTGAGAATCAAACCACCCTAATATTCACCAAGTTTAATTACAGCAAAAAGCTATCAGCTACCTGTTCCCAAGGATATTATACTATTATGGACATGTCACGAAAAATTATTTCCAGCCTATCAACCACCCTCTGAAGTGGACATTTTGATTTATGGGCAATCTGAAGCAAGCTGAAGATACACAGAGGTTGAAGGGAAGAGCCAGCGCGTCACCCCGTGTGTCATGGTACATGGCTTCTCAGATGCCTGCCCACCCTGTCCCCTAGCGTGTCCACCCAGGAAATCACCCAACTTCAGTGTGAGCTGAACTTAAGGACTCACTTCTCACAAACAGAATCACACAGCAACTGTGGCTTCCGCCTTGATCATCCTTCCCTCTCTCCCTCTCTCTCTCATCCCCACCCCAGGATAATGAAGGAGACAAGCTACTATAAGTGAGAGGAATATGTCTGGCCAACAGCCAGTGAGAACCTGGAGCCCTCACTCCGCCAGTCTCAGCAGAACCAAATGTTCCAAACTGCTGGGTCAGTGAACATGGAAAAGAATTCCCCCCCCAGTAAAGCCTTCAAGTGGCCACAGCCCCAGTGTCACCTTGATTGTAGCCTGGGAGAGGCTAAGTTAAAGGCATCCAGCTAAGCCACAGGCACATTCCCAGCCCACAGGCACTGTCAGGTAATAGGGCTGTGTTTTCTGAAGCTGCAAGTTTGGGGGTAATTTGTTACGCAGCAATAGGTAACTAATACATACATCTAATTTCAGGGTCCATGGTTCCAGCCACTATAACCAGCTGCTTCAGAGATCTTTCCAAGTTATTTTAGCCCCCAAACCACCTACCCCTGGCCTAAAAGACAGAGACACTGATCCATTGTGCACCTGAGCTCTGAGGGTGGGAAAAGATATTAGAATGCACATCTCAAGCCAGCTTCTCTGAATGCAATAATTAGTACAGTTTACTCCCTGCCAGGGTTATACGTTCCATGGTCTAATGAAATTATTGTCATTTAAAATGATTGTTATAGTAAATTGAACGCTGCCTCAGTCTGTCTCAACCTGAAAGTTCCCTGAGGTGCCAGCGCATTAGGAAAACCACCGTGAAGAGTGTCTTCCAAGGAACTTTCCTCACTCTTCTCTACTGGAACGCCATTCTGCGCCAGACCTTGGGAGGGGTTACCCTAAAACTGCACTTGCCATTCTTTCAATCATATTTTAAGATAGAGACCAACACAGATAAAGGCAGAGCCGAATCGACTAACTTGGGGAATTATGGAAGGGGTCTTGTAGGAAAAAGCCTCCTCGGAGCGGGCCCTTAGGGAGGAGAAGTCTTGGGACTGACCCAAGTGCCTTGGGAGGGGGATTATTTTCTTTTCGATTAATTCACTTGCTCATTATTTCAATAAATAGTCCTTGAGCATGTGCCATCCCTATATCACTGGGGAACAGAGAACAAAGGACACTATCAGTCTAAAGAAATTTCAGAACAAAATTTAGAGAATATGTAATTGACCCATTGAAAGGATTGATCATAAAAGGAATGAGAGATTAGAAAAACCTTCCTAAGATTAATGGGATGGATTTTCAGAAAAAGCCTTGCAGAGTAGACGAGACAAGATTTGGCTCCATCGATAGTTGGGAAACCACATGTATTATCATTTAAATAAGGACATTGCTACAGGGTGGATAGGAGGTGTCCCCCAAAAAGTCCATGTGTGAGACAACGCAAGAGTGCTCAGAGGTGAAATGATCAGGTCTTGAGAACATTAGCCTGAGCATAGATTCAGTCATATCACTGATAATTATTTCAGCCACCAAACCTCCTGCCCCTGGCCTAGAAGATAGAGACACTGATCAGTGGCATGGATTGATCCCCAACATGGATTGACTGGATGGTAACTGCAGGCAGGAAGGGTGTCACTGGAGTAAGGAAGTCTCTGGGGTGTGCCTTAGAGTCACACTTTGTCCCTGGTGAGTAGGGACCTCCCCTGGCCCCCTTCTGGCTGACATGAGTTGAGCAGCGTTTCTGCACCACACCCTTCCACCCTGATGTTCTGCCTCGTCTTGGACCAAGAGGTGTGCAGTCAGCTGAGCGTGGACTGAACCTCTGAAACCATGAGCCCAAAATAAGGTTTTCCTCCTCTAATTGTTCTGGCCAGGTCTTTTGGTCACAGTGACACCAAGCTGAATAAAACGGGGATCGTGAGCATTGATGAGGGAGCTGGGGAGTAGGACTTCCCCAGCAGAACCAGAACACTCAGCTGTGGAGAACTAACAAGAGTCAGATGACCTCAGGCGGAGCCACGTGACGGCTATGGAACAGAAATTAGTGACTGCTAAAAATCAGTCCTTGCAGGCCTTAATGCGGTAATTCTAGTGTGATGGCTGTAGAACTTACTAGAGCACACGCTCAGTGATATTTGTTGAAGGAAGAAAAGAGGGAAAAAATGAGACAGGTTTGCTCACAATAGGTCCCACGAGGGGGGGGGGGCGGATATTTCGTTTCATCAAAACCCTAGAGTTAGTGAAGTGTCTTAAAGTTTTTAACCTTGGTTTTTTGTCTTGGTTGACCCCGACCGTGAGCACAAGTACCCCAAAGGTTTTTGAGGAGAGGGCGTGGCAGAGAGAGAAGGTCTCAGGCTTGAAGACTGATTTTGACCCCCAGTTCTACCATTTATCACTAAGTTTCAGAACCTCATTTAGTCGATTGTCAAGTGGGGGATGAGCGTCCCCCACCCGTGAGGCTACTCTGCAGCTTGGAGGTGATAACACTCAAATCCACCAGGTTCCCAGCACGTGGTGCCCCTCCCTCTTTTTCTCTTTTTTTACAAAAAGCTAAAAACAAGGAGGAGGATGAAAATACCCTGATGTACCCTTAATCCCCACCTCAGATGATAGCAGCCTCCTTATACACACGCAGGGCTTCTGAACTTTGTCACTCCTGCCGTCTCAGAAAGCCCCGCAAGGCTTCAGAATCCAAGACCCCACAGCAACACCTACCTTCTCACCAATGACTAGGAAACCAATTAGATTTCTAAAATAAATTTGGATAATTTGGCCATTCGAACCACCAGATCGAATGGATTTTAATGGCATTTTAAGCCTCAGAAAATCAGGCTCCTTGATGTAAATACTGACAGACCCTCACGGCAGCCAGACAGCGATCGACACAGTAATGGCTTTAACAGGGAGAAGTGAAACACCTATTTACATTTTGAGTGCAAGTCAATTCCCTAAGCACAGGCACATTCGAATCCGATAAAAGACCCAGCAGCAACCTCAGACTGAGTGACAAAGGTCCCGGTGGCAGGAGAATGGACCGGAATCAGTGCTTAACACCCCTCTTAGAGACGACTCCCCATTGGAACGTCTTACAATGTCATGACAAATGACACTTGCTGACCGGTGAGATCATCATGGACTTCCTGCTCAGGCTGGAATGGGTAGGTTGAAGTTGACGCCACCCATGTCCCCCACCAGCCAGGGAGCACCACGGTAGCGGAACGTCCACCTGTTGGTTCCGCTCAGAGTCCTCCGCCTGCCTTGAGGGAGGCATGCGTTCAGTGTCGTCAGTCATTCAAAGTTGAAAGACCAAGGTCAAGAAGACAAGCAGGCAAGATGGACAAGCAGGAGAAGGGAAAAGAGATGCCATTCAGACCATGTTCAGGGTCTCCAAGGAGAACCCAGAGGCTGGTCTGGCTCACAACCTACAAGAGCCCTGGGCTACTCACCAGCTAGAGAAGGGCACTTCCCGGGAGCCTGGGTTATCACACACCAAACTCATCAATCTAGGTTCAAACCGCCCTTGGCTGCTTCTGCTAGTCCACGTGTGATGGTGGATGCCACCAATGGGGAAGGGCTCCTAGTCCTTTTGGTGAAGGTGACACCCATCTCCCTCCCCTGCTCTGTCCCCAGTGCCTGTCCTAGCTCACTCCTCTCACCTTTCCCCAATCCATTCTTCACACCCACCTCCAGAGTCGTCTCTCTAAAGCAGAAATTGGATGCCGACACCTGCCACTAGAGTTCTTCTTCCTGACTCTTCTGCATCAGAGCCATGCCCCCCGGGAGTCAGCCCCAGGACTCAGGCCCCTGAGCCTAACACCTTGCTGAGCAGATTCTTTTAGCTACAGCCTGGGAAACTGAGAGCCGGAGAAGTGGGATGACGCGCGCCAAGTCACCAGACAGAGAAGAATCAGCTGGGAGGCCGCAGCAGGCCCCGTCCCCGTCGGGGCTTTCCACCCAGACCGCGCTGTCTTGGGCACCCAGCCCTTCCCGGATCCCGAGCCACGTCCTGGCATTGCCGCACCAGCCCAAGTTCTGCCACTGTCGTGAGAAGTGTCAATCTGAATCCCAAATGTGCCAGCCTTATTACCGTCGTCAACAGACTTCTTAATGAAGCTGCCAATACTGTCAATGGCATCTTTTAATGACACTTCATAAAGAAAGAGGATTCTGCAGCTTCCTCTTACATTGCCATTTGGTACTTTTGCTGTATGGCAGGCACAAAATGTTCTCTGAATCAGGACACTAAACAGCACCGATAATGGCAATAACAATAGAACGGATATTTATGGAACCCAACCCTGTGACAGGTACTGCTTTAAGCCCTTTACACGCATGGCAAAATGATTTGCCCAAATAAACACAGGCTCAAGGGACAGACACTTAAGGACAAAGCTTAGTCCTCCTCTCCTCAAAGCTAGATTATGACTTGGTTTCTGTGCCGGGCACTGCCCACATTTCCTATTTCTCATGCCAGGTACAGATCAGTAAAGACTTGGTCCCTATTATCTCCAGCTCTGGAAGAATATGTAACAAGGCACATATATAGAAATCAAGGTCCGCCAGCTAGTGACTGACAGAGTCATACTCAGAACCCATGCCCGCCAATTTTCAAAGCCTTGTTGCTGACCTTGACTACTGCAGGTGCCCATCTGCCATGCTGACGTTTCTATTACCAGATGGACACAAGCCAAGGGGACCTCAGGGGGTGAGATGGCTGGATAAGCAGAGCAAACACTCAACTTCTGACTCCAAAGTAAACAACAATGGTCACGTCTGGAATTTGGCGTGGGTTTCTTTGGAGAAACCCTGCTGTAAAGAGCATTTACCATCCCATTTCTCTTTTTAGCACCTGAGGATCAAGCAGACCCTGGTGCGCTGACATGGGACCCTAACTATCATTATTAGACTAGTTCTTCTGAGAGGAAAAGATATCCCAAAGTATAAATGCCAACACAGTTAATGGCCAAGTGGTAGACAGCGTTATAGTCATAACATTTTGGAATTGTTATGGACAGCTACGAGCTCATTTTCATTAAGGAGATAGATCTTAGCAGATCATTAACCGGGGACTATCCATGAAAGAACTTGGCTTTGAGGGTCAGAAGATCTGAGTTGAGAGCCTGGTTCTGGTGCCCACCAATCTTGTGACCTTGGGAGGATTACCACGTTCTCCAGATAAACTAGTCTCTTGGTATGGGCAGTGAGACCATCACACCTTTTCACAGCCTAATTCTAGGCACCTTGTGTAATTCCTGACACCTTGGGGCTGACCTTCCCTGGGGATATGGAGTAGCTGCTCTGGAGAAGACAGCCTGGGCTCCAACTTCACTTCTACCTCCTGCCAACGGAGGCCCTCAGCAAAGTTCAGATCTCCCAGGACCTCAGCCTCCTCATCTACCTCACAGAGAGCAAACTGTCTCGGGGTAGCTGTGAGGAGGAAATTAATGAGCACATCAGAGAGCTTCAGACAGCGATAAACTGACTGCTTACAGAACCCTCTTGACTTTGCAAGTTCATGGCCTCAGCTTTGGTTCATTTTTTTCCATCCGGTTCTAATCAACAGAGGTGGTGTTTGCAAAGTCAGATAAACAAGTAAAAATTTTAGTAATAAAAATACTAAGATTCGGAATTGGCCTGTGCATTTGAAATTCAATTTGGGGAACGTGCTCTCCCAGCCCACCCCCATTTAACCTGATGGGTTGATTGATTGATACCTAGACAGAGCTGATCACCCTTTCTGAACAGATCCCATGAAAAAGTGCCTTCAAATTTCCCTTCTCCTGTCTCTCCATATAAGTGCCAATAGCTTTTCCATTACCTAGTGATGGAAACACAATTTTTATTTTTTATCAACATGTATTAATTGCATGTATTAATGGGATTGAGTATGATATTTCAATACAGATAGCATCTGTATGCAGAAGGTTAAAATTTGACCCTGATTTCTCACACTGTACAAAAAATAACTTCAAATGGATCAAAGGCTTGAAGGTAAGACCTGAAACCACAAAATAACTCAGGGCGTTGGTAAAAGCAACAGATCTTTGGTTATGGCTCCAGAAGCACAGGGAAGAGCATCAGGAGTTCACCAGTGGGACGATATCAAACTAAGATGCTTCTGCTCCACAGAGGAGACACACAGCCAGGCTGCAGAACGGAGAGATATTTACCCCCTGTTCATCTGACAGAGGGTTAGTATTCAGGACATACAAGGAATGCAAAAACTCAACAACCAAAAGCAAGGAATCCAATTTAAAAATGAGCAAATGACCCAAATAAGACGCTTCTCCAAGGAAACAATTTTTAAAGCCTCAGAACATAACTTTAAAAGTAGAAGTTCCACACTTTTTTTTTTCTCCTTACTAAACAGATCACTACTTTACTTCCTCTCAAATTAAGAATTTTTGCAGGGTCAATGCCAGGCCTGGAACCAAGAGATGCTTTACCACTGAGCTACATCCCCATCCTTTATTTATTTATTTACTTATTAATTTTTGAGACAAGATCTTGCTAAGTTGCTGAGGCTGGCCTTGAACTTGAGATCCTTCTGCCTCAGCCTCCCAGCTGGCTGGGATTAAAAGTGTACATCACTATGTCTGACTTTTAAATTAGGATTTTAGTAATAAAAATACTAAGATTTGGAATTGGGAAATGTGGGATAGGGGAAATGACAAGGGGGAAATGATTAACAGAATGTGAAAAAGAAAAGTTTGGAGGCCATTGTTCACCACTGGATTCTGCGGTTGCCTGGATCTTTCTTTTCCTGCTACCCGACATTTGTGTCACATCATTCTTAATTCCCATTCTGCTTGGCTTCCCCCTCCCTGAGCTCTTTAAAGGTCTCTTAAGGAATCCCAGTGGCCCTCACGGAGCCTGGCCAGTCTGGGTGTGTTTCTGGTTTGGGCTGTGACCTTGCATCATCTCTGGAAAGCACAGTTGTTTCCCCCTCCTCTTTTCCAGGTGCCTGGACTGAGGCTCAGAGGGACAGAGTCACTGTGAGTGGCCAGGTGCCATATCAACTGCTGGCCTCAGACTTCTGAAGGGCCTCTGTTAGGCCACAGCCTCTAGGTCAGTGACATCGTTCACAATCCCGAACCACAGCACCTTCCTGTGGGGGGACAGCGTGCGGCTAACTCACAGGAGGGCAGCTGCGTCCCCAGGGGCACAGGGGAGGAAGAGAGGCCAGGAAGCACACACAGAGGCGACAGCAGCCTTCCCACGGTGGAGACATTTCTTTTCTCTCTTCTGTGCCACAAAACATTTAGTAACGTGGCTGCACTCACAGGGGAAGCAAATTTCTTTTAAAAGTTTATTTTCTCTCTTGCTCTGTGGATTTCCCTGGAGTTTCATCTAGAATCAGGCAAGTTGAGAAGTCTCCAGGTTTCCCAGGGCAAGTTTCAGCACTTTTAAAGCCCCTGCTATCTTCTGAGACGGAGGGCAGCACGAGGTCAGATGCCCCTCTCACAATAGGGCTAAAGTGACACCAGGTGCACCAATCAATGCATTAGACAAAGGTCCCAAACAACACTCAAGCCCACGTCCCCGTGGCCTCCAGAGTGCCCCACTGCCTGGTTCAGGGACCACAGGGCAGCACTGCATCTCTGACCATCAACCTGCAGTTGCGCTGTGAGAGGTTTAAATGGCTTGTGAAGAATGTCCTACTAGCTGGGCACAGTGGCCCACGCCCGTGATCCCAGTGACTCAGGAGGCTGAGGCAGGTGGATCCAAGTTCAAAGCTATCCTCAGCTACTTAGTGAGGCCCTAAGCAACTTAGTGAGACCCTGTCTCAAAATAAAAAGAGCTGCAGAGGTGGCTCAGTGGTAGAGCACTTCCGAATTCAATCCCAGTACCAAAAAAAAAAAAAAAAAAAGCCCTATTAACAAACAGCCTGTCTCCCCCCTCCTCAGACAGAGCTTCTTAAGGTTCTTTTCCCCAACACCACTTCCAAGTTCCCCGAGTTGCATTGTACTAATAAACACTGATTCTGGAGTCTTTAAATGTTAGACTGTATAATGAAAAAGGGCAGAAAGTGTCTTTAAATACCAATGAATTCCAGCACGTTGGGCTGCCAGAAGCCTGGTCTCTACCTCCGGCTCCCGCCCCAGCACTGGGGTTCGCACTTGTCAGAAGCCCACGTGAGGAGGTGGGGCCCGTCTTCCCCCTGGAGTCCTGAGGGGTCCAGGGCAAGGAGGGTGACCTCTGTGGTGAGGGGCGCCCCTCCCCGTGCACCCCCACACCCCTGCCTCGGTTGGTCCTGCCTGGAGCACGTACCAGCAGCCCTCTGCCTCTCTCTTCTGGCCTTTGTGACTCAGTTCCAGGGGGAGAAGTGGGCCTTGTGGGCATTTTAATGTACCACTCCACCTCAGGACCTTTAGAAAACCTTATAGAAGGAGGGATGGGATGGGACAGAATGTTTAATCTGGGGCCAGGTGTAGAGGTGCACACCTGTGATCACAGCAGCTTGGGAGGCTGAGGCAGGAGGATCTTGAGTTCAGAGCCCACCTCTGCAACGTAGTGAGGCCCTTAGAAACTCAGTGAGACCCCGTCTCTAAATAAAATATTAAAAGGGCTGGGGATGTGGCTCAGTGGTTAAGTACCCTGGGTTCATTCCCTGGTACAAAAAAAAAAAAATCAAAGAATGTACACGCAGCTGTGCTCTGTACCACCAGCAACCTGGGGAACATGGCTACCTTGGGAATCCTGTGACCTGGCCCAGGTTGCAAGTTATATGGGTCCTCACAGCATGTAGGTGGACACTGGGACCCTGAGAATGTAACACCCTGGCCCAAAGTCAGCCCTCTGAAGTGGACAGCCAGCACTGGACACAGGTAGTTGGCTCGGCAGCCTCTACCTTGATCACCAAGCTGCCCTTGCAAACCACGCACGCGTCCCTTGTGGGCCCAGCAGGCCAACCAACGCCAGCTCAGAACAACACAGTCCTGCCACACAGCACCCCCAGCCGAGGGGCCACCCGAGGAAGCAAGGAAGTCTGCGCAGTCGTTCTGCGAGGCTCTCAGTACACATCCATGAGCACCTCTGAGCACACGGCCAGTGGTGGGTGCAGCGCTCAAAGGCCTTCTGTTGTGGCCAAGAGGACTTGCCATGCAAACCCACCGTTGGTTACAGAGGACGGACACGTCTAGAAGGCCCACGGAGCTGGGTGGACGGTGCTACGAGCCGCCTCTGCCAGCAAAGAAGCCCAGGGTGGGTGTGGCTGTTGGGTGGGGAGGCATGACTGCAGAGGGGAAGCCGTGTTCCTGCAAAGCCCCATGGAAGGGACCAGAGTCCTCCTGGCAATCCAGCAGAGGCAGCAGCCTGCGGGTGGGAGCAGGACCCCAGCCATGTTCCTGTCTTAATCCCCACATCACAGGGCAAGGAGACCCTAGGGATGGGGTCATGTTCATGGACCTCAAAGGGGAGATTACTCTGGATGAGATGGATGGGCCTAGCATCATCCCTGGGGCCCTGTACAAGGCAGAGGAAGGCAGAGACCCTTCGAAGGATGTGGTGGTCAGAGAAGAAGAGGCAGGGGGGCCGGGGGGGGGGCAGGGTCGACACTTGAGATGCTTGAGGTAGACCTACCCACCATTGCTGGCTCTGCAGAGGGAGGAAGAGGCCATGGCCAGGGACCACAGGCGACCTTTCAGAGCTGGGAGGTCCCTCAGCAAAGAGTTGACACGGGGACGGGATGGGGACCTCAGTCCCCGAGCCACAAGGAGCTGCGATCCGCCCACAGCGCAGGGGAGCTTGGAGACGACCCTCCCCCGCAGCCTCCGGAACAGGACACAGCACTGTGGGTGACTTGGTTTTAGCCCAGTGACTCCTGGCTAAATGTCACCTTCTGATCTGTGAAACCAGAGATGATAAATTCATACTATTTTAAGTCCCTAGCTCTGTGGTCATCTGTCACTGTGGGTGGGAACAGAGCACTCACACAGGCATCAGGTGGCAGCCGGGTGGAGGGCTCTGAGAGAGGAGGGTCTGGAGGGAGTTTGGGCGTGGAGAGGCAGGAAGGCTGGGGAGGCCTCAGAGAGGAGGGCGAAGGCCAGCTCGCCTGGACCCCGGGGGAGGCTCGAAGGCAGCCCGGGCGCCAGGCTGAGGAAGGCCCCCAGAGCACCCTGCAGATGCTGCTCCCGAGGACCTCGCTCGCTGTGCCCTGGCCTCGGCCTCCATCTTGGACTTCTAGCTGCTCCTGGGTCTCTGTCCTGGTAGCTATGGACTAAAGCACCCCCTCCATTCACACCCACCACACTCAACGCCATCTCAGTGGCAGGTTTCGGGGAGCCCCACTGCACCCCGACACTCTGATCAGGACATGAGGCCTGAGCCTTTCAAGGGATTGAGCAGCGGAGTGGGGGGGCATCCAAAGTACAAGGAAGCAGGTCTGGGAGGGGCCGGGGCTGAGAGCAGGAAACCAGAGCAGAAGCAGCTCTGGCCAAGAGGGGTCAGGGCAGGGGGAGAGGAGAGCGGGGCTGGAAGGTCATCGCCAGGAGAATTCACAGGATGAGATCTGGAGCTGGACAGAGGCTCGAGGGTGTCCAGCTCAGGTGTCAGATGGACAGGGACATCAGTGACCGAGGGAAGAGGAGGAGGAGAGATCCAGTCCAGTCCGTGCCTGCCGAGGTCTCAGTTACTTTCCCACCAGCCTCTGCAGAACGGCCGTTCCAACCATACGCATTAGGCAGCCCAGAGGGATGGAGAGACTCGGCCAAAACCACAACCATCAGACCTTCCTGGAACCTCCCTGGGGAGTAGAGGAGCCGGGTGTGGCTGGGGCGCATTCTAAACCAACAGGGGCTCAGAGTCAGCCCTCTGGGGGCTGGCCTTCCAAGGAGAGAGGCCAACCGTGGGCTCTGCAGACCTCCAGAGAACCCTGCAAGGAGGCATGATGAACAGGCGAGGCAGGGAGACAGCGCTCCTTCTCAGAACCCAGGGCTCATTGTCCGTGGCCCCTCCTAGAAGCCCATTTTCCAGGCACAAATCTAAAGCTTCAGAAATGCTTGCCGTGCCGCCGGTGGGTGAGGCCCGCACAGCACTGTGGCTTGAGTGACGGTGTCCACCAAACGTACATGCACACTAATCCCCAGCGTAAGGCAGAGTTTAGGGAGGTGGTGAAGTCCTGAGGCAGAGCTCTAAGTAAGGGGATCAGGTGACCTTGCGAAGGGCCTGATGGAGGCAGTTGGACGCTCTCTGGCCTTCTACCCATGGCCACGTGAGGACGAAGTACCTCTCCATCCTGCCAGGGGATGAAGCTGGGTTCCAACAGCAAGACTTCCCTGGGCAGAAGCAGCAGGACATCACCTCCGTGGCACCCCAGCTAGTGGCTAAGGCCAGCCAGATTCGGGGGGAGAGGAATTCGACTGTCTCCTAGACGGGGAGTGTTTGTGACCATTTCTATTCCATTGCAGTCCCCAGCGTCATCCTGGGTGCAGTGGTGAGAAGAGGGATGGATCCCACACACTCAGAACCTGCTCCACAGAGCCTTCCGCCTGCTGCCCCTCACCCTCTCACTCACCGTGTTTCCAAGCCTCGCTCAGACTCAGTTCCCCATTTGTACCATGAGGACACCAGCCAGCCATTTGCACAGCTCGGGGAGGATCCAGCCCCAACATGCGTCCCGCCCCACCCGACAGTCCAGGGGCCCTGGGTCTCTTCACGCCATCAGGCCTGGACGCCAAGAATGCCATGGCTTACCCAAAGCCACTCTGCGGTCCAAGCAGAGCTGTCACTGGGCTGCAAGATGGCTCCAGAGGCTCAGCCGCGGTGTGTGCTACAGTGTAGAAGGACAAGAATTAGCTGTTTTATGAGAAACTCAATTTCCTTATTACAGGGCAGACAACCACTGTTCTATTCTAACTAACTAGACTGATTCAATTAACGGTGCTAAATACAGTTCCTACTTGAAAATAACTTCAGTTTACTGCTTCCACAAACCTCATTACATTTGATTAAACAAAATACATAGTAATAGACAAAAGATGTTGCTAACTTTTGGCCATGGCCCATTGACTAGGGGGCCCGCAGCTCTCAGCAGGAGCGGGGGCTCGTGCAAGCCTCCAAGTCGGGAAGGCCTGGGTCGGGAGCACAGCTCCAGCTCCTCGCGCCTCGGGGGCCCTGGGCTTCCACTCAGTGAAGAAGGTACAAGGACCCACTTCCAAAGGTCGTCCTGTGGAGGACACAGGAAGACACACTTCCTGGCTCAGTCATGTCTCCCCACAATGCCCGGGTAGAAGGGCCAACCCCTGACGTGATTTGGACATGATGCCAATAAAAAAATAAAAAAGCTAAAGTGAGGTCATATGATGGAACCCTAATCTGATAGGACAGACTGGTGTTCTTATGAGAAAAGGAAGAAGGAGACACTGGAGATGTCTGTGTGTGTGTGTGTGTCTGTCTGTCTCTCTCTCTCTCTCTCTCCACACACACACACACACACACACACACACACACACACACACCCAGGAAGGCCAGTTGGGGATATAGCAAGAAGGTGGCCATCTGCAAGCCAGGAGACGAGGCCTCCCCAGAAACTCAATTCTCCAGCAGCACCTTGATCCTGCTCTGCCTGCCTCCAGGGGCGTGAGAAGATACAGATATGGAACTACAGTTTAGGCCACCGGGCTGGTGGCATTTTGTTATAGCAGCCCCCCCTGATGGACATAGATGTCAAGCGCTTAGAAGAGCTCAGAGCCCAGAACGAAGATACATTGTTTGCAGCTGCTACTTTTATTTTCTAAGTCCACTCTTTGGGTCTTGTCTAGAATGAGGATGTGCATGGGGAACCTTCTCCATAAGAGAAGAGTATAAAAGACAAGATAAAGAACCCACCAGCATTGCCAACCAAAAAGGCACACTGCCCGAGTATTGCATCCCGTGGGCTTCTAGATGGGAATCTGGTTGAAGGCAAGGACCATGCTGCACTCAACTTCAATTCCCCTTTGCTCTGCATGGGCCCCACACAGGTCAACTAAACACTAACAGCGAAGAAAGGCGCCCGTTGGAGTCCTTGTGAGCAAGTACCCAAACACGGCCCCGCTCCGGGTGGATTTAGTTCTGTTAAACTAACAAATGCTTTCTGCAGGATTCCTTCCCCACAAAGAACTGAGGATAAAAAATACTACGGCTCCTGTTCTCATAGAGGGAAAAATGAAAGGGATCCATTTGTGAGAAAACCAGAGGACAAACGCCGTAGGCCTTTTGAAGGGTTCCAGGAGTCCAGAAGAAATGGCCAATGTCTTGCGGAAGAGAATAGAAAAACCAAGTGTGAGGCCACTCTGACTGGCGCCTGAAAGCACGTGAGTTTCTAAAACCAACAGCACTTACGAAAACATCGGAACTCTGGCAGTCAATTCGGTTCTGCAATTAATTAACGAGGATTGGACCCATTGCAAATATCAGAGAAATGTATCCACAGACCTTGCACAGATTTTCTTTTAATTGTTGAAATATTAAAAAAAAAAAATAGAGAGAGAGGAAAATAATTCCCAAAGGGAATAATGAAGGGGGCATCACACTTCCAAGCCAGGGAGTCAGGGACCAAATGATGGGGACACAGCAGGCTCTGTCCCAGGAGAGGGGCCCAGGGCCCTTCTGCAGCTCACTGTCCACACTCCAGCAGGAGGTCCAAGCACACAGGGGAGAAGAGGGGACGCACCTGCAGCAGGGAGTATCCTCAGGGTTCCAGGGCACTGGGTCATTTACTCACCTCTCCAGATCTTCTTGGCCACCTGCCCAGTGGCGGGGGCTGGGAACCCATGGGCAAGACCCTCAGAAAGAGTCGGGGGTCTAGGAACTACAGGACCTCACTCTCCGACTTCTCCCTACCACCCGTCATCGGATCAGTCATCCCAAGGTTCTGCCTTCCAGGAAGGGGGTTCGCCCACTACCCCCTCCCAGGCCCTCCTGCCTCCCTCCTCACCCACTGGGACCCACTGGCCACTTGCCGTTCTGTGACTCTGCGGCCCATACCTCTGCCTCTTCCCAGTTTCCTCTGCCCTCCCCTCACCTGACTGCCCCAGTAAACTCCTGCTGGTGCCCAGGTCCCCTGGTTCATCTTGTTACCAAAACAAGCTCTAGTAGAGATGGTGCAGCTGGAACAGCAGACCTTCAACACCTCTCAGATCCAGAGGATGGGGTCCAGAATCAAGGGGCAGAGAGCTGCATTCCTCAGAGGCCCCTCCTGGGGTTGCCCCTGTTCATTAGCATGTTGGTTGTGTCCTACTCTCTCCTCCTCTTACAAGGACTCCAGTTATTCTGGATTAAGACCCACCCAGATGACCTCATTTTAACTTAACTTTCTCTTTAAAGATTCTGTATCCATCGCACTTGGAGGTGATGTGGTTCGGACGCCAGCATGTGAATTTGAGGGGGGACAAAATTCACCCCATAGCGATTCTCTCTAATTCATCCATCCCGACCCTCTACAGAACGGCAGGCCTACAATGCCCCAGTGGACATAGCCACCCGCCCCCCAGGACCTAAATTGCCTCATGGGTTCCTAGAAATTACAAAACAAAATCCACAGTCCCCAGCAGAGGCTGTGACGGAGCACGGAGTCCCTCCCCCTCTTCTCTCCTTTTTAGAACTAGGGACAGTTTCCCAAACCACATCATCTCTCTCCACCCATCCTCCTGGGTCTTACCCTGGCTGACCACTCCCTGGGCATCTCCTCCAGGAGGCCTTCCTTCACACCTGTCCTTCTGGTGGGCTGGGTGGACTCTACAACTCACGCTCCCCCCATCCCAAAGCCCAGATCACTCCAGATGGCCATTGTCTACCAACCTGTCTTTACACTCAGGGACAATGTCTGTTCTCCCCCGAGTTCTCACCAGCTGGCAAACCCTTGGTGAATGAGTGAGTAGAGAATGCATGTGCCCGCCTCCCCCAGGAGGGATGGTGCACATCTTGCCCTTGGTCATCTCTGTGTCCCCACAACCTCTTTCAAAACCTAACACAGGTCTCTCCACTGACCTATTGTGAAGTGGCCTTCAAGAGGACAAAGGCAGAAGAGCCTGGCAGAGCATCCTCAGGGAGGCTAGAGAGACCCTTTCGTGCCTGATGGGTTTCAGTTGCTTAATCAACTTTAAATTGTTTTTCATCATATCCTTCCCTGAGCTAATTAGCAGCAGTTGTTTTAAAAATGAAACTTCATTGTAAAGGAAAGCAAACACTTAAGTGGAAAGAGCATTGGTTCAGGGCCAAGACAGTCGGGGTTCTACCCAGTGCCCACCACCCCAAGTCCTATCCTCCCCGTTCTGTGTGTGGTCTGTGCAACAGAAAGTGTTTGAGTTGCTTTCACCTTGCTGTGAGCATTAGACGAGAGCATGCACATAGTAGGAACTTAATGAATGCACTCTGCATTCCTCCTCTGCCTGATCAATACATACAAGGGTGTTTTTAAGCATAGAATGTTTCTTAGATAACATTCTTGCTGGGGACAGGGGACAACGAATCAGTTGGTTTATAAAGGTGGACTCCAGACACCACTGACTGGGAGAATCTGAGTACATTTAGAATTGATGGCCCCATTTCCAACAAAAAAAATTATACCCAGAAATTTCAGATAGCAAGAGTCTCCCCCACAAAAGATTCCAGCTGTCAATGACAACTGGCAACATGGTTGTACCTCCTTCACATTCTGATGAAAACCTCCCCCGGGGTCTCACTGCTTGGAATGCAGACCCCAGGACCAGCAGGTGGGGAAGGGAGGCTGGTGCAGGGCTCCTAGCCCTCTGATGCAGGTGCCCTGTGAACTTACGATTTCTATTTTCCAAAATATTTATGACTGCAAAGTACACAATAGAACTCAGCTGATTCTCACTGTGATCCAAGCAGAAGTCTCTCTCCTCACCATCTCCTGGACGGAGCCGTGGGAGGGCTGCATTGAGGACCACAGCAACAGACAAACTAGGCTTCTGTTAAAATTCATACATAATCAAAACAAATTGGATATCCACCCTTATTTCCATAGGGAGCAGCGCTATAATGATTAATGCTTGACAATGATATTTAATTAAAGCTTATTTACTTTATAAGTACTTTCTGAGTATTTTTCCTGGGCTATGTCATGCATTAGCATTCCAAGAAAATGTAACCTATCACCGGTGAAGACGAGGGTTATAATAACCCAAAGACACGCAAATCCACAGCAGGCACAGCCTTGGAGCATTTCTTACAATAAAAAAAAATATATATTTTCAGTGAACACATTTGAAAACAATTCAATTCTCAAGGAATGAAGTGTTGATTCGCTCTCTCTCTCCCTTTCTCTCTCTCTCCCTTTCTCTCTCTTTCCTTTTTCCTTTCTTTCTCCCCAAACATGCATCCCATACACAGAAATAGAACCCCTCGTGTGTATGTCTGCAATTTAGTTCCATCTATTTTTATTGTAGAATTCCTCATGTTCTCTACCCCAGACTCGGGCTTCTGATATAATTAACCCTGAAATTCTCAGTTGCAATATAATCCCAATCAGAAAGCTAGATGGACTCAGCCCCGTAGACCCATCCCAAACTCCAGACTGGAAATCTCAATCTTGTTTTCAGGCATATGACGATGAAAACTTTACTGTGAAATTCTGTTCTGGAAATGTACCTTAGGTCTCTAAGTTCCCCTGCCCCAATTCCAAAAGATTGGGTCTAATCTTCCAGTACTGATTATTATTTGAATGAAATTATTAGCCTCATCAGTGAAAGGAAAGGACACTTGATTTTATTTTATGTGAATTCTGTGTAAATCATGAGAGAACATATATCCATTAAGTTAGACTTTGGAACCGTTCAGTTTTTAATTTTTAAAAATGTGCAGTTCATCACTAAAGTCCGGTAGCTATAGATACAGCTCTAAGGGAGCGGAGCAGAGCCACCCCTTCTGGTCCACTGCAGAGATCATATGGAGCTCTTCAGTTTGTGCATGTGGACCCCGAATAGCAGACATGTTTTTGCCCTTGGAGAGAAAACAGAATGTATGTCCTGCCTGGTGAGGGGAGAGACTGGCGCTCTTCAGGGGAGCCTCTGCAGGGATTCCAGGGTGGTGCTCTGTGGCAGGAAGTGCGGGGTGCCTAAGGGGTTGCCGGGGACTGGGTGTCTTGCAAACACCTTCCTGTCACCCTGCCTGTGCAGAAGTTCCGCCTCCTCCACAGCATTCCGAAGGTCCTCACTCCTGATCCACTTGCTCGATTCAGGGCTCACGTGGGGTGAGTAATTCTGACAAAAGATGGCAGGTCTGTCATTGCTCCAGATTCAGAAGGGGGTGCCAGGAAGCAACGACACTCATGCTGTATATAAATCTCTTGACAGAACAAATTCAAAATCCTCGACTTCTTTACATGTCAAAAAATATACGTAAGTTTTTTTTTTTTTTTTTTTTTTTTCTGACACATGATTTCAAATTAAGACGTAGAGAACTGTGTTCGTACTTTCTGTGGAACTCTGTAACTTCACATAGTTCAAATGGCATACATCTCTTGGACTCAGTGCATGATCAGGCCCATTATATAGATGCAGAGAGGCCCAAGTGAGTCCAGTCCCATCCCTACAGCTGTATAGGCCATTGGATTCCAAGGCCTGGGACTTCTGGCTACAACCAGCTGCCTTCTTAGAAGAGAATCTGAGAGGGTCAAGAGCACTTAATAACCCAAATCTGAAATCCTGCTCCATGCAATAGGAGAACGATCAAATGAGCTCTGATACTATCAGACCTGGGGTCAGCGGCGCACAGGGGACACTGGCAACTGTCATTTTTGACCCACACATGGCCCACCGGAGGAGTTGTCAATACAGCTCTGCCTGACATTTTGGCTTTCAAATCTGGAGTCTAGCTTGAAATAAATTGAGCTTACTTGATTTGGTTTTTAATTCAGGAAAACTGCATCCCTCTCTGCTCTAAATCAGTTAATGCTCGGAGTCCCGTGCACTGCTTTTCTTTGCAGTCCTCACGATGAAGGTGTATTTTATAACAAGGTGTTCTATTGCTTTCTAACCATTCATCCCACATGCGTACGTAAACGCTAAATGAGTTGGAGAGGCATTAAAGGCAATTTTAATGCTTTTAAAACCAAAGGTGACATCAATTTAGGCTGGCTTTCCAATAAATTCTAATTTTTTTCACTTGAGGAAAAATATATAATTGCTAAGTTTATGCAATTTAACAAAGTATTTTTAGCCTCAGAATAATAAATCTCTCCTAAATTGATGTTCTTTGTACTTGTTACAAAGAGTTAATAATATAAGGCAAGCGAAAAATAAGTGCAGTTATTAAACACTTTATTGATAAGTTGAGACCAAGAGTTACACCAACAGAGAAACTGTGAAGGAGAAGAATACTGATGAAGTTAAAATATAAACAAATATATAATGCCACTTTGCAGGATTAAGTGCACTGTCTAAAAGAAAAATTTAAGGAAATAATTTAAATAAATGGTATAATAAGATCCTTTTAAGAGACAGCTGTTAGGATCCATATTTAGATTCATGTTCTTTTATCCATTCTATGAATAACAACCAGCTTTTGTTATTTCCTTACATGAAACCATTTTTAAAACAAATTTCGAGTGTTATAAATCACTCAGAATGCACGCACCCCTAATTCATGCGGTTTTATTGCCACCAAGGAAATCATCATTTTTTCAGACTTTGTGTCTCTCTGTCTTTCTCTCCCAATGCTCTTCTTCATTGCAGGAGTCTGGATAGTTACGAGTTTTGTTTTGTTTTTAATTTCATGACTAGGAACCCATTTTTTTTTTTCAAATCAAGGTGTTTTAACATTTTTAAAGGGGGAGAAATTTAACATCCTTGGTAACTATTCTCCACAAAGCCTGTTAACAGAGAATTTGATAGACACGCAAGCCTCTCTCTGTTTCAAATGCTTATTTATAGAAATTTATGAAGGCTTAAAGGGGATTCATTTTGCAAAAAAAAAGCAATTTTGCAGACCGTTCGATTATAATACAGACTGGTCTCTTCGGCATGTTTAAAGAAAAAGAGAATATGTTTTAAATAGCTCAGGTGTTGAGACCCTAGGCCGATATTGGTGGCTGTGAAGTGTGGTGTCTGCATAATGCAGGAAGTACACACCACACAAACTCATGCACATTGCCAATATGTCCAAAAACACAGTGCAGTCAGGCAAATGCCCTCTGTCAAACCAATAATGCAAAGCTGGCACTGTTATTATTATCAGCGGTGACTACATGGTAAACCTGCGCTTCTCTCCTGGACCCCTTGGCCAGCCCACTGACATCTTAGTAAGACCCGCCTGCAAGCCGACCTTGGAGTAGCAATTTGTGTTTAAATGCTGAGAAGACATGGAAGCCAAGTTTCAGCTGTGCCTAGTTAGGGACCCCCAGTACTAAAACTGGGAAAGGCCCAGGGAAGCTGGGGTTAATTGGAAGAAAGTTGGGAATTCAGTTTAATCAGGCCAAAGCTACAGAGGAAAACAGACTAGAAAAATAATAATAATGTTAAGGGGGTAAATTGCAAGTCTGGAAAAAGAGTGATTTAGGTTTGATGTGTAACCAAGAGGACAACCCAGACTGAAGGAAATTCACTTTAACATTGGCATTTAGTCTTAAAAAAAAAACAGAGAAGTTGTCAGTACCCAAGTGGAAGAGCAGCTGAGCGATCCCTAACTTGTAACATCACCTCCTGTGAAAACCAGTTGTGTTAATATTACCTTGCAAAAAGAGTGAATTCGCTGGGCCCAACAGATATTCCAATACCAGTTTGGGGTGAGGCGTCAAAAAAGTCTTTACCTTGACAGATGAAAATAGTGAAGAAAATAGCAATCATGTGAAATTTCTCATTAAAATTTTCAGATTGCATTCACAAGAGAGTACAGGAAAAGTTTTAGAATCAGATGCTCTACCTTAAGACAGTAAAGAATGAAGGCAAAGATGCCCGAGACATCGAACAAAACCAATCTGGAAGCAAGCTTTTGAAATGTTACCTCTTCAAATCGATCCAGCTGGAAGCCTTCCACGTGGAATCAGCACAGAAAAAACTTTTAAGCACTCAGGATGTTAGCTATAAAATGCGCCGTCTCCACTGACACAGCCCAGGGATGCTCAGAACCTGGACCTCACCAGCCTGAGGCGCAGAACGCAGGGCTGGAACAGAGGCTGCATGCTCTCCAGAGCACCTGGGATGTGTGCTCACAGAAAGGAAGAGAGGCATCAGGAATCCAGAAAAAGGGGAAAGGGGACTGGAAGTCCCCACGTCATTTTAGTTCACCAGCATTCCTACAGCCAAATATTTCACTGCCCTTGACCAAACTGAATGACATGTTTGTTGTTTCTGTACAACTTACTCAAAACTCACCACCTTGACGCCAGCCCTGCTCAGCTCCAAGTTTGCAGATGAAGGGAGATGAAGGGAGGCTCAGAGAGGTCCCTGTGTTGCCAGGGGCAGGGGTGGGTAGGGGCGGGGCTTTGTCCTCTGGTGTGGACAGTTACAGTTGATGGACATCCTCCTGAAGACCAAGAAGGTGATCTCACGTTTGAGGAGAGAATTGGGCAGGGAGGAAGACCCCAACTTCCAAGCCAGACAGATCCAGCGTCACACCCTGCAACGGGCTATTTATACATATTCAACCAGTGATTTAACCCTCCCCCCCCCCCCCGCCAAAACCCCACTTTTCTCTTCTGTAAAATGGACCATCCAGTTCCTCAAAAAGTTAAAAGCAGAATGACTTCACAACCCAGAGATGCAGCCAAGGTGGGACTCACCCAAGCGCCCATCAACAGATGAACAGGTAAACAAAATGTGTCTCCCAGGGAGTGGAGTACAAGCAGCCACAGAAGTGCATGAACTTCCGGTGCAGTAGGTCACTGGGATGAACACTAGAGCCCTTACCCTCAGCACCCTGAGCCAGAAGCAAAAGGACAATACTTCAGGATTCTCAGGAGAACCAGTGCTGTGAAGTATCCAGAGTTGGCCAAGTTATAGAGACAAAGAACCGGAGGTCACCGGAGGCTGGGGGAGGGGGAATAAACTAATTTAACACTTAGTGAGACTTCAAATTTTCATCTGGGTGTGTTATGGTTTGGTTATGAGGTGTCCCCCCAAAAGCTCCTGTGTTAATGCAGGAAAGTTTCGAGGTGAAATGATTAAGTGATGAGAGTAGTGACTTAATCACTCCCTCCCAGTTTGAATGGACTGACTGGTGTTGGTAACTGCAGGCAGGTGGGCATGATCAAGGGGTAAGTCACTGGGGGAGGGGCCCTGCCAGGGTTCATCTTCCCTGTACCCCTTCCCCTTGATCTCTCTGCTTCGTATGTAAGGGTCCAGCGAAACGTCGGAGGAAGAGACCACCAAGTGACCAACTCATGCAATAGCAAAAGGGGTTTATTGAGGATCCAATCCAACGCGCTGGGGCTCCGAGCTCACTCAAGTAGGGAGAGCAGCCCAGAGCCCCGGGCAGGGGTCGAGCCGTGCTTAAGTACACTTTTTGGGGAGGGCGGGGGCTTTGTATACATCACAGTCTCCTTTAACAAATCATCATACACCGAGGGAAAATCAAACAACAATTCTTAGACATGATTAGTTCATTCATTGGCGGGAACAGATTGGGCGGGGGTGATTGGTCACTCCTAAGCGGGGTACACATTCAAACTGATTGGTTTTGGGCCCTGAATGCCTACGTGCCAGGCTACACAGGGTCCCAGGTTATTGAACAACCAGAGGGTCAGGAGGAATATTTACTGGGCAGTTCGGGTCTTGTCCTAACAGCTACAGGAATTTCAGGTTTTGGGGGTAGCAGAGGAACTTAACAATACCTGGTCCTTTACTTTTTAACTCAGACCTTGCAGCTTAGAAACTTTACAATGCCCGGTCTTTTACACTTTAACTTCAATTTCTTTTACCCTTACATGTAGCCACCCTGAGCCGAGCAGCTTCCCTCTGCCATACTCTTCCGCCATGATGTTCTGTTTCAACTTGGAGCAATGGAGTCGGTCTATCATGGAAGAAACCTCTGGAACTGCGGGCCAAAGTAAGTTTTCCTCCTCTAAGTTGTTCTTGTGAGGTATTTTGATCACAGCGACCAAGACCAAAAGCTGATTGATTCAATATGATAAAATCTTTTGACAATAGATGATGATGATGGTTGTCCAACATTGTGAATCTATTTAATGACAATGAATTGTACACTTGAAACTGCTTAAGATGGAGTTGTGTGTCAGATGTATGTTACATATGATTCACAAAAAATATGATGAAAGTGTAGTGAGGAGGAGAGAGACAACCAAATATTACTAACCTTTGTTATGTCCCCAGAATCTGTGGTAGGTGAACAGGGATCAGGCCCACAATCAGGGTCCCCGGGAACCCCACCTGGCCTCCTCAGCATGTGCTGTTCTGAGCTCTTGGACTGAGGAGCTTGAGCTGCCCTGTCTGTGAGGCCCATGTTGCACGACTCAGGACAATTCTTTTCATCAAGGGGAGAGTAAGTCGTGGGACATCAGTCTCTGACAAAGGCAATTAACAAGTTGCACACGGAGAAACTTACTTTTTCCCTAATCATGAGCTTTAAAATTCACTGTATCTAGAAAGACACTGAATTTAAAATGCAATTATTGTGCAGTAATTAACTTTGTCCAAATGAGGCCCTTTCAGAACTGTTTCTTTAGAGATACATTATAAAGCCCAGTGTTTTGTTTTGTGTCTTTTTTTAAAAAAATTTTCAATAAAGTTTTTTATGGTCAAATTGGTGGATTAAAAAAAAAAAAATGTCTGATTCAATATATTTGGGCTCTTTCCAAGAACTCTGTCACAGTATTCAGAGTTTCAGCTTCCCACTTGGGGGAGGGGGCAGAAGAGTCTCATTTCTGTAAATCAAATGTGTTTGTGGCCACGTGAAACAGCCTCACAGAGATCTGCCTCCAGGCAGCCAGTCTAAGACAATGGCAGCAACAATTACACCCAGTCATTGCCCTCCCTCCAAACTTAGCCCCGTTTTGCCTGAAGATTGCTGCAGCCGCTTTGCCCAGGAGGGACGACAGCCAGGTGACAGGGTGCCAATGGCCTTTTTCCTTCTGCATAAGGTCCGTTGAGATTTCTTACTTTTCCTTCTTTTGTCTTTCCTCTACAGTCCCTGGGGAGGAAAACCATCTTATACAGTTCACCACCCAACATTCTGGGTGTGAGGAACATATAGGTGCTAAGGGTCAAAGGCCAGATGGAGGAAGAGCAGAAGCTGTCTCTACTACCTTCACCCCATTTCTCACTATGAGAAGCATCGCGTATTTTCAAGACTCAAAAGCCTCCGTGTGTGCCCTAAATAATGGACAGTTAGAAAGAAACTCTGGGCTCTGTCTCTGAAGACCACCTAGAGGGGAAACCTTGAATGTGTTGAAGGCCTTTGAACCCAGGGCTAACTTTCACACCACTCACCCCTTGTAAGGGCAGCATGAAGTGGGTCTGGAGGGGGAAATTGACCCTTTCTCCTTGCTCCACGAAACCCCCAGTCTGCAAAGCCAAGATGTTACCTGATTCTGCAGAAATTACCAGCCACTTCCATGCATCCTGCCAAGAGGAAGAAAGAAAATGAAAGGAGAGAAAGAAAGAGGAGAAGGGAGAGTGAGAACCTCAGCAGATATACGTTGGCCCTGCCGTTGACTCTCTGTTTAACTTGTAATCAAAACAACTCAAACCCAGTTACTGTTTGCATATCTGCCAAGTTTCTCAATTTCAGCAGTCGGCAGCAGGCCCTCGGTATGACAGCCTGTCTTTCAGATTCCAGCAGAATCTGCCAAAGCCCCAGCGCTGAGGCAACTGGTAAATTAAATGCCAGCGAGCAAGGACGTCCCTACACCTTTCCTTGGGCACACAACACTGCATCCTGGGCCCCTCATCCTGGCAGAGGCTTCTTGGACCCAGGGTGTCCACGCCCCTGCCCAAGCCCCATTCCCTAGGTGGTTACCACTTGGGGCCTGCAGAGAGTCAGCCAGTGTACCTACGGAAATAAACAACCAAGTTTCCTATTTAAAAAAAGGAAAATGAAAAAAAAAAACCTGGGGCCTGGGGCGGGTGGGGGGGGGAGCATTCTGCAAATAGATGAAAAGCATCCTCTCAAATCAAATAGACTCAGAAAAACTCACTTTCAAGTGTCTGATGATATCATGCAATCTATAGATAACGTTAGGTATTCAGATTCGCTGCAAAGTGTAATTGAAAATAAAATAGACATTAAATGCACAGGGGCGCATCTTTAAATCTTGCATCCTAAAAGCTCCTTGTGAAACTAAAGATAAGGCTTCTCTTTTCCTAGGAAAGTGTAAGCTTTTAAAATCCAGCTGATCCTTCCGGGAGGGGCTTGGACAGGGCAGGGCTGGCTACCTTCATAATTATTGGTGCTGAGGAGCATAGCAGATATTAATGAATAAGCATTGTTTTGACTGCAACTTTGACTATACCCCGCTGGTTTAATGACTCACACTAAGTTCAGGGAGTGCGGGCTGCAATCTTAATCACGCAAACGTGGCTGCTCTCCGATATTAATAACAGCCGGCATAAATATCAGGACTTGACAGAAACACGCAATGAACAGAGAGACTCTCAAGTTCGTGGGCCCAAAGAACACAAGCCCCCGACTTTACATAATCTGCTTCTAGGAAGCCATACATCAAAAAAAAAAAAAAATATATATATATATATATATATAAATTAGAGGTGAGGCTGAGATGTTGATACTCAAAATAAGGAAGCAAGCATTAAAATTTAGCTTAGTGTTTCCAAGTAAAGGAAAATCTACGTGGACTAGTAAGGAAGAGATGGCTTGCAGAGGGTGACAGGCACGCAAGGCCTGACAGGGGAAGAGCCCAAGCCTGTGAGCACCCACAGGGCTGTGTGGTCCCAGGCCTGTGCAGGGCTGTGTGGTCCTGGTGAATGTCCCTGGACTCGACTCATAGATGCTGCAGGAGGGAGGCTGAGGGGCTCAGACCATAGGGAACCTGGGTGGTCTCTGACAGGGCTTCAGAACAGAGAAGGGAAGCATTTAACACAGCCCCCAGTGGGTGTCTGAGCCATGCCCCACAGGGCGAGTCCAGGCTCAGGCTTGGAGCCTTTTCCATGCTTACAATCTCATTTGTTGAGGAGGGGGGGGGGGGGTCTTAAGTGCAACTCATCAATCTGCTGGTTTCCTTTTCTAAACTAGCAACATTTCCAAAAGAAAACGAGATTCTAAAGGGCTCTGAGGTTTCATATGGAGGCCAATTTCCTGGTGGACATTTCTGGAGACCAGCCATCAGGGGAAAGCTGATAAGAAATCTTAGTCGCCAAATTTTAATTAGCTGACAGGTAAGTTCCTGTTAAGTTTGTTTTTCAATCAGGGAAGCTACGCATGGGTTTGATCACTTTCTGGGGAAGTGTGTGTGTGTGTGTGTGTGTGTGTGTGTGTGTGTATTTGTGTAAACAGGAGGCCTTCCTTTCCAGGTTCCAGTCCTGGGAGTGGGGAGACACAGGCCTTAGGCTCCAGAGAAAAGTCCCAGGCCTCAGTCCCCAAGTGCCCCCGAGCTTGGGCCCCCTGCCGCACCCACCGCCCAGGGCTCACAGCTCCTGCCGACAAACCCAGTGTGCTGCCAGGGTCTTATTGGTATGCTAATGCCCAGAGCTGCCTCAATCTGCAATTCTTCCTCCAAATGGTATTCAGAATTCTGCATCCCCTCCTCCTATACTAAGAGGGGGACCTGGGAGATTTTTTTTTTTTTTTTTTCTCCTTTGCCTGGACAGACAGGTAAAATAAACTTAACTCCGGTGACAGAAGACACACATCCCCTCCCTGAGGCCTTCTCTGGTCTGAACAGAAAAGCAAACCTTGGTCAAGTTAAAATACTGAGGCCTCCCTGTGCAGAGCAGGAGCGGGCGGGAGATAGGCCAGCTCCTTTACAAACTGTTCTTCTCAATTATTAATTTCTAGCTCTTTGTGTAAATGGAAGGCAATCCAGGCCCCACGTCTTTACTTGGTATTTGGGGGGTCCCTTTGCTTGAGATAACACCCCCTTTCTTTGCATGGAAAAAAATAAATGTAAAGTTTACCTTGGGAACAAATGATTAATGAAGTGTTTTCAATGTACCCCAGCTGTTCGCCATAATAGAAGAATAATTTGATGTTTGGGGTCCTGAAGACATTGGATGGCAATTGATTTTTTTTTTTAAAGAGGGGGTGAGGGGGTGGGGTGATTAAAGGGTTAATATTCAAATCAGAAATTTGCAAGGCCTGCATAATGGGAGCGCCACCCTCATAACAATAGGAATTTTTAACAATATCCAGCCTTGTTAGCAAGAGAGTTACATGCATTGAGGGCAATCAGAGTGTCTTGTCAGTTTCTTTTTATCTACCATCTCCAACCGCCGAGGAGCCGAAATGAAGCACTTTGGAATTATCAATTTCAGCCACATTTGCATAACAAAGCCCCCGAGGAAGAGGCATGATAAATGTGAAGGACCCCTCTTGGAAGAGGAACTGTCAACCGCGCCCCGAAAGATTCTCCGACCGAGCGCATTCTCCCGGACTGCAGTCAGCGAAAATAAAATGAAAGCATTAAAGAAAGTCATTCTCTCAGAGAGAAAAATCTCCCCCTCTGCACAGAGAGAACTGGATGAAATGACATTATGCATATGAAAATGTCCAGAAAGATGTTTGATTTATGTATGCATTAGATGCAAATTCCATTACGGTGCGCGCGCTGTTGTGTGATTTGGCGCTGAACACATCAGCGCCCTGATCAGATCTGATCTCATTAATTCCGACAAGGAGAGAGAGAGGGAATTGAGAAGAATTTATGGCCTGGACACTTGAAAGAAGTAAATTGTAATTCTGTTTAAAGCTGTAGCGAACCTTTTAAACACCTTTTATTATAGGAAAGAAGCGCTCAGTTTTATATCACTGCAAGGACTTACTTAATCTTCTGCTGGGGGCTTCTGGTCTTCATGGAGGGGGGAAAGTCTATGACCTTGTTTAGGGGAAAGAGAAAGAAGAAGAAAATGTCTCTCTTGGACCACATTTCAGGGAAAACATCACAATAGTAGCATCAAAGGAGAAACGGTGCTTCTGAATAATTGGGTAAACGCTGGGTTTCGAGGGTCCTGTGTTTTGTTTTTCCTGGCTCCGTAGCAACGTTTTTCCAAATAAAATAGCAAACAGTGAATGAATATTTTTATGGGTCTGGGTGACAGATTTACATTTTTTAAAAGTCTTTAATTGCACCCACAGATAAAAGTACACTTAAAACCCTTGAAAGGCCGCGCAGCGGGGAAATTGCCTTTTGAAACCTCCACGTATTAAAACCGCTTTGGAAGCGCAGTCAATTTCAGACCAAAATTAATAATAATAATGGTAATCACCCAACTGCCAAAACAGTTTTAAGAGGAAATATATTTTGATAGGGAGTAAAAAAAAAACAAAAAAAAAACCCCAGATTGTTTTTCTCTATCCATAGAGAGTCCTCTCTTTCTTTTGCTGGGGAACAAGACCTTAATAAGTGGTCTCCTCCTTTCCGGAGCGATAATCACCCTTCATGGGTGAGATGTCCTATATTTACTCGGGAGCGAGTGTAAAGCCGAAAGTGTCTCAATATGTTATTGCATCAAGGAATCATGGTTCCTCCCCCAGCATTCATGACCCCCTGGGGTGCAGCTTTGCCTGCGAGAGAGTTGTTTCCCTGCACGCGCATCTTTCATCTTCCTGAGCTATGATTAACTGTCTTCCCAGGGCCGGAGGTGGGGGCAGAGACTGGGTTCGGGAAAAACCTTAGTTACCGATCACGTTTGATTTTCGATGGGAATGAAGATATCGAGGAGGCATTCTGGCGTTCTCCCCTCAGTACAGCCTACAGCTTCCCGGGGTAATCCACTCCAATAGAAGTCATTGTTGGGTTTAGCAAATGTTTATCCAAATTGATGAGACAAACTTACACGCCAAGGCAGATAGTCGGCGACTCGGAGGACAAAGTGTTTTCAGAACCAGGTGAAGCTGTTTAAATGTCACATTTTTGTCAAAGGCTAATCCCCATGTCGTTCCTCATTTCCACCCAGACCATAAAAGTATCTCCTGTGTGCTGTAGATATAATTATAGATGGGCCGCACCTTATTTACATTGGGTGCCCCGTGTTGCTAACCTCCCATGCTGGATGTTTTTAAGGACACGGGGAGTGCGTGGCGTCTATTGGTTTGCCCACAATTCAACGTGTAACACCGACAAATCAGGGAAATAATTGGGTTTTCCTTTGAGAAGGGTGGAGGGGGATTCTTCTTCCTGTGATGTTTTAAAAATTCAAAATTTCCTCATTTATCTCCATGATAGCTCTAACTGCACAGTTGAAAGGTAGGTTTGGGCTGCAGAGATTGTATTTTAGAATGTGGAATTTCAAGTCCTCTCACTTGGGGGGACTTAAAAGAATTGTGCACATTTGGAATAGGATTTGTCTGCAAGAAAAGGGGGAAAAACTTACCTTGGCATTATACTAGTGATATTATTTTTTCCCCTCCAAATGCATTTTAATGCGTCTGGGTATGTGTGGAGGCACACTTTACAATCCAGATCCAGTTTGTTCACTTCCAATTAAATCAGTCCTCAAATATACATGGAAGGAAATGTCCACATTATTTTTCACAAATAATAAGGGGTGGGGGCAGCTTCCTCTTTGCAGATTGAGTCAGCCTAGTCTCTCTCTCTCTCTCTCTCTCTCTTTCTCTCTCTCTCTCTCTCTCTCTCTCTCTCTCTCTCTCTCTCTCTCTCTCTCTCTCTCTCTCTCTCTCTCTGTCTCTCTCTCACACACACACACACACACACACACACACACACAGTGGGCAAGGCTTGGTGATTAAGGTCATCCTGCTTGTTCATCTCTGCCCTGCCTAATGTGATTGAATTGGAACAATACCTTTGAACTCCGAGGCTCTGATCTGCATGCTAATTGATCCCAAGTCCTTGACAATGACCTTAGCAGCCATCCACCCATTCCCGCAAAGGCGGGTTGGCCCTACTCAAAAGTTGCTATCAAAATCCAGCAACAACAAAAAAAGTCCCTTTATAGAGAGTGTCTTTGAGCAGTGCCTTACTCCCTAGCTCCCCCTGCGAGAGGCTTTCAGAAATAAAAAGTGTTTGTCCAGGACTGGGAAACAGATTGAGCTGGGAAAGCTGGAGCCTCTGATGGGGTGACCTCCGGAGGGAGGAGCCGGAAGCCGGGCTTCTCAACCGCCTCCTGTGCTTGTAACATTTTATCCGAAAAACACAGACCTTTGATAAGAGATTCCCTCCAAGGTGCTTCCCCAAATCGCCTTTGAAATAACGGAAGCCTGCATGTGTATTTCATTCTTCTAAAACCAGTGGGCAGCGTCAGATCCTGTCTTTATTGAAAAGTTAAATATTTTGTTCTTCGTGAATTCTGGTGCATCAGTTTTCATTTTTTTAAATAACATTGCATTAGATTATTTCTCTCCATGACTGAATTTTTAACACTCTTAAATTTTGCAGGTAGGATGCTTGCCTCCACTGCCTCTGCCCGTCCCCAGCCCTGCCAGGCAGTTTTACAGTGCCACCGTTCCATGTTTAAAGATATCAGGAGGAAAAAAATGGGGAAACTGAAAAACAGTATACTTTTTTCCAAAAACTGGTGCCTATTTACCTAAAAATTTAAATAGACTTGAAAACAAGTAAAACTATAAAATTCCATGAGGATTCTCGCAAATCTCACAGAGATAAAGAGGCAGGGCACAGACAGCACAAACGCACATGCAAAGACATGAAAGAAACAGCCACACTGCAGATGCCTTTTAAAATCGTGCTGTGGGGTAATGAATTAACCAGTAGCTACAAGACCCCGGGTTTCCATTAATAAGCCAAAGTGATATTCTTGGTATGGCCTTGAAAAGAGAAAACATCTCTTTGGGGGGAAACAAAATTATCAAAGGCATTTACTAAAAGCAATGATAAGAACAGTCCTAAATAAGCAGTCGGACCGAATAAACCCGCAAATCCTTTTCTCAAATGCAACATCATTGATTCCACTGGACAACAGGAACTCCTTGAGACCTGCCTTGGGGATACACTTGGGGAGGCCACTGACTTGCCTGGAACAGAATTGTGGAATACCTGGCCAACTAAAGCCAAGGCCTGGGCTCCCTCCCGCCAGGGGTACCTGGGCCTACCTTGCTGGCAGCAAAAGAACACAGTGGGAAGAGAAAGGGCCACCTGCTTTCCCCTCTGGCCACACGGCCACCTGACCTCCACAGGGTCTTCCGGAGACTTTAGGGTCAGACCCTCATGGTCTTCAGCACAGGGTGGCCACAGGTCCCTCAAGGTGGGTGTGCCCCATCCACAGACACGCTGAACTCCCGCGTTCTTCCATCTCAGAAAGTAGACACTTTTTCTAAGAACACGTTGTTCTAAAAAAGAAAGGAAGAAGGGGGAAAAAAAAAACTGTCTGTAATTTGTCATGAATTTCAATTACCAAAAAAAAAAAAAAACTTTCGATTTTTTTTTTTTGAAAAAAAAAATTGGCATATCTCCAGGTTTTAAGAATGTGGTTAATACAGAGAATGACAGAAAGATAAAGATGTGCGTGTGTGGGTGTGGGAGTGGGTGTGGGTGTGTGAAGAGAGAGCTCTGAACGGGGCTCTCCTATGGGCTGGTCTGGGTTTGAAATCATGGCTAAAGGTCTGTGGTGCATGGGGTCAGGGAGAGCGCTTGGTGTTTATAGGGAGCAGATTGTACTAGCAGGTAGTACAGCACGTCTCGGAGCTGACATGTCACCAAAGTGACTTGCAGCATCCTGGAGTGCACACACGTCCCAGTCTACACTCACAGGCTCAATGCTCCTGAAGGGCTTGGAGAGGAAGTGAAGAATCACTTTGCAATTGGAAAGTACAAGGGTTTTTTTTTTTTTTTCCTTCTTCTTCTTTCAGATACACAGAATACTTACCAAACGGGAGCCGAACTTTTTTGAAATGTGCAACTGTGTGAAACTTGTCTGGTTTCAGATTTACACAGAAATTTGGAACCATGTTGTTTTCATCCAAACAAACTCAAGCTGAAGAAGTTCTTCACGAAGCTGGGCGCCCAGTTGCACTGAGAAACTGATGTTCCTAATCATTAACCCACCAGCACATGGCTACCGTGGAGCTTCTCCATGCGCCTAGCCCGGGATGGTTTGTGTCATCCCGCCTTGCAGAGGGCTGGCCCTCAGCGAGTATTGTCCCAGGTACCACAGGGAAGATGAAAGGAGAAAGAAGCCACAGCAGTCGGTGTGACAGCGGCCTGTGATCTGTCACAGGGAGTGGATTTCTGAGGTGCTTGCCATAGCAGGAGCTGAATAAATGTTGGTGAAGTAAGTCCACAAAATCAGAACATCTTAAGCTGAAACACAAGGGAGTGCTTAATGAAATGTCAACTCCACTGCTCGGGATCACTCCAGCCGGAGATCAGAGGTCCCCGGAAGCTGGACAGTGAGAAAATCACCATTGGCACCCAACCACGTACTGTGCTTTTGCATCTGTCATCACGTCTGTGCTCTGCCCTGTCCTGCCGTGGGCAGTGAGCACAAAGATGAGGTCCCTGTCCACGTGGGGCCTCCCTTCTAGTCCTGGGGTTCCTGGGGCAGGGCGGACCCCGCACACCAGCACGGGGCCAATAGGGAGCCCCAGGATCAGAGACGTGAGGGTTTTTCCAGTTTACAAAACCAACATCAGTAAATAGGGAACAGAGCGGGGGACGGGGGAGAAGGGGGCCCGTGTGCTCTCCAACCTTTCATTATGCTCTAGGCAGTGCACTGATCTGTGTTGCCATCTCTGGTCGTGGTTTTTAAAAATACATTGGTGAAGTGGAGAAGGAGAAGAAAAGCAGAAGGGATCCTTCCTGGAGCCGTGTGAGCCCCGCTTTCAGGATCCCACCCAGCAGGGCACAGTGGTGGGATGGTGGGGGGCATCTCCAGGACCTCAGGAGCGCCCGATGCTTCCTGGGACTGTTCCAAATCAGGGCCACCCTGGAGGTCAGTGGCCCCGCCCTGACATTTCAGTGACCTTCTCAGTGACCTGGACTGCACCTCGTCTGTAAAATGGGGCTGCACCGCAGATTCTGGCTTCTTCCAGAGTGTGGGGACACCTGCAGGAAGCAATGCCGATAGAAGTGTGTCACCTGGTAACAGTGTAAGGATGGGATTATGGTCTCAGGACTTTCAAAACAGAAACAAGAAAACTGAACAAAGAACCTAAAGATCTATCCTGAAGATATGCTCTGTGTATATCCACATAGACCCTCACAAGGCAGATTCTAAATATGTGTGTGTACAAAAGCAAAAAAGGAATAAAGTTGCTTACAGTCTCAACACCCAGAAAAATTTAGAATTATTTTTTCAGTCTCTATCTAGTTTTTTTTTTCTGTTTAGAGAATTAATATAAATATTCAGAGTATTTATTTGTGTTTATATCATTATTAATGCACATGTATATGTAATGTATATGTATATGTATGACATGCCAGAATTATACTGCATTGTAGCCATCACCTACAATAGAGCATTACCGTGGCTGTAAGACATGGTACAGGTGTGATACATAATATAGTTACAAATCATTTTAGAGGATCATAGTGTACATAAAAAAATCATGAAGGGCTAGGGTTGTAGCTCAGTGGTAGAGTGCTCACCTCGTACATGGGAGGCCCTGGGTTCAATTCTCAGCATCACATAAAAATAAAATAAAGGTATTGTGTCTATCTACAACTAAAAATAAATAAATAATAGATAGATAGATAGATAGATAAAAATATATATAAATGAGGATTTTTGTCATTAAATGTACAATTATAAAATGAGTTCCTATTTTGAATTTTAAGAATATAGGTGAATCATGCATATTGTTAGAAAATCCGCAGCACAAAGTTGAATCTCACCCATCTCTGCCATCTTTTCTGACAAGCCGATGAGGGGCAACACACTCGGGGTAACACACTTTGCACCTTTCTTCTTAAAATACATCTTGGAGATCATTTCTTATTGGCAAACAAACACATAGATTTGCTTCTTTCTTTTTAATGCCTGCACAAGATCGCTGTTTCCAACCAGCCCCTGTCCCAAAGGAAGCTACAAAGAGTACATTTTTGTGAATCTGTGTCAGTCCGAGGATGCTAAGTTGCTAAAGTGGAACTGCTAGGTCAAAGAGTATCTGTGATGCTAAGTTTGATACATATGGCCAATTGTGCTGCCAGGGGTAGGCTGATTTATCACTCACACACATTAGGTATGCAAAGTCCTTTTCCCATTTCATCCACACTAGCATTGGTAGTTTGCATTTTCCTCACTATGAACAAACTGAGAAGCATTTTTTAAAGTAATTATTTGTGTTCCCTTTTTCATGAATTGTCCACTAATGTGCTTTCTCTGCTTTTCCACTGGATTAGTTCTCTATGTTAATGATTTGCAAGAGCTCTTTGTATATTAAGGAAATCAGTCTAGTTATACCACATACACTGCAATACAGGAGTTTTATATTTATAAAAGTTAAAATGCCTCAATCTTCCCTTTTATGGCTTCGGGCTTTTGTATTGTGCTTTAAAATGCTTTCTTGGTTCAAAATCACTGACAGAGAGAAAGTGCACTCAGGGGCAAGGAGTGAAGCAGCACGGGGCAGAGGACATTCCTGAAGAAACAAGGCACCTCCAGAGACCAGAGAGGGCAGCGTGGCTGGGACGGTGGCAGGAGGAGGCGGGACTGGGAGACATCCAGGGAAAAGGACCTTTGGGAAGAATGAGAAACAAGAGGCGGTTTCATTTGGTCAGGGAAGGGACCTTGCCCAATTTATTAAATTTTAACAATAATAATAATTTAAGAAGGAGAAGGAGAAAAGAAAACCAACAGAAAAGCACAAAGCAAGATTTTCTGCGAAACTGCCGCAGGCTTTGGACTGCGCCAGCCTCTCCAGCCACGTGACGCCCGAGTTCCTGCCCGGGCTGGCGTCTGTCAGGGCAGCAGCGGTCACCCAGGTGGGACCTGGCATCACGATCACCAATGAGTTTGGTGATCACTCGGAAAAGAAGCACCACTAACCCAGGCAGCCATCTTTCAGGACACACGATGGATGTCACAGCCTGGACCCTCTGGCTGCCCACTGGGAGTGGCAAAGGCAGCCGACTGGTTGGGAAGGCTGCCAGGAAGCTCTGGAGTTAGTTTCGAACACTCCTGTTGCCCTGCCTCATCTGCCCACCCTAAGGTGGGAAGGTGCCCAGGCCTATGTGGGTCTCATTTCCATCTCCTTTTCCTCTAGGATCAAATGAGCATTGAGGGTCTCATTAGCCACAGAAAACCTGAGGACGGTGACTTTGGCTTTGTCTCTAAGTGCACCTGAGCCCTGCCACCTCCCACTCGGGGTCCTGCTGGCATTCCTGGCTGCAGAGAGGAAGAGGAGTCCCTCTGTGTAGGGGTGTGTGCGTGTGTGTGCGTGTGTAGTTGTGTTTGGCCACAGGAACTTGTTGAAAGAGTGGGTTGTGGCATTTGGGAGATGTGTTTGTGTATCTTTGTGTATTTGTGTGTGTCCTTCATGTGTACATTTGTGTAGGGGTATGGTGTGAAGAGAAGTCACCAAAGTAAGGAGTAGAGAGGTAAGCCTGAGAAATTAAATCAGAATGTCCCAAAGGCTGATCTGGGGACTTTGAGTCCACAGAA
This sequence comes from Callospermophilus lateralis, assembly GCF_048772815.1. Lineage (NCBI taxonomy): Eukaryota > Metazoa > Chordata > Mammalia > Rodentia > Sciuridae > Callospermophilus > Callospermophilus lateralis. The sequence goes on from NC_135307.1 coordinate 9,543,605, forward strand.
CAACCAATACTGTCAGTCACTTTTTATGGTCAATGATTGAAGTTTGCAGTAAGTGCCAACAGGGAAATGACACAGAGTGTGTTGGTCAGGAGTCATTGGGACCCATTTAGATCTGCAGTCAGGGGAGCAGTGGTATTCAAGGGGAGACCACAGAGACAAGAAAGATCCTGGCACTGGGAGGTCAGCAGTCAGTGTTCCAGCCACAGGCCTCGCGGTAAGAACAAGTTGGACGGCTGGCTCTCCAACTTACAATTCCTCTGCTTCATCTCAACAGCACCTTGCCCAGCATTTATAAAATCCTTGGTTGTTATTGCTGTTGATGGTTAGCCTAATCCCTCTGGGCCCTGGAGAACAAATGGCTCCATGACCAAACCCGGACCCTTAGGTAGAGGGAGCCAATGATGATTCCAGAGCAAACCTGGGTCAGCAGCAGATTCCGAGAAATCCCGCTCTCAGATCTCTCCTGGAGCACAGCCAAGTGCAAGGACTGCTGTCAAGAGTCTTCAGAGACCTGTAAAATCCAATCCTTGCCTTGCATTGCAGAAGTCCTGGGTTCATCCTGAGCTCTTTTCTCCTGCTTGGCAGAAACTGAACAATCAGCCGTGAGACAGGGAGAGAAATAAGACAGATTAAGAGGAAAGTAATCATAGAATACAAATGAGGGTCCTGTGACTGACAGGACGGGGTCCTCCTGAGCTGTGCTGCATAGTCACCCTGTGTCCCTCAGAGGTGACTGTTCCTGAAGGAGTCAGCCACTCCCACATCTCACTGGTGGACATGCCTGGGCCGAGATGTTGGGGCATACCCTGCCTCTCCCTCTGAGCTCCTGAGGATACCTGGCACTCGGGTCAGAGCACTCGCAGGTGTGGACAAGCCCCAGCTAATCAGGAGATGGCAAGACTCAGTCTCCTCTGGGCACTGTGCTCTGCCTGGCGCCACCCAGCGGCTCCCGGGCCAGGGAAGATAGTGAATGAAACTCCAAGGGCATCTCAGAGAATATTCCGGTGACCCTCTCGAAACTGCAGGCAAGCACTTGGGTGTATGTGGACCCCAGGAAAGAGCCTAGGGTTTTCAACAGATCCTCTGAGAAGCCTGTGATTTCCAGCACAAAGAAAGCCTGTGATTTCCAGCACAGCTCCCTGGCTGACCATGGGGACCCCACCCCGCCTCCTGGAGACCCATGCTCCTCTTTAAGACCACACCTTTCTGTCCCCGGACACCTTCCCGACAAGCACCTTGCTGCTTTGCATCCTGGGACCTAAGATGCAGCCCCTGGAGCCTGCCGCCCTATGTCATGATTGATGGTTTCCAAAGAGCAGCTTTCTACTCAGGAGGAGACTCCTTAAGGGCCCCACCAAGACCTTGTTTGCACTTCCATTCCTGGGTGCAGTGCGCTGCCTGGCACACAGGTGCTCAATGAATGGAATAAGCGTGAACAAATGAGTCGAATCCTGCCTCGGGATCCTGTCCTCACCCTTCCTGGGACATTGGATTAGGAGTTGGAGTGTGGCCCTGCTCTCCAGCCTCTGAGACTCGGGTGAGCAGACCCTCGCTGTCTCTGGATGGAGCATCTTCATGGCACCCTGGACCAGCAGAGAGCTGCTTCTTTGGAATAGATACCTATATGCAAATCAAGGAAATGGCATGGCGGCAAGCTCTTTAAAAGTCAAACTCCCACCTCCCGTTGGAGGTTAGAGGTAGATCGTGGTGGAGGTTCAGAGGCGTCACCCAGGTGAATGGCGCTGAGTGAACTGAATCCCATTACAGAAAAAATAAAGTTTCCCATCATCCTTGGGTTTGAGTTGACATGCCCAGGGTTCACTGGTCCAGTCTCTCACCACCAGTTCAAGACCCCAGAGACAAGAAAGATCCTGGCCCTGCGAGGTCAGCAGTGCCTGTCACCATTGCCATTTCTTCTCTGTGTAGATGGTATTGTTGGAGCATGAATAGTAACGCCCATCGTTATAAATCATAGGCTCTGATGGTTGCTTATTACCCAAAGTTATTGTGGCAACAAGTAACTTTTTCATCCCCAATGTCTTAGTCCCCCTCAGGCTGCTATAACAAAATACCTTAAACTGGTCATTTATATGCAGCATAAAGTACTGGAGGTAGGAACTTCCAAGACCAAGGCGCCAGCAGATTTGGTATCTGGGGAGGGCTTGATTTCTGCTTCAAAGATGTGGCACCTCCTCACTGTATCTTCCCATGGTGGAAGAGAGGAGGGGAACGTTTGTCCTCACATGGCACAAAGGGACAAGGACCTGTAAGGGCACAGGTCCTACACATGGAGGTGAACCCCTTGAGACTCCATCATTTCCTGAAGGCCCCACCTCTGATGATATCACACTGGGTTTTGGCTTCTGACACGTGGATTTGGGGAAGACAGCAACATTCAGACCACAGCATATAAATTATTTTTTTTTTTGTTATTACATAACAAATTATCACAGATGTATCAGCTTTGAACTGCACAGACCAATCAATCATCACAGTGTCCCAGGATCAGAGTGCCAGCTAACAAGGACCCTGGGACATTTTTTTGTCTCCCAGGGCTGAAATCAGTGTGGCAGGTGTTAGCTTGAGCTGTGATCTCAGCCAGAGCTCAGTCCCTTCTCCAGGATCACTGGTTCTTTGTGGTCCTGCTAAGGAACCCAATCAGGGAGTGACGTCCACCACATACCCAGTCTGTCCCCCTGCCCGCCCCTGAGGGTATTTTCTAAGTGTGCCCACCAGGGGGCAGTAATCTCAGGCGGCATCTTAGAATCTGCTTCCTGCTGTCCACAACACCTAGAACTGCACAGAACCTGCTGTCCCCAAGCCAACTGCTGCTTTGCAGGCATGGTATGCTGGTGGCCTAAGGGTACTTCTATTTCCAAATGTGATAATTTTTCAGAACACTTTCCCTTCTCCACCTTCACTCACGGCAGCTTAACAGCACCAATTTCTAGGCAGTAGCACAGTCCAGTCTGCTCCCAGAGCACCAATCTCACCTCTAGGCAGAAATTGAGGACACAAGGTCTACATTTAGAGAAAATAGGAAATACTTGAGAAAGACTAAATGATAAAAGTGGCTCTTGGAGTTCAGGAGGCACATTGCCCAAGGTCTCTTTGTTAGAGCACCCTAGATGTGGCCAGTCCTGACCCCAACAGTGGGTGTTCTGGGGTTGGTCACATAGGAGTGAGCAGTTACATGACAGAGCTGAGCTGGACTCTGAGGCCAAAGGGGACGTCTCGGTTTTACAGTATTCGGATACAACCCATTGTACTAGGTGCACACACAATGGAACACTGGTTTCCTTACATTTGTTTTTCTTTCTTCAAGTGCTGAGCATCAATCCCAGGGCCTCTCGCCAATGCTAGGCAGGTGCTGTACCACTGAGCCATCTCCTCAACCCCTCACATTTCTATAGTCAGCCTAGATTCCTTTCTGTGCCAAGTTGGACTGCCTGGATTTGAGTCCTGGCTCCACCAGTTCTTGACCTTGGGAAGGTCATTTAACCTCTTCACACTTCAGATTCCTACCTAGTAAGACTGTCAATAATGGTGACAGTAATAAAAACACCTGGCACCTCAGAGTCGTGAGGATGAAATGAAACATAAACGTAGTTAGACTAGCACAGAGCTTGGCTTGCACTAGGACTTGACAAAGGACCAAAGCCTGACGCGTCTCCTTCACCATATTTTCTATCATTCTTTCCTTCATTGATGCCATCGCCACGCTGGGTTAGATACACTGAGAAAATACATGTAAAGTAGGCACAGTCCTTACCCTCAGAGAGGTGAAGTCTGGGGACAGCGAGTGACAGGTGCAGAATTACTTCAATGCAGTTCTCTAAGTTTTATTTCTTCCCTTGATGAGGAAGCGTGAAAGAACTTAATGTTAGAAAGACACGAGGAGGTAAACGAATAGAGACGAGACCTCGGGGTGCAGGTGGGAAGGGCGGGGAGCGCTCAGGAATGTATCTTTGCATCTCACAAAATGCAGTTCTTGTTCTTTGCTCTCATTTCAGATGAAACGCTGCCCCAAGGAATGTGCCACGTGTCTCAGGAGTCGGGTCACCTCTGGACTGTGGAGGTCAGTAAGGAAGGCACCTCTCAGAAAACGGGGGACAGGCTTCTGTAACCCACCGCTGCTGCCCTAACCCTTTTGTTTACAGCTGGCAGTACATAAACTGGAGATTTTAACGCAGGTTCAATTCAGCTGCAAATGCCTCTGTCCAAGTGGTAAATGTGAAAGAAAGACCAGGGTGACAGAGGGGACATGATTCCTTTCCCGCTCCACTTTGGTGTTCTCTGAATCCCAGCGACTGAGTTTAGGGTGAGCTGACGCCTTCGGGGGTGAGTAATGAGGGGCGCTCCTCCATACGTGTTCCCTGAGAGCTGGATGGCAAATCCAATTAGTTATCTCTGAGGACAACCCGTAAATATTATCAGGACATAAAATGTTGCGGGCATTTGGAACAAAAATACAATCATCTAAATATTGATGTTTTTCAACTGAGAATTGGAATTTTAGAGTGGAAATCGGCTTGAGATATAACCTGCCCAGGCTTCTTGGTTCCGGGGTAGGCAGCTGAAGGTCATAAATCCGTCCATCTCGGCATGACAAGAGTGAGACCAGAGACCATCTCTACAGGGTCCGGGTAGGAACTGGGAATTCAAACAAAGAAGACTCTGTCTCTGATGGAAGTTGCACACGCTTCTCGGGGAAATGGACCAGTCAATGGACCTTTTTAACCTGTGTGATGATGCTGAGGACAGGCAAGTCCAGGGTTCTGGGGAAGGCCTGTCGTGGGCCCTCAATCCATGGGCAGTATCTAGGAGGGCTGCCTGAAGAAGGTGACTTCTGAGAGGAGTTTGGAGGAACCGTAAGCCTGTATGAAGCGCCTCTTCCAAGGACCGAGCTGGTGTCTTTAATAATATGAAGAAGAAAAATTTTAAAAGCCAGGTACAAGGTACAAGGTACCAGGAAGGGGTGGGCACGGTGACAAGCTGCCAATGTGTGCCCCTATGAACGGGCTGATGTTTCCATGTGTGGATGTGGACTCGGGGCTGCCGGAGCTTTCAGGGTATTCGACAGAAATCTGAAATGCAGATTTGTCTTAGGAAATCTTCCGTGGTGTCCACATGGGCAACTGAGTCAAGTGTTTAGATGTTTCCTGACCCACCGAGTCCCAGGGACCTACATGGAGGCTTTGTTTATGTTATCGGATCGGACCTTCCACAAAAGCTAACCGGAGCATTACAGTGCTGGGGTGTAGAGAGGACAATAAACACGTCCCTGTTCTTCAACGTCATCCACACAGCTTCCCTGAAGGAAAACACTCGTGGCGGGATGAAGGCGCCGGAAGACAGAGCCAAAGAAGAGACTGTAGGCCCAGGAAACCTGTGTGGGAAAACCCGGCAGCTGGACAGGGTGGGCGTGGGAAACGGCTTGGCTGGAAGTCTCTGTGGGTAAGGGAGACTCACCACAAGGAGCCCTGAGGCCAGGCCAGGGCTTATGAACTTAACTCTGCCACCAATGGGCAAGAACTCCGGCCAGCTTCTAGACTATTCTGTGGCCCCCACTTCCTTGCCGGGGAATGGAGATGACATGCTTCTGTAGGGTGTCGCAAGAATGTTGTGAGGGGGACACTGAGAACAGGGCTCCGCACGCACTCGGTACACCTTGGCCACTGTCAGCCAATGGACTCCCGCTGCCCCAGAGCAGACTGGGAGTGGAGCCCACTCCAGACCAGCCGACCCCTGGACTCAGGAAGTGCTAGGCAGGTGAACGTCACCTTCTGTCATGGGTGCCATGTCCTTTAGGACTCTTCCTCCCCCTTTATGCCATCAGTGCACAGCTGATGGAAATGTGCTCCTGCCGCCTGTGGTGACGCTCTTGCGGGCTGTGAGCTGGAGGTCAGCAGAGACACAGGATGTGACAGTCCCCCTCCTGCTGCACATGGGGACAATTTCATGTGTCATTTCCATTCATGAGTCACAGGTGTCTGAGTCCCCGGGGCTGAAGCTTCAAGGAACCAGACCCCACCAGCTCACCAGGCACCCACAAGCTGTAACAGTGCTGGTGGCCCTTTGTATCAGTGCCTCCTCCCTGTGGGCCCACTGGGTGCCGGGCCTCTGACCGATGCCACTGACCCTGGGCCCGACACTGGCATCCAGTGGTGGCCATCTCATTGTCCAGAGGAGGAGACGGGGGTCCCAAATGTTCAATGCTTGCCCGATGCCACCCAACAAATGGGTGGCCGAGCCTGACTCAAAGGCAGTTAGTTGCTCATGGCTGTTTTCACCATAGCTGAAAGGAGCAAGGTCCTCAGCAGGACTGTCCTTCCAAAGGGCCTAGGAAGCACCCCTGGTTGGCCCAGGAACTAGGCTCCCGGGAGACGGCAGAAGTAGCCGCTTCTGACACGGAGGAAGCATTCTGCAGCAAAAATCCACCCTCATTGCACACAAGAAGCCGATGTCGGCACCCCTCCCCCACCCACAAATACATAAATAAGTACACCCAGAACAAGGGGGGAAAAGTTTCTGACTTTCCGTAACCTTTTCCGAGAGTTCAGGTTATTTCTTTAATGCATTTGTCGCTTTAAGATTGTCTCCTTAGCCTCTCAAGGGAAACCAATATAATACACCATCACATTTCTCACCGGAGAAAAAAGAACACTTACTCTTAATAGGTGGCAATTTTGCCAGATGTTATTGACATAGTAAGTGCGAAATTTCCGTGATACTCAATGCAGAGTGCAGCAGATTAAAGAACAATGAGGCTCAGTGCAAGATGAAGTTTCAAAAGCCGCAGTGTCAAAGTCAGGGAAGGTGTGAAAAAATTACATCTTCGCAACACGATTAGGAGAGAGTTTACTAATTACTTTATCCGGCACAAATTTCCAAGTAAATTCCCCAAGATGAGGAAAACTTTTACAAGTGTTCCGCCCCCCCCACCCCCACCCCGTCATTACTTGTCAGCATTTCTGTCTTGGTGGAGGAGAGAGAGAATGAAGGGGCTGAGCCAGGTCATGGGTCCCTGCTCCGGTGCAGGACGGGGCACCCCAGGAAAAATTGCAAATACACAGGTGAGATGAGCCCTGTCCAGCCTCTGGACCCCTCTGGCAAAGAGCAAGGCTTCGTGCCCAGCCAGAGATTCCACAAGCCAGACCCCGGCTTGGAAGCAGAAGAGGTAGCGAACCCTGAGACACCGGAGTCATCTCCACCCCTCCCCAAAAAGCTGATTTGGAGACAGGAAGCCAAAGCTCAGCACTGAAAATTACACACGGGGCCATCTCAGACCCAGGTCCTCGAAGCAGGTCCCCCCAGTTTCATCCTCTGCTCTTTCTAATGCATCAGTGGGTTTCCAGTTGCTTTTACAAGAGTGAAAAAACCTGTTTCCAAACGAAATCGTAAGTGAACGTACAAAATATGAAACAGATGAAGGCAGAGCTGGGCCATGGGGGGTGGCGGCTGAGGTTGTTGGGGGCTTCAAAGTCCTTGACCCTGTTCTTCCTCTTCTGCGAAGGTCCTTGAACTTCCCATTGACACGCGCGAATGTGCACACAGGCGCACACAAGCACACATGTACACGCACGCGTTCCCACACCTGTGCACTCGCATGCACACGTCCATGTGTGTAGGCAAAGACCTCTGGAATTTTACAGATCCTCAAAGAGACTCCTGATTCTTTCCCAAATTTATTTTTTAAGAAACCAGACTTAATAAATACGCCATGTCGACCTTCCCACAGAAGCCCCACTTCTTTGACAAAAGCATCTTCCCTGATGTTCTGACCTCAAACAACCCCATTCCTAGAGAGACCGTGTCGGTATCGGCGTATTTTTTAATTAAGCTTGGGACTCTGAGGTCATCGCACCGTTGGGATCACCTGAAGGGACAGCCGCGGTGAAGAACCCGTGCACCCTTTGCGGGTGCTCCCGGGAAGCATCTTGGGTGACAGGAGCAGGGCGCCCACCACACCCCTCCTTCCCAGTTCTACTCATTTGTACGCACGTGTGCGTCCAACTTAATTTTTTAATGATATGCTTCTCAAGAAAATCCCAATGTAAAAATGGCTTCTACCTTTGGGGGGAAATCAAGGAAAATGGTGAAGTGACCCATTTTGTTCTGAATGCAGCAGATTTAAAACAAGCCTTGCCCCAGGGTAAATGGACTCCAGACTCCAGAGGGTCCAAAGCCAGGACCGTGTCTGTGGGGGTGGCTTCAAGGACCAGCTTGGGGGTGGCCACCACCAGGGCAGGTGTGAGCAGACAGAGGCCGCCCAGGGAGCTTCACCGCAGACAACCGGGTGTCCCCCACTTACCGAGCCATGCCTGGACAAACGTTCTTGCCGTGATTCCAGAGCTTGAGGCAAGAACAGAAGTGCAAGTTATGCCACTTGGTGCCACCTCCAGGGAAGATTCTAGAGTGATGTCCCTGGACACAGATCTCACCAGCTCGGCTGTGTCCTGTTCCCCTGGACCATCGCAGCCCTTCCCACACAGGGACCCACGGGCGTCCCCGACAGATGCTGCTCAGTGCTGGCCAGGATGGGCATCACATCCTCAGGTCCAAACCACATCTCCACAGGCGGGAATCGGAGGCCCAGGGACAGACAGGGACGTACGCACCCACCCAGGAGGGGAGAAAGCAGGAGCCAGGCGTAACCTGACCTCCACCCCACGGCAGAACGGCCATCCTCGGCGAGAGGGACGGCGACCTTTCTGATCTGGTGTGGCCAGCCACACAGGGGTGGCCAAGCCTTTCTTTGAAGATCCAGGTGGAAAACACTTTAGGGTTTGTGGTCACATGGATCCTGCTCGGCTCCTCGGCTCGGCTCGGCCTTCAGACCCTGAAAGCAGCCGTGGACCACGCGTTAACAAAGGGGCAGCCTGCGCTCCAGCTCTGGGCTTGCAGAGCAGGTGGCAAGCAGGCATGGCTCTCGAGCCACAGACTGCCAACCCTTGATGTATATAATCAGTAAATTAATAGTCCCCTCAGAAAGCCATTGTGATGGATAACAGAGGTGATGGGTATGGAATTCTCCAGAAAAAGGCCCAAACCATGATTGGTGCTCAGGCCCGTTGGGGGTCACACTTCTGTACATAATGTACTGTATTCAGATGCGCAGAGTAGGAGTCTGAGCCTGGAGTGAGCCCAAGCCACTTGAACGGCACTCAAAGATCTGCAAAGTCTCTGCCTGGGAGCTTTCAGCAGAGACCCGTGTAGGGAATAGGAACTCAGACCTTTAGATCAATCTTGTGTTTACATTTTAAATGGGCTCTTGACCCAGGAAAGGCGAATAAAAAAAAAATAATAATTGCATGTGATTTAGCAATTCCCTACCCTAGGGACCTAAAGACAGTCCCAGCTTGTTAGGAACAAACCCACCGACAGCAGATGCTGCTCCAGGCTGAGAAAATCCAGACTCAGGCTGAAGCCAAATCCTGGCCAGGTCTCAGCAGGGCACAGAGGTGTAACTTTTTAGCTTTGATGATCAACATGGGTCAGAACTGTCCAGAGAATAGAAGAACAGAGAGAATGGCGAGTGCAAAGGGCCTGAGGCAGGAGGTCAGCACATTTGAAACTTGGAAGGAGTTGTGCAGGAAGTCCTCATTCCACCTGGGTCCTTCCCCCAGGGACAGACCCCAGGGAAGCAGCGAGGCTTCCTGGAGGAGGTAATCTGGGTGTTGCAGAGCAAACAGAAGTTTACAAGGTGGAAGAGAGCTGGAGAAACACTTTGTAGAAGAGCTGATGATTCCAAAATACAGACAGACGTCCAGAAAACTGTGGAGAAGGATTCAAGTGCAGGAAAAAAATTTAGTGATGAAATAGATGGGTGGGGAAGAACTCAGAAGGGATGGCCCCTGGCTTCCTGCACAGGATTCAAGGGGGCCGACCGATATGTTGGACTTCTTAGTACCAGAGATAAAGCCGCCCATGCTGATGGACATGGCCTGCTATTTTGTGGTTATTCACGGGCTCCTGTGTTTCCCCAGGGCAAAGACTGGGTGCCATCCATGCTTCTTGGCTTATATTTTCAACTGTGCCTGGTCATAGCACCTCGGGGGCACAGTGGCTGTCTATCAAGTGAATAAATATATGAAAGTAAATCTCAAGACTTTACCCTGGAATTTCATTTCCTATTTCCAGATGTGAAAAAAAAAAAAAAAAAAAAAAACAACTTTCTTTGGTTTAAGGGAAAAACACAATTTTTTTTTTTCAGTCTTGACAGAAAAAAAAAAAAATCATTTTCATTCTGCACTATCGCATGTATTCTCTACCAGTTCATTTTGAACCAGAAACAACCAGTTCAAGCTCAGCACTCTACTGATTCATGGAGGGGTTGGCCTCTGCCAACCGAGGGGACGGGAGAAAGAGGGAACGTGTCACCCCAGCACCGCTCCTTGAAGTGCTCAGAAAACCTCTGGGACCAGCGACTGCGGAATGTCACTCTCTTCTGAAGTCAGGTCTTCCTCAGGGACCTTCAACAACCATTGATCTTTTGTGAGCAGCCAGGAGTCACTGGCCCAGGTGTGCCCCAGAGGTGGGCAAGAATTGTTAAGTTCCAGAGGCTGAATTCCTGAGTCCTCCAGGGAACCTCTGCAGAGTCGCCTGGTGCTGCACAGGAAAAGCCCCCTTCAGAATCGGGTTCGGCTGTCCCACACCCCACGGAGTGTCCATCTCAGCGTGAGCTGTCTCGGTGCCGCCGTGGGATCTGCCACCAGTGCTCTTCCTCTTGTTCCAGAAGGGGCCAAACCCACCCCCGCCTTGGCCGTAAGACTACATTGGCCCCCCAGCCCACCGACCCAGCGATTGTGTACCACCCTGCCCCAGCATTCTTACGGATTTGGGTGCCAGGCAGACAGACAGATCTCTGAGCGGGGGGACGTGCCGAATGAGGCTCCATTGACTTGTCCCCTCCACTCACTGAGTCAACCGATGTTTTTATTGAGTACCTTCTGGGTTTGGAGAGTTGTTTGTGTCAAAAGAAAACCCGATTAGGTCTAGACCAACCTTGTTCCCTAGAATAAACCTCCTGGGAACTGGCCCAAGGCGCTAGGGTGGAGCTTGAGCCCACCTGGTGAGCAGACCCACGTGGGGACTGGTCTTGGTTCTGACAGCACCTCACATGATTCCAGCTCCCCAGGTGGCAATTTCCTCCCCTGGGATGCAAAGGCTTTTCCTTTCTCCCACGTGGATCCTGTGGAGGTCACAGGAGATAAGACCCACATTGAGCCTAGGTGCCCTGAACATGTGAGAAGGAGACAACGGTGGGCATTGTGACATCGTGGCTTTGTTACTCGGAGTAGGCTGGAGGGTTGGGTGACCTTGTCTTCCTCGATTGCATGGAGCTTTGCTGGCTCAGCATGGAAAGTCCCACATCCCAGGACTTGGACCTGGGCAAACTAGAACTGCTCTTCGCCCTGCTGGAGTCAGGAGGTGGCCTCCTGCGGCTCCTTCTTCTGAACTCTAATTCAGCGGCACTCAGACTGGCCGTGCTGGAGAAGCTGCCCAAATGGACGGTGAAGTGTTGGTTCCCACCCAGGGTTCTGCAGCTGCAGGACCTGGGTCCAGGGATGTGGGTTGAGCACTACTGCGTCCGTTCACTTCTTGCTGCATCTGCACTTCAAGATCTGCCAAGTGGCTTTCTTTTTTTTGCAGGGTCTTGTCTGCAATAACTGTTTTCACACTTGAACCTTCCACAGTAACCCCGTGCCTGGTCCTGCCTGGCAGAGGAATTCCCAGAGAGGCAGCCCTGTGTCCAGGAAAGAGAATGGAGGATGGGAACATGGGCCCGCAGTCACATCTGTTCCCCGCCCTCACCCCTGAGCTTGACCTTGTTACATTTTTGAACAGGTAATAAAGCCCTGGCCTGGATTTGGACCACGGTGGAGATCACAAGAGTCGGGGCACAGCAGGACCGATGGTCCCGGAGGAGTCTAGGGACTCACACTGCCACACTCCTCCTCCCAGGGCTGCCCAGGCTCACCCCCACAGCTTTAGCTTGCTCTGAAATGTGGCCCGGGTCCCTCTCTGCCCTGCCAGGCCTCCTGGGGTAGCAGCCCCCCCAGATCCATCTCCTATTGCTCCCAACAGGACCGCGTCCCTTCTTCCACTCTCTCAATCACCCTCTGCATGTGCCACCATTTCTGGTGGGGCCTGTCAATCTAGGAGGCTGTGCAGAGTCTGCTACAGGGTAAGGGGGCAGGAAATAAATTACACAAATTTTCAGCTGTCACACCTTATAGATGACGGCTCTGCAGTCTCAGAAACTCTGTATAGGAAAAGAATCCCATAACTTGGACCAAATGCATGTGATGTAACATCAAGAAGGACCCATGAAGCCAAGCACCCTCTGCATAGATTCATGAGCAGTAAACATACGGAACTGAATTGTTACCTATAAAAAGATCGGGGTGCAATGCACCACGGCATGGGGCTTTGTGCAGGGCACTGCCTTCCTCCTCCTCATCTCTTCCTCCTCCTTCTTCTTTCCACTTTCCATTTTTTTTAAACTTTCACTTTTGAGTATAGCATAAAAAAACAGTAAATCTTTGCATATATTTTTTTTTTTAAGGAGGACTTTCTTAAGACCAATCAAGCTAAAAATAATAGAAGTTAGGGATGCCTGAAAAAGGTGGTCGGACCTAATCCTGTATCTTTACAAATAAGAAATGGAAGCCCATCAAGAAGAAAGGATTTGCTTGACCTAATCCACACACTGCTGCTCAGAAATGGTCTCCAAACTCAGCGAGGGCTCTTGCAACCCAGGCATGGCACAGTTGCTAATAACCTGGGACTTCTCTCTTCCCATTCAAACCTCCAGGCTCCTCAAACCTTCTTCTGAAGCTCCCCTATCTCAAGGCTGCTCATCAGATTGAGTCTTTTCCATCTCCTGTGCTCCCTCACATCCACCCAACAACTTCATGTTCAGCTGCTGCCTACTCAAAATCCTCGCCTTGCACCCAGGAGCTGAACCTCCTGTCATCCCGAACACTTCATCCCCGACAGCATCGTTCAGAACTGAACTTGGATAGCATGGGCCGGGGGGCTGTCTGTGGGCGCCTGCTGGCCCAGGACAGGGTGGGATTCTCAAACAGGAAGCTGAGCAGAAGCTGACTGGGGAGCCCCTCAGGGTCAGGCGACATTGCTAAACAGGAAGGGCAGTATGATGTGGTTGAGAGGGACTGGGGAGAATAAAGAGGCTGGGAATAGAAAGAGACTCAGAGATGAGTCAGAGACTGAAGGCATGGCAGAGGGCAAACTACGCCCACAGCGTGACAAATCCCCTGACTCCTCAGGTGGAAAATGTCAGCCCGATGTGGGGGCCCTCCCCGCCACTAAAATAAGAGCTGCCCAGGTGATATTAATGTCGTTGGAATCACATGGGTCTCACATTTCACGGAGCCTGAAACTTGGAGGGAGAATGCAAATGCGTGGCCAGGGCCGGCTGTCATGGCTGTGGCTCAGCTTTGTTTCCTGTCTGTAAAATGGACATAGCACAAAATCAGAGCATCTCTGCAGCAATGCCAAGGGTGGGGCCTCGGCTCTGCACCCAGGAAGTGTGGGTTTTGCTTCCTGCCCCGCTCCCTTACTGTGCAAAGTCAAGCAAGTGGCCTTAGTGCTGCCACTTCCATCTCCCCATCTGTAAAATGGGAATAACAATATTACGGCTCGTATAGGGTGATTAGAAAGCCCAACTAGATAACCAGCCTGTCAAGGCAGTGCCTGGTGACGGGGAGAGCAATGCAAATGTTTATGCCGTTATTGCTGCAATTATTTCTGATGCTCATTATATGCAAATTCGCTGGAATCTCTTCCGTGGGAATGGTGGGTGGCAAGAATCAAGGAAATGAAGCCGCACATGGCTAGGTAATTTGTATTCTAGTATTCTTTAATTTTTTTTTTTTAAATAGGGACTATGTTTCTAGAGTAACATGATAAGAGAAGGGAGGAATGGGCTAGCTGACCTGGGAGCATCAATCATCCCCTGGGCCTCACCCCACCCAGGCCCCACATCCACTTGCAGATGATGAGCTCCTGACCAGAGGGAAATACTGTGTGTGTCCAGAACAGCCAGTCGGGCTTTGCTCTGGGAATATGAGTTTCCTGTACTGGCATATACCACTACTGTTGGCAATAAAAATAACAATAAAACACATGCAACTTGTTGAACGTTTGGAATTTTTTGTCCATAAGTCAGTGTCTATACTCCCTCTAAAGTCTCATTTCTGAGATCTTCTGCATGTTCAAACACTGTCTTGACACTGATTCTAAAGTGCCCTGTGCAGCATTCTACCCTTCTGGGGACTTTCAGCCCAGCTGCTCCCGCTTCCTCAGGCTACTCCCACAAGGGCCTACAGGACTCCCCTTTCCTGCCTCAGTGTGTCTTGCTCAGTCACACTGGAGTTGCCTCTTGTCTGATCCTCATGGAACTGAGGGCTTTTCTAAGGGTGGGGCTTGGGTCCTGTCCATCTCTCTGTCCCCGCCTTGGTTCAGGACCTGTGAGATGGGTGAGCGGTCCAGGGGTGGGTGGATCATGGTCTGGAGAAACTGGTTGCCAAGAATCAATGGGACTCCTGAGCCAGAAGATGGATGGAGCCACCAGGACTCTAAGGAGGCACACAGCGAAGGTTGACCAGAGGTCAACTGTGAAGGGCGACGAGGGAAGAGGTACCCAGCAACTGAAGACAGCTTGTTCAGATTCTAGATCCAGGGATGCTGGGGCCGTAGTAGCACCTTCTCTTCTATGGTGCCATGTAAATATTTTTTTTAAAGCTGAGAATCTTAAAGGAGCCAGACATCAATCATGCATAAAAATAAGTCTGTCCAAAACTATACCTGTCCAAAAGGTATTTGGAAACAGGATGTCAGAAAAACAAAGAAAAAATTCCTGGAATCCACCAAGAATCTCAGTTCCTATAGACTGTCCAGATTGGAAGTGATCCACCTGTGAGCCTGGATCCACGTAAAGCCACCGGTCCTTGCTGAAGCAAGTGCTTCTGGTGGACAGACAGGATTGTCTATTTCATGGAGTGAAAACCCAGCTGCTGTGTAATTGTAATATTTGTGCATAACTTCCCATGTAGATCTCACACTTCTCAAACCACCCATTTATAACCCTCGATGAAAATGCCATTTTTAAAAATGAATTCTTTCCTCTGTTAATTTAAAGACGCCCACATATGTCAAGCCAATACAGTCAATTCCAACCAAGCCGTAGTCGGTAAGAGCTAAGATTTATGCTCTGTTTATATCATACAAGATACAACAATAACAAAAAGAAGAGAGAGAGGAGGAAGGAGGAAGACAGATCTGTCGGGCTTTAATACCTCTTTTCTCATCAAACAACACATTGTGATGTGGGTCAGGTCAAGACTGCAAGTTTAGACTGGGGTTTCTCCAGGAAGTACATCTGCGGTACTGTGTACTGCAGCTGTGCGACTGTCCAGCCCCGCTGTGTTATCCACCCACTGATCTCTTAGGAAGCTTTATCGAGTGCCTTCTGAGTGTGAGACTATGTCCTGGGTGCTTGAGGTTAAGTGGATGATGGGGTTGTCCACCAGGAGGAACAGGGTCTCGCTAGGTACCCAAGACAACTGGCTGGGTAGCTCAGTTACTGAGTACTTAAGACAACCTGACTCCTAGCTACAATACCATGGTGCTTGGAAAAGGACGGCCTGGTAAATAACCTGCTCAGTACCCTGCGGGGGGCCAGCCAGCACTTAGGTAATTGCTACCCCAGCTCAAGTGTGGATGCAAGAGCTAAGACCTAGAGTGAACTAGCCGCGCACACACAGCTGCACTTCTCGCTCACATCAGGAGGCAAGGGTCCAAGACTGAGGGTGTCACGCGTTCACGGCATCAGGATCCTCGGTTGAAGGTTCTGTCTGCATGCTTCCATTTCCAATATGACCAACCCTGTTCCGGCGGGATGAGGAACTGAGGTGTTTCCCAGGAATTTCAGACCACTTTTGCTTGTATCTGCTTGGCCAGAACATTGTCACACCCATAGTTGCCTGGGACTGGGGGGAATGTGGTTGAAATAGGAGCCCTGGTGCTGACCAGAATCCTGTAATTGGGAGAAGGGGCTTAGGTACTGGGGGCACTCAACATCATACCCCTTTATCACTCCTGCCCTTTATCACTAATGGCTGAACTGAGTTTTTCCCAGCTTTTATTTATTTATTTATTTTTTAAATAAAAGCTTAGAGAATGTGGTTTTAAGCACTCCTCCCCTCCCGGTTGGCGAAAAATAGAATAAAAGAATGCACGAATGAGGCGGAACAGATATCTTCGTTGGTTTCTGTGCAGCCTGCTACACAAGCTTGTGAAAGTTAGTTCTCAGTCACTTGAATCAGACTTTCTCTGACCCAGTCTCTGCAGCATGTGGACTTGAAGTTTCCTTGCTCATTCGTTTTCGTTATTGGCTTGTCTTAGGTAACAGAGGCGTTTTGTGACTCTCTGTGTCTTACTTTAATTTTAACACTATTCCCATCCAAAGCTGGCTTCACCTTTTCCCAGCAAAGCCCAGTTGGACCAGACAAGAACATCACTAGCAGGTTTCAGAGGCAATTAAGTTCAGATCGCTGCTGTCCGACTGTAAGGGCACATGACTTATCCATGCTTCATTTTTTAATGGGCAAATATGTTAAGTCACTTGTGCAAGGAAAGGATTTACTGATTTGTTCCCGACTTGGTCCATCACTGGCAATGGAAAGCCTTCTGCTATGCTAGCTAAATAAAAGATAATTTTGAAAAAATCGTACGGGTCATTTGTTGAAAGACGTTTGACACGTATAGGGGACCCGTCCCTGAGAATCATGGTGAAGCTTTATCAATGATGACTTCATCTAGAGTTTTTATTTATAGCTAATGCAAACGTTAAAAAGATGTACAGCCATTAATTATTAGCAGGTATTTTTTTTTTAAGCTCAAAGTACGAGTTGAATAAACGTACTTTGAGACACTTAAAGCCGAGGCATTCTTTATAAAATGACTAGCTAAAGAGTCCCTTGGGTTGCCTTTGAGCGGCTTTCAAAGCTCTAATAGCACTTTTTCCACCAAAGACACACCCCTTGAATCCTCAGAGAGGTACAATAGCATAATTGTTCTTTTAGGTTTCAAGGCCTTGACATATCTGTCACGGAAAGAATAGCGAATAATAATACCAGAACTATTTTATGCAAATTCCACTTAGAGGTTTCAAGATTTCCCTGAGACAGATCTTGCCCTCTTGTTGACACTTACACTGTCACATCAGCTTTACATAAGAAAGTGGTTAGAGTTTGTCTTTTGTTAAATAATTCTCATTTAAAAAAAATTCTTTAGATAAAGTTAAAAAACAAATACAAAAACAATGAGATGGAAACATCAATTTGGAGATGTATCAAAGGGAAAAACAGTATTCACAGGAATGATTTTTTTTTTTTTTTTTGCCCCCTGCAGCTAATCACTTTGCCAAGGGAATTTTCCTTTAACTTAAACCAGGATGGCAGGAAATGGATGGTTACAAGTTGCAAAGTATGCAAATGTGTGTTACATCCCCCAGTGCATGGCCATGGTGGTGGTCGGGGTTTCCAAAGGCCTGAGTTCTTAATTTGCAGCTGCCATAGATGAGAGATACTAAGAGCAGTCACCTCTTATAGCAGATGGATGCAGATGGTTAATCCAAAAAGTAACCCATCGGTCTCAGAAATAGATCATAGGATGAAGTAAAAATTCAGTGTTAGTGCTAAAAGGCACCTGTGAGCTCACCAGCACCTCCAGCCCTCCAGCAATCCCTTTTAGACTATCAAAAGAGGAATCACAACTGAGGCCCATTTCCTCCCAAACAATGGATAAAAATGGGATAAAAAAATCATGTATGTAGTAAGGAGACCAAATTATTATCAAGTAGCTGCTCATCTCAACCCATCTGTTCATCCATCCATCCATCCATCCCTCCATCCACCCACCCATCTAACTATCCATCCATCCATCTATGCTACTCATTCACAAAATATTTATTAGGCATTCTCAACGGTGCTAGATCCAAATGTGGACATATTCCTGCCCTCCTAGATTTATGAGAGAGAAAGAGAGGGGGAGGGAGAGAGGAAGAAAAATATATTTCCAAGCCAGGAAATAAATATGTCTCCAAGCCAAAATCGGTACAAGCTGGAACCACCAGAGCTGGAAAATGCCAGGAAGGGCTCTTCCCTTGGAGCCTTTGGAGGGCGGGTGGCTCTGTTAACACCCAGACTTCTAATCTGGGTTGGGTTTGGTGATCCCTGAAGCTAACCAAAGTCAACAGAAGTGACCACATGTGACTTCGGAGACTTGGTCCCAAACACAAGCAGATGAGTGGCTTCTACTTGGTTGTCAAAGGACCCTCATGCCTAGAGCCCAGGGGGGCCATGTAGGAGGTCTGACATCCTGGGCCTCCATGCTGTGAGGAAGCCCAGGCCACACAAAAGGGCCATGTGTCCATTCTCACATGGACAGCCCAGGCAGACTGGAGAATGAAAACACTTCTAGGAGGTTCCAGTCCCTAGTCTTGGAGTCACTTGTGCTCTCTGAGTCTTCCTGGCCGAGACCCCAGAGACCATGGACTAGGAGAGCTGCCCAGCTGTATACCCTTTCCAAGTTCATAACCAACAGAAGTTGTAAGCAGATGACAATGGTTGTTCTAAGTTGCTAAGTTTAGAAATACAGTGCACTGAATCTTCAAATTCCTCCCAAAGTAGTGCATTGAAATCCTAATCCCTCAGTGATGGTATTAGGGGGTGAGGCCATTGGAAGGTGACCAGTCCAGGTAGGGGAGTCCTCAAGAATGGGTTTGGTGCTCTCATAAAAACTCTCTGGCCCTCTGTCCAACATGTGAGGTTACAATGAGAAGATGGCAGTCTGCAACTTGAAAGAGAGCTCTCCCCAGAATCTGACCATACTGCACCCTGTTTACAGAGATGTAGCCTCTAGAACTGTGAGGAATAGATTTCCACAGGGTGTGATGCTTGCACATGTATAATCTCAACAGCTCTGGTGGCTGAGGCAGGAGGATCACAAGTTCAAGGCCAGTCTCAGCCACTTAGCAACCCCCTAAACAACTTGGTGAGACCCCTGTCTCAAAATAAAAAGGACTGGGAATGTGGCTCAGTGGTTAAGAACCCCTGGGTTCAAACCCTGGTATAATCACAACAACAACAAATATCAATTTCTGTTGTTTGTAAGCCCTCTGTCTATGGTATTTTGTCATAGTGCCTCTAGCTGATAAGACAAGGGCTAACTCACTCTGAGTCAACACAGATTCTAGGAAAGGTCACTGTGCCCCACACTCTTCAGCTGAATCTCAAGGCCAAGGAGAAAGAAAGACAGATTTCACAAAGGCAAGAAACGGGTATGGACCAAAAGCAAGCAGTGCCCTAAGGACACCTGAGGACATTACAAAGAATGAAAACTTGGGCCTTAAAGAGACCTACAGACCCGTGTCCACATCCCACCCACCTGTGTCTACATCTCGCTGTATGGACTTAGGAGAGCAGCTCAACCTCTCTGAGCTTCAGATCCTTATCTGTACAGTGGAAAGTAGTTAATGCTTTGATATCATCTACCACCCAGGGCCTGGTCTGGCTCATCACTGGCTCTCATTCTTGATATTTATCACCTTGGCTCATAAGGCACATACCCTAAGTCTCTGATCCTGAACACTGCACATAGATGTGAAGACTCTGTTTTATCCTCACCTGGATGGGAGGAAACCACTTTGGAGCCAAGAAAAGGAGACCTGTAAGCTCATGCATCAATTTAGTGTCTCCCCTGGGGGACCAAGAGGCTTAATGTTTATAAAGTACTTTGAGATCCTGAAAGCAAAGACTTTATACCAATGTGAGATAATCATGATAATTAAACCAGTGTTATTGAAGACAGCGAGCCCTTATTGTTCCCTCATCCTGCAGTGAGCAAACTCCTGGCGGACTCTTTAGCACACTGAAGAGATAATTTGCTAAATCATACACCACTGCCCTGAAAGTCTTACTCACCTACAGCCAGGAACAAGTTCATACCCAAAAGGGATGTTAATAGCAGGCTTCTATGGCACTGCACCTTACAGTTTACAAAGCACCTTCAGGTAGCATCTCCCACTCTGTGTCAGTGGGATGAAGAGCCATGGCGAAGGGTGAAATCATTCCTGATTGATAGATAGGAAATGTGGAGGACAGATTCCGCCAAGGTTCTACATGAGAATGGTTGGAGCATGTCGGATCTGGACAACCATCCAGTCCAGTGCCCACATGGTGTAAATGAGGATGTAAAGTTTCAAAGCCAAGGTTAGATGCCCACACAGCTGGCTTGCAGGGGCCCCGTGTGTAGTCTCTATTCAAGAGCACCGCTGTGTTTTAAACTACAGGTTTTATTCTTATTCATATATGAAGCAATAGATCGGGAGCTGCTTGCTGTCCAGAGATGGTTTTTCTACTGAAATATCCCAAGAAGAGAGGCGTGGCACACCAGGCGGCCACACAGGGAAGCGTCAGCTGAGCAGAAAGGGACACAAAGGGGACAGATCATGAGCAGAAGATACCAGTGTGGTTCCTACAGGACATACAGGTAAGGCAGGGGAAGCAGCTTAGGATTGGCTTGTTTGAGTCAAGTAGGCTGAGTGTCAGGAGCTGCCCTAGTGCTCTTGTGCCTGTTGGGAGACTAGAGCAAGGCATGTGGCCTAGAGTTTTAGTGCTGAATAAGGGCAGTGCTTGGGGTGTGGCTCCGTATGGGCTGGTTCGCATGTCACAGAGCGATCCCACAGGCACGTGAGTTATTTGCTCTCTCCGGAAACTCGAAAGCCCTGGGAGGGACAGTCTCTCCATGGCCACCAAGATCTACAACACCAAAGCATCAAAAATACGGGAATAAAACACAATGGAATTTGACTCAGCAATAAAAGAGAATAAAATCATGGCCTCTAAAGGTAAATGGATGGTAGTGGAGAAGATAATGCTAAGTGAAGTCAGCCAATCCCCAAAAAACAAATGCCGAATGTGTTCTCTGATATAAGGAGGCTGACTCATAGTGGGGTAAGGAAGGGGAACATGAGAGGAATAGATGAACTCTAGGTAGGGCAGAGGGGTAGGAGGGAAAGGGAGGGGGCCGAGGATTAGCAAGGACGGAGGAATGTGATGCACATCATCATCCAAAGTACATGTATGAAGACACGAATCAGTGACAACATACTTTATATACAAACAGAGATATGAAAAATTGTGCTGTGTACGTGTAATAAGAATCGTAACACATTCTGCTGTCATTTATTTTAAAAAAAATCAAGAAAAAATACAGAATAAAAAGACGCAATTGCTACCTGCTCAGAAGGACCTTAGAGACCTTGCTATCAAACACGCCCCTTGTACAGACAGAGGTCAGAGAGGTGCAATGAGGGGACCTGCACTGTCAGCAGGTGGCAGCACCGAGGTGACCATCCAGAAGCAGCGCTTTCCATGCTTTGTGCTCAGGTCGCGGGATCTGTCCCCATTGGCTCGAAAATAATCTCCAAGCTTTAATTTAGAGGCTGTAGTCCTGGATGTGCTGGCTGCAGGCACCTGGCTGATCTCCAACCTAATGTTCTGGGAGCTCAGGGGTGGCCACTGCTTTCCTGCCATGACAGGGGATTTCCTATCTTGGCTCAGTCTGTCCCCACTGCTTGACTAGAACTCCCTCCTGACACCTTCCTGCATCTTTCAAAACCCAGCTCAGAACTTACTTGCTGTCAGAAGCAAGCCCTGTGGTGAACTCCATTTCCTGCCGTTGGGCTCCCAGACACACCTGGGAGCAGGTACAATTGCTCGACTCTCTCCCACAGCCTCAGCATGGCATGGACATTTCTGCTGATGGGTTCTTGTCTTCCACTTAAAAGGTGAGGTGCTTGAAGGCAGGGACTCCGTTCAACCCATCTGTCAGTCATCAGTATTTGGCACAGTGGGAGGGATCCTGTGGCAGGTCAGGAAGCCAGAGAGTCAGATGAAGACCTCTCATTGGCCCCTCCTCTTAGCTACCTCTTAACATCACCTCACAAGGGACCAAGTTTCCTACCCATGAGACCTTGGGAAACACACTCAAGCCATACCCAAACCACAGCTCATCCTTAGTCTGGCGGTCCTTCCACGACAACAAACGGCTATTTCTCTCTTCCTAAAAAGGGTGTAGACATTCTTCAATGTCCATTAAAGCATCTGCTGACAACATTTTTTAAAAGCCGCGTGTTCTAGACTTGCATGATAGCTGTTATAGCTTTCATTTGATTTTATTTTCATGCTTGTCCTTCGTCAGAGTCAACTGGAATTCCCAAGAGAGACAGGATCTGCACTTCCAAACCTTCTGCTCCAAATCAGGCTCCCTAAACCCTGGACCCTCCTTTATACCTGTGCGAACACAACCCGAGATTGTGTGCGTGGGTGCATTTTCTTCCCCTGCTGATTAAGAATCTGCAAATAGACTCTTCTTGCAAAACACACCTCTCCACAAAGCCAACCCACTGAATCAAGCTCATTATCTTAAGACATCTCTATGGCCAAAGGTTATGCTTTTAGGAGCTATATTAATCTCTTTGTCTAAACATCACAAGCTTAATTGGTTGAGATCAGAGTTGTACTGTTTTGAGGAAAAGGGTGTGATTAATGTGAGCTAAAGATGGTTGGACGGGCGCAGACTAACTCCGCTGCATACACAAACCTATTATCATGGAACGGCGAGGGCCTGGGAACCTGCCTGAGCGTGCACGGTTCCTCTCAAGGAAGACAGAGACCTGGGCAGGCTGCAGAGACCCTGGAGCAAGCAAGCATCACAGACATCTGTGCCAGCCTTCATGCCTGTGACGTGGCCTGCCAGTGTGAAAGGGGGCACCTGGGGCAGTGGGAAGTTGGGGTCTATGGGGCCCACACATAGGAGAGACAGTCGCTGCCGCCCACGTTCCCTAATTAGAAGATCATTCCCTTACTTCCTGGCAAGGTGGTCGGCTCACCTCCTCCTGTACCCCAAGGTCACTGCCAGGCCCTTTCTCCCTTGCACTAGATCCCATTGGCTTGCCTCGGAGAGTCCTCTTGCGCTGGCCTTGGGTCCAGTTAGAGGAAAACAGCAAGAGGCAGGAGAGCAAGAGCAGGGCAAGGTCAGGGTGTTCGGTCCCCAGATGCCAAAGGTGAGTCTAGAGCCCAGTCCTCCCTACAGCTTCTGTCTGGGCCCAGGGAGGGGCTCCCCACTTACCCTCAGGCACAGCATGGAAACAGCCACTGTCTCTCTCTCTCCAGCCCCAGCTACTGCATCGCCTGGTTGGTTTCTCTGACTTATTTCTCTGACTTTAGATTGTACTAAAGGCTTTATAAACCTCTGGGCCTCAAAATCCCTCTCACCAGGCACTGCTCATGCCCAGTCACACACGTGAGGAAACTGAGGCTCAGGGAAGCCAAGGACGTTGCCCTTGGCCTTACTGTGACGGAGCGGCAAGAATCAGGACGCTGATCCCGGCTGGTGTCCCCGGCCCTCAGCCTTTCACCCCAATACTTGGCAAGAGAGGAAGGCAAGGAGCCAGAGTCAGAGACCCTGGAGGAAGGCTTGGAGCTACAGGGCAAGGTCAAGAGCCGTGGCAAAGTCCAGGCTGGCGTGGAGCAGGAATGGGGACAGCAGGAACCAGGGACAGGTGGGATGGGCCTGGGTGGGGACAGGAGAGACTCTTGAGCGCTGGGCTCTGCCATCCGCAGGCTCTTGTTTTGTATCTTTTAAATGTGGGTTTTGAACATTCCTCTGTGCCTCATTGGTTGCAAAGACACTGAATTTCATCAAATGTTCTTTTTTCTGAATCTATTGAAACGATTACCTGGGTTTTGTCATCCATTCTGGTGATGCGACTTGATCGGAGTGAATAGTGTTTTTAGTGTGCTGTGGAATTTGGTTGGTTAGCATTTTGTTGAGAATTCGTCATTAGAGATATTGGCTTTAGTTTCCTTCCTCTGTCCCCCCTCCCTCCCTCCACCCCCCACCCCCACCCCGCTCTCTGTATTGTATCCCTTTCTGTTTTACTATCAGAGTGACACTGGCCCCTACAGAATGACTCTTCTCTCCTCTTCAACTTCCTGGAATAGCCTGAGCAGAATTGGCATCCGTTTTTTAAATGATGCCAATTTAGATGTGAAGCCTCCAGGCTCACCCTTGTTGAGGCTGTCTGGTGGGGGTGCAATCCAGGAATGCATCAGTCCTGTCTTCCCAGGGTCAGGGAGGACACCCACACCCACAGAGCAATGTAGCTGGTGTCACAGGAGAAAATGACTAAGGGCCAGGGGACTGCAGAGGCAGGAGGCTCTTGATCCACTCAGTAGGGCTGGCTAGTGAGGCCACTGTCTCAGGTGCAGAAAAAACTCTGAAAAACTCTGCCACGGGGACAAATAATGATTGAAGACATATTTTTTTAAAAATCAAAGATACTACAAAACACACACACACACACACACAATGATCAAAAGATCGACATTTAAAATAAACACTTTTGTTCTGTTTTCTCTTTTGTCTCAGGTGCCAATGGGACTGAGTTCATTCAATTTCATATTTATTTAACATTCTGATCTTTTGTCCATCATGGATTTTTTGCATTTTGATTTTTTTTTTTTAGTGCAAATATTTATCTTGATGACTCCATTGTTAGTACCCTTTCAATTTTCCATCCAGGGAGAGGGGCTCACTTCCCTCATAATAGTGGCAGCCCTGCTGTGTGGAGACTCTGACCTTGAACTTTCTCCTGAGGACCTTATGCAATCAGAGACGCAAATCAGACATGATTTGCAACGCAGAATGATCCGCATCCTCCTGTCTATCAGCAGAGTGTAGAACCAGCCAGGGAAGTTCAGTTAGGAGAAGACCCAAAAAACACCAAGTTGGACCTACAATGGTCTTGTGGGTCCAGAGATCTCAGGGGACTAGCAATTGCAAGGTCCCTTGGCATGGATGAGGAGGCTTCTTTTTGTGCATGAACTCGAGCTGTTTCTTCAGTTCTTGGCCAATTTCCTCTTCCAAATTGTGAGCAGATGCATGTTAAATTAGGATTAATGGGGCTCCTTTGTGGCACACTGAATCTGTGCTGTGCGCAGTAATAGTTTCATGGCCCATCATTCAACCTTTCTAAGAGGTTAAAAATTATATACTTAAAGCTTTAGTCTATTTGTCTATAGTCTGAATGATTCCAAATGGGCACGATCAGTCCACTTCGTTAAAGGAAGGCTAGTTAACACACGCGTGTGCTCACACACACACTCATGCCCAGCAAAGAGCATCCACGTGAGTTTAGACTGGCATTAATAATAAAAACATTCAGTTATTGGTAGAAGTGGCTTGGACTGTCCCCATTGCTACAGCCACCACTTTCATACAATGTATTTGGGCTGGATTCTTTGCACATTACTTATTTCCTACAAAATCTTTAGAGAGGTCTGGCCTGCATAGTTATAAAAATTATTGTAATGCATTTTCTGTGCATATTAAATTAGCTCCCCAGACTGATAAAAGGTTGGAAAGCTATTATTCTTTATTCTTCAGTTTACTACAACCCTAAAGTAATAGCGTTCTATTAAAGTTTATTGATTGTTCCCACTGTTAACTAGCAAGTTGGTATATAAAAATAAAACAGAGAAATCTGCCATTTCTTCCCGGTTTCCTTTCATAGCACGTGTCCCTGGAGTAAGAATTTCAAAGGACTATACTTTGAGGAATCGTGGGAGGTCTGAGGAGGTTATGGTTCAATTGTTTATTTTTGTTTGTTGCTTGTTTTTATATTTCTGAGACATTAGAGCTTTTTTTTTTTTTTTTTTTTTTAAGATTTGCCATATATTTTTCCTTCTCTCTCTCTCTCTTTTTACTAATAAAGCCAGAGTCTGGTCTGGAAGAGGGTACTGGTCAGAACACTTCATGGTTGCAGGACCGTCCATCCATTCATTTCACAACTGACCTTTGACTCCTCTATGTGGCAGCTGCTCCTCTGGGCACAATGAGTTTAACAGGGAAGAGAGCAGGTCATCCACCCACGTGGTGGCTCTCTCTATCCAGTGGTCAGGAGACAAATGATAAATAGAAAAAAATATTTACTATATAAGAAGGCAATAAATGCTGAAAAGGAAAAATCAGGATAAGATGGTAGGAGCAACAGGCATTGTTATCCATCAGGAGGTCAGAAAAGGCCACTCTGAGGGGCGACATTCCTGACCCTGCGGTAGAAAGGGAGCCAGTCCTGCGGACATCCCAGCAAAGTGACCTCAACAGGGGTCAAGCTTAGCCAAGTGACACCTGAGCCTGAACACAGGCAAGAGTCACCTAGTGGCTTTGGAATATGTGAAGAAGAACACACACGGGCCTCTGGCCCCCAGGAGCCCTTGATGAGCAAGATGTTGTGATGCCCATGACTTCAGGGCAGCCTCAGGGTCAAGAGGGGTATGACATCACATGCACAGCATCATGGCTGCTTGGGATGTCATGGGGTCAGGTGGGGCGAGTCAAGGAGCCTTGTAGGAAACCAGGAAAGAGAGCTCTGTATGTTTGCGGAAATTGACCTCTGAGCTGGCTCTCAAAGGTGGAGTAGAAGATAGGCAAACACCAGGTACAGGGACTGTCCCCAGCAGCCCAAGCCACATGGGGTCAGATGAGGATGGAGGGAGTCCATGGCTGTACAAGCTCCTGGAGCAGGGGGCTGCGTGAGGAGCCAGGACAGGTGCAGGCTGGGCTGATGTGGGATGAGTGAGGTGACTGGAAAGACCTCGGGTGGGACTTGGTCTGATGTTTGTTCTAGAAGGGTGTATTTCGCATTTGAGTCAGAAAAGGCTCATTTTAGAAACAGCATTTTAGAAATGTTGAGATGGGGGCTGGGATTGTGGCTCAGCGGTAGAGGGCTCCCCTAGCACGGTCGGGGACCTGGGTTCGATCCTCAGCACCACATAAAAATAAAGGCATTGTGTTGTGTCCATCTACACCTCAAAAATAAATATCAAAAAACCAGAAATAGAGATGGCACAGTTGTGACACCATCTCCTCTTTTGTCAAACCAGCACAATGCTTGAAATGATCTCTGAATTTTCAGCCAGCTCTGATATCTGCTAAGGTACCAGCACCTTAAAAGCACTTGCTTCCATATCTCCCCTTCTCTCTCCTCCCCCTCCCCCTCCCCCCTCCGGTTCTGGATTCTTCACTGGTTTGTGGTTTTACCCCAGGAGGCTCGATGAGCCCTATGGGCTGGGAAAGCCGGCATCTTTATATTTTGCCTGGTTTTATTTTTTAAATCCCCCACTCCCTCCGCTTGTGGCCACTCAGCACGCCCCGGGTCCCCAGGTCTTTGTCTCTGCTAATGAAGATAAGCTCTGCATTGGCCTTGTCCCTTCCGAGTCACAGCCCTCCCATCCAGAAGAATCCTCCTGGCTTTAAGATATTTGGGCCCAAGAAATGCAGAGGCAGCGCAGACGTGGGAAGCCAGCGCTTCATTTTTATCCTCCTGTGAAATTCTAAAAAGGAAAACCGGTTACGTCATCTGTGACGCACAGGCAGGATGCAGGGCGGGGCTTCCGGGGCTGGTCTCCCGAATCTTCCCCCTGGCCCACTGGTTACCAAGTCTCCAAATGACTTGATGTGCCACCTGCCGCGCTTTGACTTCTCCAGGGAGAAGGGCCAGGCGATGGCTGTCGGTGCCTCGAGTGCGAAGGAGCCCCTGAAGGAGCTGGGGAGGTCATCAGCTGTCTGTCAGAACGTGCGCTCCTTCCAAAGTTGAGAGCTGTCTCCGAGAGGCCCACTCCAGGCCCAGGACTAGGCTTCCCAGGCTCCTGTGCACCTGGTGGGCCACATCACCAGTTGTTACCCATGACAGTAAGTGGCTGTTGAGAGGCCACCTCCTCCGACCCCTTGCACCCACTGGAGATTGGAGATGAGAGCCACTAGTTGAGAGGAGGCTGGGGGATCACCAGGTGGAGGTGGACTATCTGCTAAACACAGCAGGGTGACAGGTGAGCCCCATGTACATCCCTGTGCTAGCCTCCAAAACACTGCCGTGTGCCAGCTGACCTCGCCCCATGCCGTGAGAGAGCCACCTGGGGTGACACGTTTGATGTCGCTGTTGGTCCCTGAGGGACATCTCTTGACCTTCTTGGCCTCAGTTTCCATACTTGTCACATGTGGGTCCTCCTAGTTGATGATGGTGACGTCTCCAGGCTGTAACTGTGACATTCAGGGTGTTCTTGAGCCCTGGCAGAAGGGCCCATGCAAGCTGTGGGTGATATCAGCGTTTCCTCTCAGGTTGCAGTGGGGATTAAATGAGTCACATAATCTCTCAGCACAGTGCCTGGCACACAGAAAGAGGGGCTCTTCTTATTCTTCTTATCGCCATTGGCTGTTTTGATGGGGTCCTGCTGAACTTGCATACTGAGAGGCGTTGTCCTGACTGCTGCGATGTGCGCAGATCAGAGAAGGCCAGGGCGACGTACCAAGTTCCCAGAGCTGGTGAGTGACAGCCTCGGTTCCAGCTCTGCTTTCCATCTTTCCCCCTCCTCTGTGCCATCCTGCTGGGTTCCACCCCGCCCCCAACCCCACGGGACACCTCCGAGTGGCAGGAGGAAAGGCTCCGAGGGAAAGAGGCTGGCGCCCACTGCTCTTCCTCCAAGACAGATTTCCTCTTGACAGGCAGCAGGACACCAGGCAGGGACACCTCGTTCCGCTCCTGTTGTATAAATAGGGACAAATGTTTGGCTAAAATAAGCCCAGGCTGCAGAAACTCACGGAATCCGGAACCCCCTCCAGAGGGGCCTCATTTGTTTCCCTTTCTTTCTCCCTCTCTCTTAATGATTATTTTCTGAGGACTTTAAAAAAAAATCCATTCCAATTTTGTCTCTGTAGTCATTTATTTTTCCCCAAATAAAAGTAAAAATGTATAGAAAAATCTGAATTAACAGTGGAAATAAAAATACCCACTCAGTTAAGAAAAAGGGAGAAAAAAAGGAAAGTCAAGAGTCTCTGCATGTGGTCTGTAGGCATTCCCTTGGAAGGATGAGTCTCGGCTCCCTGGACCCAGGGCATAGCCCAGGGCTGTTTTGGGAACTCAGCCAAATGGGCTGCAGGTCAAGGATCACAAATAAACATTGCTCCTTGACAGTTGAAGGATAGCTCTGTCTTTCTCAGGGCAGGAAAGAGCCATTAGTGATTCAAATGGACACTTTTATTTGCTTGTGAGCCCTCCCGTGCCCTGTGTGAGGGACACAGAGCCCAGGCTCAGGGCTGTTAGGCTAAGTTATTTCTCTACCCCGGCCTTTATCTGGAAAGCTCTGGCAAAACATTTCTGCCTTTTCAGGACTTCAACAGGAAAGTTCAATTAAATCAAGAAGCGAGAACCTCGTCATGAAGAACACCCAAGCCCAGAAGGTGCATGGCCTCGCAGAGAGCACCCCAGCCCAGCTGAAGCCAGATCACAAATTCCACAAGTGTGAGCACCTGTGGCTGGGGTCTGACTGGGGAGACACACATGAAGTTTATGGATACTCATCGGCTCGTAGGAGCTTCTGTGGCAGTTGAGGTCTCCTAACTCTGAATAGCTGAGATTTTCATCCTTGATACAGCACTACAGAAAAAAATTCGTGCATGTTCATTTCAGATGATTTTTTAAGAAGAAAAAATGATTGAATCTGCAGAAGCAGAATGCATCTACAGGTAGGGAGATCCAAATGCAGCAGCTGAGAGCCATGACTTAAAGGCCATACCCTAAAACACATTATAAAGCCACATCCCGCAAAACAGTGAGGCCAGACTGCAGAGGCTTGATTCACCAATCCATGGGACCAAGTAGAGACCCATACGGTGGACAGGAGTGTCAAAGAGTCTATCCTGCTCCATCTGGAAGACCAAGCAGGTGCCTGACACATAGTAATGATCAATAAACATTCACTGGAGTGAATAAAAAATAAGAAGCTTAAAAGGGAATGCTGACTTAATAAAAAGAGTTGGGAATAGTTGTTTAGTGATTTTTGGGAAAATGCTATTTATTAAGAGTCAATGGTATTCTATAGCAGAACTAATTCTGATGGATAGATTTAAATATGAAAAAATATTAGTTTAAAATCAACTAGAGGACCACAAACATTTTGAGCTATGACATTAAAACAAATCACAAAGGAGAACATTATCTTACTGCATATAAAAATTAAACATAATAACTGGGCATAAATGGATATAAGTAAGTAACTCCAGTGAGGTCAAAGTACCAGGCTGACTTCAAACAAGAGTATGGACAAATAATAGGTGACCCCTGAAAATGTCCCTCCGTTGCAGTAAAGAAGTGCAAGTGAAACTTGACGGTCACCCCTGAGCAGGCAGACTCACTGGCGGGCCCTCCACCAGTCCCTAACAATGAGCACTACATGAGTGGGCACAAACACGGGACCTTTGCCATAGAATGTAGGTAACAAGAAGCCCAACTCCAAAATAAGTGTGATCGAGTCAGAGTTATGTAACATATTGGAAGAACTATGTGGAAATGCAAATAGGGCTTGTTGGAGGTGGAGCTGGTTGAGATGTTAAGCATGGTAATTTTTATTTTATTTTTCCAAAGTTTTAATTAGTGCTAGTGCAGTATTTTGTTTTAAAGAAATGGAATTATCACACACCATCATAGATCCACAGAAGATAGGGAAAGAACTGGCCCATCTAAATAGCCAAAGAGCACCAGGGCCAGGTACCATCTTGTACCCTCAGCACATGGGATGGCCCCACAGCCCGACCACCTCCAAGGATGGTGCAGGGAGGGGACTGTGCATGTCAGCGTGTGCCCAGGCCAGCAAAGGCAGGCATTGATGAGCTGAGCCAAGTACTGTTTGTGTGTGTGTGAGTGTGTGCATGAGTGTGTGAGTGTGCATATGAGTGTGTGCGTATATAAGTGCCTGCGCATATGAGGGTGTATGAATATGTATGAGTGTGTATGTTAGTGTGTGAGGGTGTGCAAATGGGTGTGAATTTGTGTGTGTGTGAGTGCATGTGTGAGTGTGCATATGAGTGTGTGAATGCGTGTGAAAGGGTGGGAGCTGACTTTGACGGACTTGGCCATTTGCCGGCTGGCCACTTGGCACAGCTGGCCTCATCTCAGTTTCCCCATTTCTGCAGGGAGAACAATGTGGTCTCCACGGGGGTAGCAGAAATATGACCTAGCAAGCCATCTGGAAAATGTGTCTACCTCCCGCATGGTGTGTAAGTACGGAGGTCCAGCAGGTCATTCCAGTATTGACAACCGTCACGGCAGAGGTGAGTAACCATGACACTCAGCAACTTTCTCTTTAGGACGGACACTCTAGACCCACCCAGGTCTGAGTCCCTGAATGGCTGTGTGCCTCCCTGCAGTGCCACCACTTAGGGACTGGAGAGGGTCACTCTGGATGGGGAACTTGCATTTGTTATCACAGTGGAGAAGCATCCCCCCACCCCCCCGCCCGAGGTTACTTAACCTCTCTCAGCTTCAGTTTCTTCTCCTGTAAGATGAGGACCGTAGTGGTCACCTAACCCAGAGACTGTCGGGAGGATTTGAAATAATGTTCAATTAACGTTATTTGCCTTCCACAGGCCGTCAGTTTGCATTTCTTTGCCTGCTAAAAGAAAGCTGATGTGGCATTAACCAAACCCCAATAAAAAGCAAGGAAGGAATGAAAGAGGAAGGAAACTGGAGGCAGAGGAGGCTTTTCAAATTTTATTTTCAAACTGCACTGAGGAGGTCCTGTTCAGGTGATTGCTGTTGGGCCGCTTCCTGGCCCATCCTGCTAAGAGGAGAGGCCCTTTGGCTTGTCTCCTGCCAGCCCAGAGCTGCCGGTAGTCAGCCCACTGGCTCCCCTTCTCTTCCCCCAGCTCAGTGCCGCTGTTACAACCGTAACACCAGACGTGCCCACAGTTCAGCTGTGGGAGTTGGACATCTGAAAGCTCCAGACAAGGACGAGAGAGAAGAGTACCCCCATCTCACCCAATCCCATTTGGGGAAAATCAGGCCTCCTCCAAGGTTAGCCGCTCATCACTGAAAACCACCCAGCCACCTACCAGCCTCTACAGGATGCAGAAAAGATTTAGTGCCACCGTTCCCCTGTCCAGGGCTCAGTATTCTTTTGTGTGACATATAAATGAATAAATAGGCTGATGCTCAGAGAGGGACAGCAACCTAGCCAAGTCCGCAGAGTCAGCCTCCCTAAGGTGGGCCACCCAGGTGGGCCTCTCGGGTGCTCTGTCTCCCCTGTGTTGGGCAGAATCTCAGTCTGCACTCGCGAAAGTGAAGGGCTGATGGGACCCCACCCTCCTGGTGTTCCTGGAGTCAGGACCCATCAGATCTTCAGGCTGCAGGGGCTCCAGCCAGGGTGGACCTGGGCACGGCTGGGAGTGGCTGCATTCCCCCTGGGTTTCCTAGACCTTCCTTCCACTGATTGTGTGGAGCCACCCTCCGCACAGGGGCCTCTCCCCACGTATCTCACCCATGGAACTCTGGGCAGGGCCACAGTGTCCACTTGGCAAAGGAGGAAACTAGAGACCAGAGACACAAAATGACCCTCCCAGGCTCCCAGGCAAGACAGTCTCAGGCCAGGCCTGGGGAACATGTCTTCTGAGTCCGGACCCCAGAATGTCCCGGATCCTCATCATCTTTCAAGGGGGACAATGAAAAGAGGACAGAGGTCCCAAATGGAACTGGAAGCCACTGAACAAGAGCAGCTTGGGACTCAAAGAGGAGAGCAGAGCCGGTGGGACTTGTGGCCTCCGGGGCACTGGCTCCCTGGAGAGAGCCGGGACAGGGGGTCCTGACTGGCCGTGATTCCTGCCATAGAGCAGGGCGCACCGCCAGCCCACGAATACCCACGCGCCCACGCCGCACCTGATTCTCCTCTGCTGTGCACACTTTTGCCTCCCTGGGTCCCTTCCTCCGTGAAAAAAGCCTTTAAAATATTTTTATGACCTTATTCATTACATTGTAATATGTAGTTTCCTTTTCATTTTTAAAAGAAAAATATTAAAGCAATTTAATAGTGTGGGATCCTGAGCGTATATTATAGGCCCTGAGCAGCATGCCCACGGAGGCTAATTGTGGAGTGGGTGCTGTTGAGGCCCTACTGTGTGCGGGCAACATGGGGATGTGGAAACGAGTCATGGAGTATCTCTGCATTTGGGGAACCCTCAGGCTGGAAGAGGAGAAGACAGATTCTGAAATAACTAAAATGACACCTCATCCCAGAAGTGAGAGCTGGGGGGAGCTTCAGGGAGCAGGGGCTCTGGGAAGGCTTCCTAGAGGAGGCGGGCACGGCTGTCCCAAGAACGGGTGAAGGAAGGAGCGTCCAGCCTTGGCTGTCCAGTGGGTCCCTCCAGGGAGCAGGGGAGGCACCCCACCCCACACCATTCCAGGGGGCCAGAGGATGCATTAGCTGTTCTTTTCCTCTCTCCTTTAAAGGAAAGGAAAGAAAGTACGGGGTGGGGGGAGATAAAGAGAAAAGGGAGAAAAGAGAGAGAGGTGTCAGTCATGTGGTGTCCACGTCTCTACAAAGACAGGGACAGGCAACAGCACCGGGAGGCTCAGCGGCACCGCGGGCTGGTGATTACCGTGGCCTAGTTATTCCTCCAGAAAGAAAAAAGTCCAGGACCTGATCCATTTTTTTCCTTAACAGGTGAAGCTGGCCTAGAGCACTGTAATTTTAATCAAATCTTCCCATCTGTGTGGAGCATCTCTGAGAAGTTGAAGATTTAAGTGTACGTTGCAGGGTTTGTGGAATTGTCCCCGCGGGGAGGGCGGAGGGCAGGGCCGCCGTAATTATGCCACACTTAAAGGTGTTTCGGTGCCAGGGAGGGCTGTTTCTTTCTTTAAAAAAAAAAAAAATCTCTCCTACCCTCATTGAGGGTGTGGATGATATCATGGTCAGGAAAAGAATAAACGCAGGGGTTTCAAGGGTGCACGAGGCCGGGGAAGAGGAAACTGCGATCTTCAGTTTAGGTGAAGACTGGAACAATTTGGAAAACCCGGACGTGATGCTCTGAGGCCCCGATTCGAGGCTAAAATGGACCAAATCTCTCTAATGCACACACGGAGCCCCTCCCCTGGCTACCTCCAGAACATGTGCCAAGGAGGTACCCTGTACCCCCACCCCCGCCATCCCTAGACAAACCAGGGGACACACGCAGGGCTTTCACAGGCAGAGTGCCAGCCCCCAGATGCCCCAGCAACCCGCATTCCTACACACACAGCATCCGTCTGCACACTTATAGCCACGTGCTGGCCCTGCACACAGACACACAAGCCACGTGACTCACATGAAGTACGGACACACACACATCCTACGCAGGTGGCATGCAAGTGA
This sequence comes from Callospermophilus lateralis, assembly GCF_048772815.1. NCBI lineage: Eukaryota > Metazoa > Chordata > Mammalia > Rodentia > Sciuridae > Callospermophilus > Callospermophilus lateralis. Next base: position 9,577,942 of record NC_135307.1, read on the forward strand.
CTCAGGCCACCCCAGAGCTGTCAGGTACAATGCAGAATTACCCAGGTGACCCTGAAGCTGCCCAGAGAAGGGCCCAGGAGGGTAGTGGGGCTTGGGCAGGTCGGGGAGGGGGCAGTGGGAAGGGGCAGGCACACCCGTGTGCCCTTGGCTTCTTTTCATTTTAGGGACAAGTTGCTACGATAGAACAGAGGGCTCCCCTGCCCCTCACATCCTGCCCTCCCACCTCGGCATTCCATGGCATATTGTTTACAATTAACGAACCAATGGTTGAGTCTGTGTCCTTTGGTGTCGCGTGGAGCATCCCGTAACTGAGCTTTCCAGGAGGCGATGATTTCTGGAGTCATGGGATCCCAGGACTTCCATCCTGGAGGCAGGGACCTGGGATGTTGTCCTGGGAGAATGTGTGCCCCCTGGAACTCGTAGCTGAGGAGCTTGGCCCCCGTCAGCTGGGATCTCCAGCAATTCCGACCGAAGCAGAATTTCGAGATGAACTGACAACCCTGTGCGTTCCAGCCCTGGAACCTGTTGCAGGACCTGTCACTTTTCAGTTGCAACCTGGTGCCTCTCCAAACCCAAACCTCCCACAGGAAGGTAGCCTCGGTTTGCACTCGGGAATCCCAAGGAGAAAAAGGGTTTGCTTTTTTATGGCAAGGCATCTGCCCCAAATTCCACAAATACATTTGAAAGAAGTCAGTTCCATCTGGGGGGAAAACAGACTCAATGGCCTTGTCACAAGCATCCTTAGCGCTGCCATTTCTCCCAACTTCCCGCCCCTCTCAGTCCTCACCATCCTGTGAAGCCCAGGAAGGAGCCTCCCCCTCCAGGAAGCCTCCCTGGCTGCCATTGCTCTTCTCTCTTCCTTCTTGGAACAATTGATTCCCCATGGGACCAACTGCTACCTTCTGCCAGGGTTTGCTGGGCCTGCTGCCCCTGCATCAGTCTCCCATGGCGGCCCTAACACAGCACCACAAATTGGTGCAAACAACAGAAACGTATTGTCTCATTGTTTTGGAGCCAGAAGTTGGAGATGTGGGTGTGGAAGGGCTGCCACTATACGAGGATCCCCTCATATAGGCTGTGAGGGGATCCTGCTCCGGGCCTCTCTCTGGGCTTTGGATGGTTGCATGCACTTGGGACTGTGCTGTGGTTTGCAGGCGTACCACCCAGGGCTCTGCCCTGACCTTCACTGGCATCTCCCTGTGTGTGAGTCTGTCTCTGTGCCCACATTTTCCCTTTTTCTATAAGGACGCCAATCATATTGAATCAGGGCCTTAATGACCTCATCTTCATTGTATCTTCTGCAAAGACTCTGATTCAAGCAAGGTCATATTCACGGTCACCGAGAGTTAAGAATTGCAATGTCTTTAGAGGGACATGATTCACCTATAACATCTTCCCTCCTGCCCCTGGTTCCGGACTGGGTAGAATTCATTTGTATACTCCTGTGGTAGCGAGATCGAGATCTGCGCTTGACAGAGGGCAGGAACTTAACAAAAAAGATCCCTTGGTTGGCTAACCATTCAGACAGCTGGTACCGACACATGATTATAAACTACTTCAAAAAAAGAAATGACTGTGTCCGGCCAGATGGACCAGGACTTGCTGGTGTTTGGAGATGTTAACTTAGCACAAAACACTCTTCAGAAGACGGAAGGATCTCAGATACAGTCTCACCAAAGGCCAGTTTCCAAACCAAGAAATACCTTCCCACGCGAGACACCAGCCGACCTGTCGACCTGTTCTCTGGTTCTTTTGCCACTAAAACTCCAAACCCTGAAAAACTACAATGGCATCCTGTGGCAGTACCCGAGAGCTACAGCGTGTGGGCTGGGGCCTGCTTGACCAGGGAGTGGGGAAATGGAGTCTCGGCCTCGCTTTCCGTGGGGACTGAGAACAGCCAGGCAAAGAGAAGGACCTGCATTTCCCCAGGGCCCTCGGCGAGTCCCCGGAGGTGTAGACCCGCACCTTCTCCTCGCAGAGTCTGCGTACTTGACCACGGTTCTAGGCTGCAAGGAAAAAAAAATCAATGATTAAATCCTAAAGGAGGAACAGCCAGGGTGGACGGCGAGGATGTGGAGGGGGAATGTGGAGAAGGGGGAGGACAGACAAGATGCTCTGCCGGGAGGCCAGAGGTAAGCCCGGAGTCTCTCCAGAGCCGGAGGCCCCTGGACCACACGACGGCCAGGCCTGGGCGTCTACTGTGCAGAAGAAAGGCAGAGAGAGAAGCCGGGCCGTGATCTTGTGCTGCCCACTCGGAGTCAGCAGGGAACGCCCAGGTAGTGAGCCCGCACTGCCTGAGAGTGCGCAGGACCCAGACCAGACAGTGGGGACCACCTGAGGGCCCTGTCCCTACACCCATGGGAGATGCTAGATCAAAGCCAAAGCTACCACAGATCCTAATAGGCAGAGATTTCTTAAAACCAAAAATAAAATAAATTAAAAATTAAATTGAAAAGCATCCTTCCCACGGACTAGCCAACCCAGAGAGAGGCGGCCACTCACGACTCCTCCAGCAAACCCATCCGAACTTTCTCACCATTGACGGTGCATGCAGCTGGCCCTATTGTCTGTCTCTCCACAAAATCCAATATTTCCCCTTCTGTTATGCTTGGCACAATGACAAGAAAGGAAGAAATAAAAGTTCTCCTATTTAATGAAGCTGTTGAAGATTTTTTTTTTTTTTTTTTTATCATCAGAATTGACATGACCATTACCATCTCGACTCCGGTTCTGACACAAGAGTCCCCTAGCAACATGATCTCTCCATGGCAACCACCCCACTTTCCACACAAGGACAATCTTGACAGCTTAGCATTCAATAAAAAGTGCTTTTAATTAAACGATGACTAAGAACTGGCAGCACAAAATATATATATATATATATATATATATATATATATATATATATATATATATATATATATCTCGGACACATGTTTTCCTCTGTTGTTAACCTTCGTTGAAGAAGGAAACGACCAACCCAAGCTTGTCTTTTGAAAGGGTGGTCATATACCTTAAATGAGGTGTGGAAAGATTCCTGGAGTCCACCAAAAGATGGGAAGTTCTACTCAGGTGCCCACAAGTGCCGTCTCCTCCCGAGGTCCCCAGGGTGACTACGTGAAAGGGGCTTTGACGTGGACCATGTGGAAATCGCAACAGCAACCACCACACAGCATGCTGCTACCTAGAGAGGGCTTGCTGTGCCCTGGACAAGGCACAGTCCTGCCATGGCATCCCAGATTCCTCCCAGCAGGGAACGCCTGTTCTTATCCTCCCCTTACACGGGTGGAAAGTGAGACTCGGAGACCCAAGCCCAGGGCTGTATCTTGTGTCAGCACACTGGTCTGCTGTGTGCTTCAGGAGGAGGTGAAAGCAAACAGGAAAAGCAAGCATGAACCACATCCAGGGTGAACAGGTGTCTTCCAAATATTAAAGCACTAACAACAGGCGTGCTCTAAGGATGCTGAATAATCCTCTCTTACAGAGGAGGAAACTGAGGGTCAGAGAAGCTCTCTTGCATGTCGAGTCACACACAGGAACATGCACAGGTGCACAGTCAAGGCTCCTGGGTTCTGAGCTGTTGCATTTTTCCTTCCCACCTGTGCCTCCCTGGACACACAGAAAGGTGGACAATGCCCAAAACCACTACACGGAAGGCATGCCAAACCTCTGGCCTGAACTGGCATGAAGGAATAGAGACAGTGCTGGGTTATTGTCAGGGGCTGGTCCTTGCTTAACTCTGCCCACATTATGGGAAAGAAAATAACACTTTTTGAGCGCCCCTTGAGCTGGACACCAGCAGAAGTTATCTCCCCTCCTGGTGAAACCGTTCTCAGTAGGTTCAAGAGAAAGAGGAGGAGCTTGTGGTCAGAGGTGACTGCCCCTCGCTTAAGGTACACAGCACGCCGGGGCAGAAGGCTTCCACGTCCATGGCCCTGCCTGCCGAGCCCTGGCAGCCTGCTGGGGGAAGTCTGTGGGTTGGTGGGGTCCCCACTGTCCCCTCAGGCCCCACACCCCTCTCCCATATCCCTAAAGTCACGTGACCTGTAGCTTCCCTCCCGGGGACACCTCAGCCCTGCAGCCTCTGCCCAGCCCTTCCCATCACAGCCGCTGTCCCCTCCCGTCACCGTGTCACGGCGTAATTGCCTGTGGTTGGAGAACACCGCCTTTATCACCTCTAACGGCCCCATAGCCCCGCTGATGGCTAATTTAATTTCTGTCAATACAGCGCTGAGTGGCTTTAAAAGAGCCATTATCCACGAGGGCAGTGCCTGCGGGGGATGTTAGCGGGGCGGCCAAACAGAGCCGGCTTCGGAGTCAGGCCAAGGAAGGCCATGCTGCCGGGACCTCGGAGGTGACATTCCAACCTCTCCGTTTGCAGATGGGACACCTGAGGCCAGGAGGTCCAGGGCTTTCCTCCCAGGGCTCCCCGCGAGGGACGGCCTCTCCTACCGTGATGGCGCCTCCCCTCCCCTCCGGGCCCAGCAGGACCTGCAGGACAGGCCTCCTCTGCCAGGCTCAAGGTCCCCGGTGACCCCGTGCTGTGCAGGGACGCCAGGTGGGCTCATGCTGTGCCTGTCCTGCCTGTGGTCCAGGCCAGTGGACCGGGCAGCTCCCGACTGGCTGTGGCCTCTCCCCGAGCCCTGCACCTGCTGCGCCTCTCCCTGGGAAGCCCTCTCTGGCCCCGTGGACCTGAGGACTCCTCCAGGCTTCAGGAACGCAGCACCTCTTCTCTGGGAAGCAGCCCATTTATTTTATTCGTTCAATCCATCAACGTCTGCTTGTTGCAGTCCCACCATCTGTCAGACCCCGCCATCAGAGCTGGAGGGAGAGTGGCCCGCTAGGCCAGATGTGGTGGTCCCTGCCCTCGTGGGGCCTGTGGTCCACGAGGAGAGATGGTAATAAAATAACTGCACGTGGGCAACCGTGTGGAGCCCGGGAGGGGGAGACACTGCCAGGAGAGCCCCAGCCAGGGGGATTTGGTCTGCTTGGGGACCTCAGAGGCCCCCTGCTCCTCTTCTTCCAGGACTCCCCCCCACCCGAGATAGCGTTTGTCATTTCATGCTGTAACAATTCTGCTCATGTGTGAGCCTCCCCCAACTCGCCCAGTGCTCAGGGCTCAAGATATGCTTATGAAATGAACGCACTTCTGCCTTTCTTGTCTTCATTGACAGACTCCCTAAATTAACACGGACGCTAATCCGTACCTAGGGGACTGGAGATTCGTGAACCTAACAGAAAAGTATTTTTCAAAGATCACCATCTTCCCTCAGAAATTGCCATGGCCCGTGACTGGTCCATTATCCGCCAATCCACTCACTCATCCATCCCCCCCTGCACCCGTGGAGTAACCCAGCTACCCATCCGCCCACACACAGGTGTGCCCTCCCATCTTCTCACCCATTCACGTGCCCACTCCTCCGTCCATCCTCCATCCATGCACTCTCCACCCACCCGCCGTCTGACCAGTGAAGTCGTGGACCCTCTGGACAGGCAAAGCATGTGATAGACACTACAGAAGGCCGAGAGGAAGCGGGATGGTTTCTCTTGTCCTTCAGGTGCCCCTAGGTCACCCCCCCAGCAGTCTTCCTTGGGTCCCAGGGCAAGGTCAGGTCTCCTTGTCCCTTACCATTCTTACTTCCCCTCTATCCCTCTAAGAACAGAAAGAAATGAGACATTTTAGTTTTAAACCTGAATCGCTAACCCTTAACATCCCACGCTGTGACGGTGACCACACACTGTTATGGGCTCTTGCCGTCCCCTGGCTGACTCTGCAGGGAATGACTGGAACCTTGCCCTGGCGGTCAACAGGACAGCAGGCAGGAAGGGCTTCTGCAGGCACCATCAGGAGGTTCTACAGGGACTTATGCCCATTCCACCCTCCACCCCAGATTTCTATTAGGAGGAAGTGGTGTTTGGAGCCCAGGTCCCCAAGGGCCCCTGACTTGAGAGTCTGTATTCCACGCTGGAGGTTGGAGCCCTGAGGTCATGGGCAACAGGGTGGAGGAAGCAGGTGGAACTGGTTTCAGGAAGGAGGACCAGCTTAGCTCAAGACACTGTGTTTGGGGCACCCAGAGACGTTCTCACGGACGTCCAGCTTGCTGGAGGCAGTCAGGGCCTGGCGCTCCTGGGAGAAGGAAATGATGGAGATGGATTTGAGCGGCTCTGGCTCGAAGGTCAAGGAAGTGAGGAAGACGATCCAGGAAAGTTCACTGTGGAACAAAATGCCCAAGGCCGGGACAGAGGAGGCCCCTGGGGACACTGCTCCTGCTGCCCTCCAGGGCTCCTCACCTGTCCCCACTCCCCTCACAGAGCTTCAGGTCATGGTTACTGAGGGGACCGGTGCCTTGGCTTCTAGGGCTGCCTTTGCACAGAGCAGGTGACTGGTGACTGTCACAGGCCACAGTCCAAAATCAAAGTGTCAGCCGCTGTACTCCTCCCAAAGGCTCCAGGGAGAACTGTCCCTGCCTGTCCAGCTTCGGGGATGTCTTGGTGACCACCAGCCTGCAGCAGTTTCACCCTGTCCCAACACCTTCCTCACATGGCCTTCTCCCTGGGTCCCTCCTGAGCATCTTCCCAGTCTCAAGAATCTTTGTTTTCTCTTATAAGAACATTAGTCATAGCTCCAGGTGCACCTAAGTCCAGGACGACCTCGTCTTGAGATCCTAAAGTGAATTACAGCTGCAAAGACTCTGTCTGCCGCAGTCTGGCTGGGCACAATTCAGGAGCCACTTGTCAAAAGAAACTAACTTTATTTTTAGAACCACACACGCCAAACAAAACAGCTCCTCAGGAAAAACCCTCAGAGCCCAACTGCCACCACCGGCTTCCCACAAGCCACACCCCCCACCACCAGCCTCTCCACCTCCCACAATCCTCCTGCTCTTGAGGCCGATTGGCTGGGTTGTGTGGGCGGAGCCAAAAAAGTCCCCCAATGAGCAGCTCCGTGGCCTGAAAGGGCAGGGAAACAGCCCAATGAGCATCACCGCAGAGGAGCCAATCAGCTAGATGTTGCTGGGGCTGCTGTGAGCCAATCATCAGCTGGCAGTCTGAAAGGGCAAGGAAACAGCCCAATGAGCATCACCGCAGAGAAGCCAATCAGCTAGATGTTGCTGGGGCTGCTGTGAGCCAATCATCAGCTGGCAGTATGAAGGTTTGCTGGGGCCCCTTCGGCTGTGGCTCTCAACATCTGTCCCCCAGTAAGGTCCCTTCAGACCTAGGCTTGCAGGCACAGGGGTTTGGACTTGGACCTACCTTTCCGAAGGACATCATGCAACCCACTGGAAATTGATGACGACCTCTAAGATGATGAAGACACTTCTCCTAGCTTCAGGACCTGAGTCCTAATTGACCCAGCCATTTCCTGACAATTCTTGTCCATTTGCTGTAAATCACTTCCTGACTCTTTTAATGTGAAAGAGATCAGACTGGCCAATAGCATGGTTCTGTCCAGCAGGACACAAAGGAAATTCTGATAGGATTTCTGGGAAAGTTCTGGAAAAACAGACTTGGCCTGTGCTTCCTTCTTGATTTGGAGGCTGCCATGAGGGCATGAAGTCTCAGGTGGCAGCCATCATGCAATCGAGAGGTGACAACTATGAGAAGGGAAGTCAGCCCAGTGAAGCATTCAGGCGGGCATCTCCGAGCCACAGAGCTGTGCCAGCCTCTGCTCACGTTCAGATGCCCTCCTTGCTCTTGGTTTAAGCCCAGCTCCTTGAACGGTCTGCTGCAGAATGCACGCACAGCTGACAGAAACCCAGACTTAGGGAACAGGGAAAGAGAAGCCAGCTAAATAAGCAAAGAACCTGCCGCCGGAAAAGGAGGAGAGTGACATTCCTGGGGACCAGGAAAGACAGAATGTGAAAGGGGGATGTCAGAAGTCACCAAAAGGTGAAGCCAGGATCTGGTTCAGGAAGGGAGCGAGCACACATTGACTGGAGGGCGGCAGGTGATAGGGTTCAATCTCAGGTGTGACCCGTTGACATTCTGCGATCCCTTCAGAGAGGTCACCTGTGCTGGAGAGGACGAAGCAAACTCTGAAAGAAGGATGAGTGGCCAGATGTTGGCAGGAAGAGGACTCAGCCTTCCCAGAGGCAAGGGGGAAAAGATAGTGAGAAACGCAGAGAGGGGAAATGGTGGCCCAAGGCGGGAGGTGACAGAAGGCATGAAGGTGTTGCTGGGGAGAAGGGACCGAAGGGGACCTGGGCATGGTGCTGCTCCCTGTGGGAACCAGGCTGCTGTTAAGGGTGACCCATGGAGGCTCACTGCTTGGGTGGATGGGGCAGTTCTCCAAGTTCCCCATTTTCCAACAAGCAGGTGGCAAGTGGAGTCTTCTGCCCTCTTTACACCACCCTCTTGTCAGCCACCGCAGTGTTTATATCGTCTGCATAGAGAAAGAGAAATTACCTGGCGGCTGATCTCTGTTGTGACATCCATCTTTGTGGAGGAAGAAGGGAGGAGAACTCACCAGTGACAGAGAGACCAGAGAAGTGCCCTGTCTTTCCTCATAGTGAAGATGGATGTCATAACAGAGAGTCAGCCGTGGCCTCATGTCCACGCGTGCAAAGACGCCATTCAGCCAGACAGAAACTTCCCTGGATAACTGCGATGGAAAATAAAAAGTGCTTGGGAAGTGGGTCTCGCTGTCAGTGCAGTGACGTATGGGTGGATGCTTGCAAAGACGGAAATACCACCTGGAAAAATCTCCTGGTTGATTATATATTGGTGGTGTCTCTGGCTTAGGCGGGCCACGGATGCCTTTATTTATGTCTGTGTACACGCGCGCGTGTATGTTTAATATTTCAGAGTCCAGAGGGGACATGCCATTTTGAGAGAGCAATCCGGTTTTTCATTGCGACCGAGGTAACCCGAGGAGCCAGAGGAGCTGCAGCTTTATGACAATACTCTCTCCCTATTTCCCCTTCACCCAGAAGAGGCCCCCATCTAACAAATCACCCCCAGGTAGGGGCGAACCCCAGCAGGGCAGGAAGGAAATCTACAGCCAGGCCAGCTACTAGAAAAGTAATTTTCTGTGTCGTGCATCTGCCCTTCCGCATCCTTCATTGGGAAATATCGTGCACAGGAAAGATGAGACAGGTGACCTTAACAGGAAACACTAAAACGTGGCTGAGGAGGAAGGAAGGAGGGAAAAAAAGACAGTTCATGCAGCTCCACGTCTCACTTTGGTTTTGATGGCTTCAGATGACATCTCTTTTAGGCCCCCGAGAAGCTGTCCAAACTCCCAGGTCCTTGCTGTGGCTCATGGTGAGATTCCTGTTGGGTTTTTTGAACTGAATTTCATCTCATGCAATAAATTCCCTACTAACCCTGAGGCTGGGGTTCCCGCCGGATGTTCAGCCAGTTTGAGCCTCATTCACATAAATTCCTAGACCTTTGAAGAGTGTCTCAGAATTCTCCTGCCTGGACTTTGACGGGAAGTGGGTGGGAACCGGCAGCAGCCTGTTTGATCCAGGGGAAGGCTGGATGGAGAGCAGTAGTGACCATCTAGGGTGAGTAGCTACAGACTGTCCTAGAAAAGCCTCCAGGGCCAGAAGGGCAAGTTTCCAAAAGCACAGGCAGGGGCTGGCACTGAGGCCCATTCCACAGGAAGGGAGAAGTCAGGAGCAGCAGCTAAGGCAGACAAATTGGAGGAAAATGAGATTTAACTCAAGAGGTAGGGGCGCAGCTATAATTTAGGCACAGACGCTGTGCACCTCCACGTGTAAATCCCCAGGTGGGCCTCTTCCATTTGCTCCACCACAACACAGTCCACCTCTAAGAACACGAGACTCATATCAGATCTAGTATCCACTCCTGTAAACCAAGCCCAGGAAAGCTAAACTCTCAACTTAATCCCTATAATGATTGTGTGCCATTTGCATGTTTCTGGAAAGAATTTTAATTGCTTATTTTATAAGGCACAGACATAAGGGGACCAGAAAGGTAGCTGGTTAGAGCGAGGACAGAACGGCACTGTAAATTGAGGACATGTGAGGTGAGGGTTAGGCTGCACTAAATCAAATGAAATGAGAGTCCCCCAGCAGCTGAGGTAAAGGGACCTCGAATAAGTCATCAAAGTCTCAGGGTCTGGCAAAAGTTTCAGCAGAGCCTTCAGTGGTGGAAAGAATTGGTCTCTGTTTGCACTAAACTCTAAGGAGGATGAGTTTCAGGAGCTTTTATGCAAGGCACCCTTTACAGAATGCTACCAGAAGTTTTAGAGAAGTTTTAGAGAAGTTTTAGAGAAGATGCAGAAATGTATTTCTCCATTCAGGTTTCATATAATCCTATATTAAAAGTCTGGGGGAAAAAGTCACGGATAATACAGCATTTCTGTGAGCACACTAGGTCACATGACAGGGGGCGGGAGTTGGCAGTGCCCCGGCTGTACCCTCTGTCCTACTGAACCGCACCTACGTGAAGGGCCTTCGCTCCTCCTCAGACATCAAGGTCTCAAGGGTAGACCTTTCTCCCCCAATGCCCCTGTCTGGCACACAGTGGGCGTTTTGTAGCACATGTTGAATAGAGGATTTCATTCATTGCATTAATGGTGCCCAGGAAGGCTTGTGTCCGAGGCAGGTGCTGCCCAGCTGAGGTGCTAGCTGGCATCAGTATCACCTGGTGACCTTTCCTGCACCAGCACCTGATCGTCTGCTCCTGGATCCTTAGTGTGACCCCACTTTCTGAGCTTTCCAGAACAAAACGGTCGTCTGCCCATTCCTTCTTCCTGTGAGCTCCGCCGTGGGTTCCGGCACACTGCTCCTCCCGTGCTGTCCAGGGGCAGCTTCTGAGGCTGCCCAGAAGCTCTCGTGCCAGGCAGAAGTGAGCAGCTTCCTGAAGCTCGTTGCTCTGGGGCTTCCCGGGTTCTCTGTGAGTCATGAGCCCCCCCCACAGGGCATGGAGCCAGCCTTGCAGAGACGCTCACACCCTCCGACCTGGCCAGCACCTCCTCCAACTCTGCCATCCTTGCCCTGGAAGTCTGGAAGGGGCCAGGGAGGGAAGACCGACACCACAGAAATGGGCAGACTGTGGGCATCAAATCTGGGAGACGCCCTCCCCGGGGCTAGTACAGAGCTCAGCAAACTTTTCTTAAAGGGCCACATGGCAGGTACTTGGGGCTCCGCCGGGCACCCATCCTCCGTTAGAACTGCTCGACTCTACTGCGGGTAGGCAGACGCAGATGTCAGTTAGCAGCTGGCCCCTGTCCCAGTAAAACTGTATCTATAAACCAGGTGGCAGGCCAGTCTGCCCACCCCTCTATGACTTGCGTGGGAACTCTTGGGCATGACAGTGCAGGACACTCACCTGCTGCCGCCTTCGCACCCTGCGCCTTTCGTCTCTCTGGGGCCTTCCACAGGAAACCAGCCCTGGGACTGTGGGTTTTCCTCAGCTCGTTTGCCACTGTGACTAAGGACCTGAGCAGAACAACTGCAGGGAAGGAAAGTTTACTTAAGGGCTCACAGTGGCAGAGATCTCAGTCCACACACACCTCAGGGCCCAAGGTGAGGCTGACCCCCATGGAGGAAGAGTGGGGGGGACAGAAGTGGTTCACGTGGTGATCAGGAAGCACAGAGAGATTCCACTGGCCAGATACAAATATAACCCCAGAGCCATGTGTCCAGTGTCCTCCCCTCCAGCCACACCCCATGTCCCCTGTGCCCTCCCCCTCCAGCCACACCTTACTGCCTCCAGTGACCACTCAGTTAATCCCTATCAGGGGATTAATTCACTGATTGGGTTAAGACTCTCAGAAACCAATCCTCTGAACCTTGTTTTGTTGTCTCACACGCAAGCTTTTGGGGACACCCCACATCCAGACCATAACTTTCTGCCCCTGGCCCCCCAAAGCTCACACTCATCTGACAGTGTGAAATGTATTTAGTCCATTCCCAAGAGTCCCCAGAGTCTCAACTATTCCAAGACTGCTCAAAGTTCAAGTCCAAAGTCTTCCCTGAGGCCCAAGGCATTCTCACACTGGGAGCCCCTGTAAAATTAAAAGCAATTTACAAGTATCCAATATATAAAAGTAGAGAGTAAATATTTCCATTCAGAAAAATAGGGACGTAGAAGGGATGGGACCAAACAAGACTGAAATCCAGCTGTGAAAGCAAGCCCTGTAGCTCCATGTCCAGATCTGGGGCACGTGGCCTCATGGCGTTCCCTCCAAAGGGCTTGTAGCTCCGCCCCCTGTGGCCTTGTTGGTTGCAGCCCAAGGGCCTTTCTGCGGCTCTGTCTCTGCTCGACTCCTGAAGCTTCCTCGGGTGATGTCCCCCATGATCATGGCATTTCTGAATCTTGGGCGTCTCCACTGCAGCTTCGGCTTCCTCCTCCCATCTCCACACGTCGTCCTCTCAGGGGCTGCCTGCAGGGACCCCAACCCTGCTGCACTTTACCCGGCCTTCCAGGCCTTCCTTGGAAATCTTGGTGGAGGCCTCCACGACCCCCCAACTCCAGCATCTTCAATCTTACGGAACCAGCACCACGTGGCTGGTGCCAGCATCTGCCTCCATCTAGAGCAGTGGCCAAGCCTCCAAGGACCCTGTCTGCAGCAACCTCTGAGTGCCTGGGCAGCTAAGCATGTTGAGAAAACTTCCTAGGGACCCCTGTGCGAGAAGCCTATCCCACTGGTCTCTTCTCAATAGAATTTTTACTTCTACTTCCTTGAGCCTGAGATGGATGTGACCCTGCCAGCTCCTGAGATGCTCTCAAGCCATCTTTCTTATTGTCTGTGGGCAAAGTCTTCAGCATTTCTTTTGTAGCAGTAACATCTTCAACAACTGCGATTTCCTTAGCCCCAATTTTGCTCCAACCCTTCGAGTCCAAGTTTTTTGAGTCTTTCTGCTCAGCTTTCTTCTCCTGAAGATCACAATAAATTTGCCTAAAAGCCACCAGCAATGGCCATGCCACTGCCTGAATGCTGTGCTGTCAAGAAATTTCTTCCACCAGATTAAGAAGTTCGTCACTTTCAAAATCAGCCTCACAGAAGTCTTAGGACACAGGAGAACCCAGACAAGTTCTCAGCCATAACATACGGCAAATGGCCTCTACTCCAAATTCAAGTAGAGAGTCCTCCTCTGAACCCCTTTGAGTCCTGTTTTCTCCGCCCATGGTCTTCTGGGCATTCTGGTCTTTTGAGCTCTCACCAAAATCAACCATTAAGCTCCACTTACAACTATCTAAAGCATTTCCAGCTTGTACTGCTAAACATCTCAAAATTCCCCTGACCAATTCCAAAATGCTCCCAAAACTTATGAACCACATGGTCAGCAACAACCCCACTCCTGGTACCAATTTCTGTTTTAGTCAGCTTTTTCGCTGCTGTGATTAAAGGATCCAACCAGAACCACTATAGAAGAGGAAAAGTTTAGGGGCTCACAGTTTCAGAGGTCTCAATCCACAGACCACAGACTCTATTCCTCAGGGCTCAAGGTGAGGCTGAACATGATGAAGGAAGAGTGTGGTGAAGGGAAGCAGCTCACATGATGATCACAGAGAAAAGAGAGAGACTCCGCTTGCCAGACACTATATATATATATATTCCAAAGTCACATTCCCAATATTCCACCTCCTCCAGCCACACTCCACCTGCCTCCAATTACCACTCAATCCCATTGGGTGATTAATTCACTGATTGGGTTAAGACTCTCAACCCACTTATTTCCCCTCTGAACCATCTCACATTGTTTTATGCATGAGCTTTTGGAGGATATCTCACATTCAAACGATAACACTGCTTTCACAGCTTGGCTGACTCTCAGGCTCCACTTGAACCTGGCTTCTATACACGGCCTTTGTTTCTATCATACCCTGATTCTCTCTCTCCTGTATATGGACGCTCTGCTTCCATGGAACCTATCCCAGCCAGATGCCCAGTCAATGTGTTCAGTTTATGGGTCTATGTATAACATGAGAGAACCAGAATCCACCTCCTTCATCTCAGTGTACGATTGCTCTTGACTGATCTCTGCAGCCTCTCAGCCTAGGACAAGGAGGCACATGGCAGGCCCTTGGAATTGACAGGAGTCTGATTAGAGTCTAGCTGGTCTTCCTCTAAGTAAAACTGTCTAACAAATCATCCTTGACACCATGGCACTGGGACATTTGTGCTGTCCCCAGATAAGTCACCTGCCCACTGTGAGCTTCATTTGCTTTCCTTAATAAAAGAAAGACAGATGACTCTGGATCCTGAAGGTCTCCATAATCTAGAAAGTGTCTTCCTGGGTCACTTCATGACATCACCTGTATACAGGGACTCCATCAGTGTAAGCCAAGGCCATATAAAGCTGCCCCTCCAATGACTGATATGAATATTGATGTTCTTGAAGTCCAATATGTTATCTTCAAATACAGTTTATTACTGGTCAATACTTGCACTGTTGGCACATGTCTCTAATAATGTCTCTAATATATGAATCCAAACAATTCCTTAAATTGAAGATCAAACTGAGTTGGGCTAGTAACTGGATGAATGTCATTTATCTTTTAATTTTCTTTAAGGTTTTAGTTGATTGTTTCAGGAATCATAAGAAGCTAAAATGACTTAGTGTCAAATCTGCATAATTCTCAAAAGGAAGAGAGAAGATGGTGTTCTTCTACTTGCACCCCAAAATTGATCCACAAGTTAAATTTCCAGCCTGTTGTCAACTCTTTACAGGTTCTGCCGCCTATGTGTTTTTTAAATGATAATAAACCTCAAGGTTATAAATCCTTCACATTATCTTTTCTAAATAAAATGTCCATGTTAAGGGCATTTCTTTTTTTTTTCTTTTATTGGAGCATTATAGCTATACATAGTAGTTGGGTTCATCTTGACAAATCCCTACATTCCTGGAATTCAACTTCATCTCAGGTCACCCCGCCTTTCCCTTCCTCCTCCCTCCCCCCACTCTCCTTTCTCCTCTCTACTCATCTTCCCTCCATTCGTCCATTTATTTATTTTTGAGAGGTTCTTTCCACTTATACATAAAGGTGGAATTCCCTGTGGCGTAATTTATACATGCACGAGCATGATTTTTTAAAATTCATTCCTCATTTCCTCCCCTGTCTCATCTCCTCTCTTTCTCAATCTCCTTCTACTCGGCTGATCTTCCCTACATCTTTAAGACATCTAATCCCCCCCTCCTTCTTTCCTTTATTTTGTTCTAGCTTCCTCATATGAGAGAAAACATTCAACCCCCAACTCTCTGAGTCTGGCTTAGTTCACTTAGCATGATATTCTCCATTTCTTTTCATTTATTTGCAAATGCCATAATTTCATTCTTATTTATGGCTCAGTAAACCTCCATCATATATATATCTCAAGTTCTGAATTCATTAATCTATCAACAGGCATTTGGATTGATTCCATAAATTGGCTATTGAGAATTGTGCTTCTGTGGATACTAATGTGGCCACATAGCTATAAGATGCTGATTTTAGTTTTTTTGGATAAAGCACAGAGTAGAACAGCTGGGTTACTGGTAGTTCCATTCCTAGTTTTTGAAGGAATCACCACTGCTTTCCAGAGTGGTTATACCAAAGTCCCACCCGCAATACATGAGTATCCCTTTTCCCCAAGAATCTTGTCAGCATTTATTATTTGTATTCTTCAAAAAACGCTATTCTGCCTGGTCTAATATGAAATTCGGGTGTAGTTTTAATTTTCATTTCCCTGATTGCTAGAGATGTTGGATATTTTTTCATATATCTGTTGGCCCATGTCTGTTTAGCTCTTTTGCCCCATTTATTGACTGGGTTATTTGGGTTTTTTAATGTTAAGGTTTTTTGAGTTCTTTATATATTCTGTGTATTTAGCCCCGTCACAGAAACAGCTGGCAAAAGTTGTCTGCTATTCTGTAGACTTTCTCTTCACTCTCTTAATGATTTTCTTTGCTGTTCAGAAACTCTGTGCAGAAACTCTGATGCCATCCCACTTACTGATTCTTGTTTTTGATTCTTGAGCTCTAGGGGTCTTGCTCAGGAAGTCAGTGCCAGTTCCGCTGTGAGAGTATGCTGACCCATGTTTTCTTCTAGCAATTGCAAGGTTTCTGATCTTATCCTTAAGTCTTTGATTCATTTTGATTTGATTTTAGTGCAGGGTGAGAGATAGAGACCTAGCCTTATTCTTCTACATGGGGCTATCCAGTTTGTTTTAAAAAGTCTTTTCTCCATCGATTATTTTTGTCACATTTGTCAAGCTGTAAGTTTGTGCATTTGTTTCTCTGACCTCTACTCTTTTCCATTGATCCTCATGTCTATTTTGTGTTATGGGAATTTTTAGGCAACTTCTATAGACAGGCAGTGACTACAATTGAAGTCAACAATTATTTTTGGCAGGGAGAGGGTAACAGATTGAACTCAGGAGCCCTCGACCACTGAGCCCCGTACCCAGCCCTATTTTGTATTTTATTTAGAGACAGGGTCTCACTGAGTTGCTTAGTGCCTCGCTTTTGCTGAAGCTGGCTTTGAACTTGCCATCTTCCTGCCACAGCCTCCTAAGCCATTGGGATTACAGAAATGCACCACTGTGACCGGCTTGAAGTCAAATTTTTCAAGTCAAGAATTCTTCCACAAATTGGGCCATGTTATAATGTGTAGTTAATTTTGATAGTCACATAAATGTACATAGTAAACAAAGTAGAAATGGGATTTGTTAAGGTAGACAGAGCACTGGGCTCATTTTGTAAACTCCCAGGAGTGAAACCAGGCAGCTCAAAGTACTGTCTGCTCTGCTGATAGGACCCTCTGAATAATCTTGAATTGGGCCAGCAGAAGCCTAGCTCTGTTCTGAGTAAGAACTCCATGGGCAGAGGCCTGGACTCAACATTGAGCAGGAAAAGTTAGTTTGAGGAATAAAATCAGCCCACATTCAAAGGTTTTTTTGATGGGTTCTAAAGGAAACCAAGGCTGCTGTCATCCTTTTCTGCCTGTCCCCTCTCAAGGAGGTGCATCTAGTCACACAGTTCCCCAAATGGAAAGAACATTGGATTGCAAATGAAATGGTCCATGTATCAATCAGAATCCATAACCACCAAACTCTGGGAGTTGGAGGAAACCCTTGAAATGCAGAACCTTCAGGAGCCTTCAGGATCTGGGGACACGTTGTGCATAACTAATATCTTTTACCCAGATCTGTGTAGAATTATGCCAGAATGACATTTTCAGAATTTGACTGAATTTCCTTTCCCTTGTTCTCTTTGTACTTTCTGCCATTCTGTCAGTGATTTCGGCTGCCTTGGGAGAAGGATAATATGGCACAAAAGCAGAGTGAACACTGGCTCATTTCAAAAGCCAGCTCTTTAGACTTGCAAGCACCTGAACTTCAGGGTTTAAAAAGTTTAATCCCAAACAAAAAGAAGAGGAAGAAGAGGAGGAGGAAGTGGAAGCTGAAAAAGATGGCTGACTAGTGATTCCCGGAACTACTCAAAAACAAAAGGAGCAAAACAAAGATGAAACAACAGCCGCTTCACTGGAGGGCTTGGTGAGCGCTGAAGTGCAGTGGGATGTGTCGGAGACGACGCTGGGGGAGCTCGTCAATATCATGTCCACAGCAAGAGCCGCGCAACTTTGTGAATCGGAAATAGTTTCCTGGCTGGAGGAATGAGGGAGGCAACAAGTCTCACGGGAAGAAGAGGTCCAAGGCGAGCGGGAAAAGGAGACTCAGGAAGGTGATGTAGATAGATCAAGTCAGCATCCAACCGTCCATCCCCAGTCCCAGAGCTACATGGGAACCACGTCCTGTGATACATGGTTCAGTTTCCAGCTGAGGCTACTGTGCCCAGCGCCAGTGACCAAGAGCCCAGTGATTACCATTGCCACTGATGTCCAACAAGAACCTCCTCCAATCAATATGAAACCCATGACCATACAGTGGACAAGCCCAGGTGGGTCCCACGGCTGAGCCAGGCTCCCCGAATACCCAACCCTGTGTGGACAGCCTCCAGGGTCAGAGGCTGGGCTGACACAAATCTCTCCTCGGAAGGAAGGTGGTGAAGGAAGGAAAGTGGGGAGGTGGGGGAGGAGGGGGAGAGAGGGATGAAGAAAGGAAAGAAGGAAGGAGAAAGATAGGAAGAAAGGAAGGAGGAAGGAAGAAGGGAAGGAAGTAGAAAGGAAGGAAGCTAGGAGGAAGGAAGGAAAGAGGAAGGAAGGAAGAAGGAAGGAAGGAGGAAGGAAGGAGGAAGGAAGGAAGGAAGATAGGAAGGAGGAAGGAGGAAGGAAGGAGGAAGGAGGAAGGAAGGAAGGAAGATAGGAAGGAGGAAGGAGGAAGGAAGGAGGAAGGAGGAAGGAAGGAGGAAGGAAGGAGGAAGGAGGAAGGAAGGAGGAAGGAAGGAAGATAGGAAGGAGGAAGGAGGAAGGGAGGAGGAAGGAAGGAAGGAGAATGTAGAAAGTAGAAAGGAAGGAAGGGGATGGGAAGGAAGGAGGAAGGAAGGAGAAGGGAAGGAAGGAGGAAGGAAGCAAGGAGGAAGGAAGGAAGGAAGGAAGGAAGGAGGAAGGAAAGAATGGAGGAAGGAAGGAAGAAGGAAAGGAAGGAAGGAGAAGGGAAGGAAGAAGAAAAGAAGGAAGGAAAGAAGATAGGAAGGAAAGAGGAAAAAGGAAATAGGAAGGAAGGAAGAATGAGGGAAGGAGGAAGGAAGGAAAGAAGGAAGGAGGGAAGGAAGGAAGGAGAAAGGAAGGAGGGAGGAAGGAGGAGGGCAGGCAGAAGAAGGGAGACAAAAAGAACAACAACACAAAGAAGGAGGAGCCACCCCCAGCCTGCGTTGACCTCAGACTGAATGAACCGAGCCAGGTCTCCCAGGGTGTCCCCAGGGTGTCCCCAGACAGCGGGGAGAGCCATTCTGCAATGGCCTCACTGAGGCTGTTAAAGAGTCCCTATGACCTCAGAAGCCCGCGGTTCCTTTTCCTTCTTCTCCCCTCCTCCCCCTGCCCATTGGCCCCTTAAAGTTGAGTCCTCATGATGCGCCTGGGTCAGACGTCGAGTGTGAAGGACAGAAGGTCACGATCGTGTGGGGTGGGGGCATCCGGAGTTGAGATGGGTGAAGCGGGGCCTGTTCACTGCACAACCACGACTCCTGGCCACTATCTTATTTTTTACCTTTTAACCCAAAGAAAATCCTGATGGGGTCTCCGGAGAACGCAGGGCCGAGGCTGTCCAGAAATGCAAGGTGTTGCCGCCCAGCCTCACTTCCATGGAAATGAAACCTCAAATCAAAAGCATCTGTCCCTTCCCTTGTATATGTCAAAATGTAATTGGCAACGGTTGGGGTTTGTTGCTTTTATTGCTTTTAATAGCTGTATAGCCACTGATTGCCCGGGCTGATGGTTAATTTAATTTCTGTCAATACAATATTGGGGCTGTCTGCACATTCAGACCGTGATTAACTGCTGCCGAGTCCATAACACTGCTGTTATTATTACTGCATTTAACTACCTCTCGGGAGAAGACAAATTAAATTATGTTGAAAATGCTGTTGATTATCATTACGAACTTATTTGTAGAGCACAATTACTGATGTGTTGTAAAATAAATCAAATTTTTTATCATCTTGGTATAAATTAACTTTACTGTAGGAGAACGGAGAGAGGAGCCTGAAAGAGTGGAGGCCACCTTGTTCAAGTCAACAGAGCACTGGATTAAAATAATCATCACACACGGACGTGATATTATATTTTAATAACGAGCCGCTTCATGGCCAGGAGTGCCTCATAGATTATGAGATCTCAACCAGCAAGCGAAAGCCCACCTGGGCCGGCCTCCGCGGACACACACACAGGTTGAGGCCGGGCAGTGAATTATTCCTGGGCTGTGGCTCCCATTCGGTCTGAAATCACCACCTGGGTAATTTAAGGAGGCAGCTTTAAGAACACAATTACGTTAACAGCCCACACGCAATCATCACGTAGCTTCTGTCACTCCCTTACAATTTACTGGGTCACTTTATGCTAGTACAATGCAAGTCAGGCCAAAGCCATCACTTGGGATCCATAAGCCACAGCCTGTCACCTCAGTAACTGCAAGGGGAGCAGAGACACGGGGCTGGTGGGAGGGGTCCCCCTACTTGTCCTCTTGCAGTTGGAGCTATGTTGGGAGCTTTGCCCACCACGTGCCAAGGAAGGCTGTCACATGGCTACTATTTTGAGCCATTTGTTATGGTGTGGATGTGAGGTGTCCCCCACAAGTTCACGTGTGAGACAATGCAAGAGGGTCCAGAGGGGAAATGATTGGGTTGTGAGAGTCTTAACCCAATCAGCGAATGAATCCCCTGATAGGATGAACCGGGTGGTGTCGGGAGGTAGGTAAGGTGTGGCTGGAGGGGAGGGCACTGGGGACATGGCTTTGGGGTATATATTTGTATCTGGCCAGTGGAGTCTCTCTGTGCTCCATGATCATCCTGTGAACCGCTTTCCTCTGCCACACTCTTCTGCCGCGATGTTCAGCCTCACCTGGAGCCCTGAGGATGAAGCCGGCTGTCTGTGGACTGGGGCCTCTGAAACCTTTTCCTCCTCTGCAATTGTTCTGGTTGGATCTTTTAGTCACAGCAGCAAAAAAAAAAAAAGCTGACTAAAACACCATTCCTGCACCTTTAAATAACCATGTAGATCAAATGGCTGAGTGATTTGAATAAGAAATACATACCACAGTCTCTTTTATCTGAGTACACATGGAAGAGCAATTATTGATTGTGAATTTAGCCAAATTCTGTTCTACTGCTTGTCCTGCCACGGGCAGGTTGATCTCAGGCAAAATGGCCAATCATGCTGGGCCTTGATTTCCTCATTTGTAAAATGGGGGTCTTTTTCGTTGTTTTTGTGTGTTACCTGAATATTTATTTTCCTATGCTGCTTAACAACTCCCACAACAGTAGCTTGAAACAACACTTGTGTACTAGCTCATAGCTGTGGAGGTTGGCAGTGGGGCTGGGGGTGCTCAACCAGGTTCTCAGAGACCCTGAAGGCTGAACCTGCTGGGCTCCTATCTGGGGAAAATCTGCTTCCAGATCATGGAGGTTGTTGGCAGAACTCCGTTCCTTGTGATTGTAGGCTTAAAGTCCCTGTTCACTTGTTGACTGTTCGGTAAGAACAGCTCTGAGCATCTAGAGGCCATTCTGGAGGTTTATCCTCAGCCCCATCAGAACCCCAAACTGTGTACTGGACTCTTTAATACTCGGAAGATCTGACGTCCCCATCCCCCCCATCATTACCTGGAGAGAACTCTCTGCTTCAGGGGGCTCCTGGGATGGAGCTCACCCAGGTCACCGCCCTTTCTTATAATCAATCAATTAATAAGTTAGCTATATCTGAAAAAGCCCCTTTCCAGGTAAGATGATGTAAGCAGGTCTGATGGATCAGCAGGTGCACATTGCCTGGGATCTGGGCTGGAAAAGTCCAGAGCCATCTCAGAGTTCAGCTCACCACTCCAAGTCCACACGATCACCTCCTTTAGATCAAGAGCTCTAACTTTCTTTAATCACAACATCTTTCAACAGTGAATCCATTTCGATCTTGGGATAGTCTGGGTTCTCTATCATAATCACATGAATTAACAAGAGCAGCTAGTATGTGTGGAGAGTGACTATTCTGGACACTCTGGTGACCAATGTGATAAAGTGAGTTTTACGCAAACAATAAACTCATGAGGTGAATTCTAATTATTCTCATTTTTCCATAGGTAAACACTGAGGCCTGGAGTAGAGGAGTTATTGGTTCTAGCTTATATTGTCCCCCGTTAAGGCTGAGACCCAAATTCCAATTTCTCTAACTACTTACCAAATCACCACAACCCTTGACAACTTCATGCCAGAGCTCTGAGAGGCCATCTTCCTGAAAACAGATTCTGTTTCCCTCAGACTGCATCTGGGAATCCCGTTTTGATTTCTTGTTCCTTCTTCAGGTAGGCATGATGTCCTCTTTATGTCACCTTATATCCACTAAGTTTCACACAAACCTCTTCTTTAGTGATAAGAGGAAAATTCAGGAACATCCAGGAAAATTCAGCCACATCTACAAAGGTTCTGACCCACACCAGAAGGCCCAACAGCCCAGACTTTGTCCACAGACAGCCGGACCACCAGGCCACCAAAGGCCATCACCAGGGCCAAGTCTTGCCTCCAGTAATTGTCCACCAGATGATTGTCTAGTGATTGTCCAGTGATGGCAACCATCTGCCATCTTCGTGTTCCCGTTCCCTTTTCTTCCAGTGGAAAATACCGTGACCCCATTTATCTTCAAATCTAGTAAGACCAAACCTCACTAAAGTTCACAAACCATGGATGTTAAAAAAGATCACATATATACTAAAAAGAAATGTCAAGTTTAAAGAAGCCTGAAGTGTCATTTAATTGAATTTAGCCAAAATATTCTAAGAACCTAGTCAGTGTAGGACACTCCTGTCATTATCTTGTCCCCAAGACAGGCTGAGATTCAGACAAACCATTTGCTCTAACCAAAACTCAGCCTCCATTTGCACCCTCTGCACATTTCACAGGCTATTTCTGCCCTGAAATATCATCTCCAACTTTCCTCACCCGTGTTGGAGTCAGCGTGTTCACTGCTATGACTTAAAGACCCAACCAGAACAAGAGAAGAGGGGGAAAAGTTTATTTTAGGGCTCACAGTTTCAGAGGTCTCCATCCAAATGTAGTCAGCTTCTTCATGGTGGAAGAGTATGGCAGAGAGAACCAGCTCGCATGATGACCAGGAGGCAGAGAGACCCACTCTCCAGATACAAAATATATACCCATAGCCATATCTCAATGATCCATTTCCTCCAGCCACACCTGACCTGCCTCTAGTTACCACTCAGTCAATCCCACAGGGATTAATTCACTGATTAGGTTGAGGATATAGCCCAATCATTTCTCCTCCAGACCTCCTTGCATAGTCTCACACTTGAGCTTTTGGGGGACACCTCACATCCAAACCATAACGGCCAGATGCATTTATTTCTATGTGTTTGTGGAGGCCTTTCCCTGGCCCTCCACATGGTGCGAGGGTTTCCTCCTTTTGGCTCCTATGGCAGCTCCTCAGACCTGCCTATTATTATCACTGTGGTCATCATATTGTCAGAGTTGGCTTTCCCACATCATGAGCTTCCTGAAGGCAGCAAATATGTCTGGAATGGCCAATGCTTAGATACCAGAATGGTGTTCCTGGGATGCCTCACCCTCCGCCTCCTCATCTCCACCGGGTTCACAGTTGCTCCAACAGAGCCTGGCCCAGAGAAGGGGACAGTAAACCTGAGCAGAATGAAAACATGGAAAGAGCTGTGTGCATTGGGAAGTCCAGGTTGCTGGCATGCCACCTACTGCCTCACCACTTCCACACCAATGGGATCACAGTTGCTAAGTCTAAATAGGCTGACCTTGTCTTCCAGTGTGTCTGGTTAGATCAGGTAACCCAGGGACAGGAGCCATGATGAAGTGTCTGCACTGACTCATGGAACAGAGCCCAGCTCTGCCTCCCCCTATTCTGGGATTTCCCAAAACCAGAACAGTGTTCCTGTGCTAGGCAACCAAGGGACACTTGTTCTTAGCAGTGACCCAAAATACAAGTCAAATGGTTCAAGAGCAAAACTTCTGGAGCGAGATCACGGGGTGGGGCGCCATCTTGTTCCGCATGACTCTCATTCCTCCAGTGCTGTCATTGACTTAGGTCCCACACTCCCCTTCTCTTCTCCACTTACATGTCACCTCCATGGAGAAGTCTCCTGATCCTGTGCTAACATAGCCCCGCTCTTTCCATCTCAGTCCCTCATCTGTGTTCTTTCTTTACACTCTGAAATGAGTCTCCCTGTGTATTTACGATTGGTGTCTGCTTCCTCCACAAGAATACAGTGCTACAGGTTCTGGCCTGAAGCCGGATCCATGTGTTCCTTCTGAAAATGCTCCAGGCATGCCTAGTAA
Source organism: Callospermophilus lateralis (assembly GCF_048772815.1). Lineage (NCBI taxonomy): Eukaryota > Metazoa > Chordata > Mammalia > Rodentia > Sciuridae > Callospermophilus > Callospermophilus lateralis. The sequence continues at coordinate 9,601,815 of NC_135307.1, forward strand.
GGGCTCAGGAGCCGGGACACTTGTCAGAAGGCTCTGGAACTAGTGGAAGTTAGAGGTGACAGGAGCATGGAACAAGGCGTAGAAACGTGGGATGGAGAGAGGTCAGGACAGAAGGGAGCTGCAAGTGACAAGCTCAGAAGTCAACAGAGGGCCACAACTATCCCACCACATTCCAAAACTTTATTTCTCACTCACTTTGATCTTATAGTTATTTTGCTCTTCTTTTTTAAAAAAAATACCCACAGCTCTTTATTTATTGGAACAAAGAACCAGGAAGAGGAAAGTTAGAGGAATCTGTGTCTCAGTCATCACCAGCACCCCAAGGACAGGTGCTGCAGGAGGAAGAGTTAGACCAAGTCTGAACAGGAGATGCTACCTCGGGCCTTCAGGGGACACTGTGTGAGTCTCCAACACGTGTCTCATAAATTTCATGGACACATGTTCTCTTTACTTCTGTTAGATTCTGTTGTGGTAAATGCACCCCCAGCCTCTGGGGCTCACATCAACAAAGGTATACTTCTCTCATCACTTGTGGCTGCAGCATCTTTGACTGAGCTCTGGGTATATTTCTTCATTCTGGATCAGTCTGCCCAGGATTTTCCAGCAAATCGTCATCTTTTCTCTTACCCCCAGCAGCTGGCTTTGGCAGACCACAGAGAAGCAACATGACCTTGGCTTGACCTGTTAAACAACAGAAGGCATGGCCCAGTGAACTTGACCACTGAGGAACAGCTTTAGATAAGAGAAACAGCCTAAGATTGCAACCTTGGCTTGGCCAGCCTTAGAACAGGACAGTTGCTAAGGACCAGTCTCAGACCATGAACTTGGTGTGGACACTGAGGACCAGCCTGAGATCATGACCTTGGTGTGGACACTGAGGACCAGCCTGGGATCATGACCTGGTGTGGACACTGAGGACTAGCCTGGGATCATGACCTTGGTGTGGACACTGAGGACCAACCTGAGATCATGACCTTGGTGTAGACACTGAGGACCAGCCTGGGATCCTGACCTTGGTATGGACACTGAGGACCAGCCTGGGATCATGACCTTGGTGTGGACACTGAGGACCATCCTGGGATCATGACCTTGGTGTGGACACTGAGGACCAGCCTGAGATCATGACCTTGGTGTGGACACTGAGGACCAGCCTGGGATCATGACCTTGTTGTGGACACTGAGGACCAGCCTGGGATCGTGACCTTGGTGTGGACACTGAGGACCAGCCTAGGATCATGACCTTGGTGTGGACACTGAGGACCAGCCTGGGATCATGACCTTGGTGTGGACACTGAGGACCAGCCTGAGATCATGACTTGGTGTGGACACTGAGGACAAGCCTGGGATCATGACCTTGGTGTGGACACTGAGGACCATCCTGGGATCCTGACCTTGGTATGGACACTGAGGACCAGCCTGGGATCATGACCTTGGCGTGGACACTGAGGACCAGCCTGGGATCATGACCTTGGCGTGGACACTGAGGACCAGCCTGGGATCATGACCTTGGCGTGGACACTGAGGACCAGCCTGGGATCATGACCTTGGTGTGGACACTGAGGACCAGCCTGGGATCATGACCTTGGTGTGGACACTGAGGACCAGCCTGGGATCATGACCTTGGCGTGGACACTGAGGACCAGCCTGGGATCATGACCTTGGTGTGGACACTGAGGACCAGCCTGGGATCATGACCTTGGTGTGGACACTGAGGACCAGCCTGGGATAGTGACCTTGGTGTGGACACTGAGGATCAGCCTGGGATCATGACCTTGGTGTGGACACTGAGGACCAACCTGAGATCATGACCTTGGTGTGGACACTGAGGACCAGCCTGGGATCATGACCTTGGTGTGGACACTGAGGACCAGCCTGGGATCATGACCTTGGTGTGGACACTGAGGACCAGCCTGGGATCATGACCTTGGTGTGGACACTGAGGACCAGCCTGGGATCATGACCTTGGCGTGGACACTGAGGACCAGCCTGGGATCATGACCTTGGTGTGGACACTGAGGACCAGCCTGGGATCATGACCTTGGCGTGGACAATGAGGACCAGCCTGGGATCCTGACCTTGGTGTGGACACTGAGGACCAGCCTGGGATCATGACCTTGGCGTGGACACTGAGGACCAGCCTGGGATCATGACCTTGGTATGGACACTGAGGACCAGCCTGGGATCATGACCTTGGTGTGGACACTGAGGACCAGCCTGGGATCATGACCTTGGTATGGACACTGAGGACCAGCCTGGGATCATGACCTTGGTGTGGACACTGAGGACCAGCCTGGGATCATGACCTTGGTGTGGACACTGAGGACCAGCCTGGGATCATGACCTTGGCGTGGACAATGAGGACCAGCCTGGGATCCTGACCTTGGTGTGGACACTGAGGACCAGCCTGGGATCATGACCTTGGCGTGGACACTGAGGACCAGCCTGGGATCATGACCTTGGTATGGACACTGAGGACCAGCCTGGGATCATGACCTTGGTGTGGACACTGAGGACCAGCCTGGGATCATGACCTTGGTGTGGACACTGAGGACCAGCCTGGGATCATGACCTTGGTGTGGACACTGAGGACCAGCCTGAGATCATGACCTTGGTGTGGACACTGAGGACCAGCCTGAGATCGTGACCTTGGTGTGGACACTGAGGACCAGCCTGGGATCATGACCTTGGTGTGGACACTGAGGACCATCCTGGGATCATGACCTTGGTGTGGACACTGAGGACCATCCTGAGATCATGACCTTGGTGTGGACACTGAGGACCAGCCTGGGATCATGACCTAGGTGTGGACAATGAGGACCAGCCTGGGATCATGACCTTGGTGTGGACACTGAGGACCAGCCTGGGATCATGACCTTGGCGTGGACACTGAGGACCAGCCTGGGATCATGACCTTGGTGTGGACACTGAGGACCAGCCTGGGATCATGACCTTGGCGTGGACACTGAGGACCAGCCTGGGATCATGACCTTGGCGTGGACACTGAGGACCAGCCTAGGATCATGACCTTGGTGTGGACACTGAGGACCAGCCTGGGATCATGACCTTGGCGTGGACACTGAGGACCAGCCTGGGATCATGACCTTGGCGTGGACACTGAGGACCAGCCTGGGATCATGACCTTGGCGTGGACACTGAGGACCAGCCTGGGATCATGACCTTGGTGTGGACACTGAGGACCAGCCTGGGATCATGACCTTGGTGTGGACACTGAGGACCAGCCTGGGATCATGACCTTGGTGTGGACACTGAGGACCAGCCTGGGATCATGACCTTGGCGTGGACACTGAGGACCAGCCTGGGATCATGACCTTGGTGTGGACACTGAGGACCAGCCTGGGATCGTGACCTTGGTGTGGACACTGAGGACCAGCCTGAGATCGTGACCTTGGTGTGGACACTGAGGACCAGCCTGGGATCGTGACCTTGGTGTGGACACTGAGGACCAGCCTGGGATCATGACCTTGGCGTGGACACTGAAGACCAGCCTGGGATCCTGACCTTGGTGTGGACACTGAGGACCAGCCTGGGATCATGACCTTGGTGTGGACACTGAGGACCAGCCTAGGATCATGACCTTGGTGTGGACACTGAGGACCAGCCTGGGATCATGACCTTGGTGTGGACACTGAGGACCAGCCTGAGATCGTGACCTTGGTGTGGACACTGAGGACCAGCCTGGGATCATGACCTTGGTGTGGACACTGAGGACCAGCCTGGGATCATGACCTTGGTATGGACACTGAGGACCAGCCTGGGATCATGACCTTGGTGTGGACACTGAGGACCAGCCTGAGATCATGACCTTGGTGTGGACACTGAGGACCAGCCTGGGATCATGACCTTGGCGTGGACACTGAGGACCAACCTGAGATCGTGACCTTGGTGTGGACACTGAGGACCAGCCTGGGATCATGACCTTGGTGTGGACACTGAGGACCAGCCTGAGATCATGACCTTGGTGTGGACACTGAGGACCAGCCTGGGATCATGACCTTGGCGTGGACACTGAGGACCAACCTGAGATCGTGACCTTGGTGTGGACACTGAGGACCAGCCTAGGATCATGACCTTGGTGTGGACACTGAGGACCAGCCTGGGATCATGACCTTGGTGTGGACACTGAGGACCAGCCTGGGATCATGACCTTGGTGTGGACACTGAGGACCAGCCTGGGATCATGACCTTGGTGTGGACACTGAGGACCAGCCTAGGATCATGACCTTGGTGTGGACACTGAGGACCATCCTGGGATCATGACCTTGGTGTGGACACTGAGGACCAGCCTAGGATCATGACCTTGGTGTGGACACTGAGGACCAGCCTGGGATCATGACCTTGGTGTGGACACTGAGGACCAGCCTGGGATAGTGACCTTGGTGTGGACACTGAGGATCAGCCTGGGATCATGACCTTGGTGTGGACACTGAGGACCAGCCTGGGATCATGACCTTGGTGTGGACACTGAGGACCAGCCTGGGATCATGACCTGGGTGTGGACACTGAGGACCAGCCTGGGATAGTGACCTTGGTGTGGACACTGAGGATCAGCCTGGGATCATGACCTTGGTGTGGACACTGAGGACCAGCCTGGGATCATGACCTTGGCGTGGACACTGAGGACCAGCCTGGGATCATGACCTTGGTGTGGACACTGAGGACCAGCCTGGGATCATGACCTTGGCGTGGACACTGAGGACCAACCTGGGATCATGACCTTGTTGTGGACACTGAGGACCAGCCTAGGATCATGACCTTGGTGTGGACACTGAGGACCAGCCTGGGATCATAACCTTGGTGTGGACACTGAGCACCAACCTGGGATCATAACCTTGGTGTGGACACTGAGGACCAGCCTGGGATCATGACCTTGGTGTGGACACTGAGGTCCAGCCTGGGATCATGACCTTGGCGTGGACACTGAGGACCAGCCTGGGATCATGACCTTGGTGTGGACACTGAGGACCAGCCTGGGATCATGACCTTGGTGTGGACACTGAGGACCAGCCTGGGATCATGACCTTGGTGTGGACACTGAGGACCAGCCTGGGATCATGACCTTGGTGTGGACACTGAGGACCAGCCTGGGATCATGACCTTGGTGTGGACACTGAGGACCAGGCTGAGATCATGACCTTGGTGTGGACACTGAGGACCAGCCTGAGATCATGACCTTGGTGTGGACACTGAGGACCAGCCTGAGATCATGACCTTGGTGTGGACACTGAGGACCAGGCTGAGATCATGACTTTGGTGTGGACACTGAGGACCACTGGGATCATTACCTTGGTGTGGACACTGAGGACCAGCCTGGGTTCATGACCTTGGTGTGGACACTGAGGACCAGCCTGGGATCATGACCTTGGTGTGGACACTGAGGACCAGCCTGGGATCGTGACCTTTGTGTGGACACTGAGGACCAGCCTGGGATCATGACTTTGGTGTGGACACTGAGGACCACTGGGATCATGACCTTGGTGTGGACACTGAGGACCAGCCTGGGATCATGACTTTGGTGTGGACACTGAGGACCACTGGGATCATGACCTTGGTGTGGACACTGAGGACCAGCCTGGGTTCATGACCTTGGTGTGGACACTGAGGACCATCCTGGGATAGTGACCTTGGTGTGGACACTGAGGACCAGCCTGGGATCATGACTTGGTGTGGACACTGAGGACCAGCCTGGGATCATGACCTTGGTGTGGACACTGAGGACCAGCCTGGGTTCATGACCTTGGTGTGGACACTGAGGACCATCCTGGGATAGTGACCTTGGTGTGGACACTGAGGACCAGCCTGGGATCATGACCTTGGTGTGGACACTGAGGACCACTGGGATCATGACTTTGGTGTGGACACTGAGGACCACTGGGATCATGACCTTGGTGTGGACACTGAGGACCAGCCTGGGTTCATGACCTTGGTGTGGACACTGAGGACCATCCTGGGATAGTGACCTTGGTGTGGACACTGAGGACCAGCCTAGGATCATGACCTGGTGTGGACACTGAGGACCAGCCTGAGATCATGACCTTGGTGTGGACACTGAGGACCAGCCTGAGATCATGACCTTGGTGTGGACACTGAGGACCAGCCTGGGATCATGACCTTGGCGTGGACACTGAGGACCAGCCTGGGATCATGACCTTGGTGTGGACACTGAGGACCAGCCTGGGATCATGACCTTGGCGTGGACACTGAGGACCAGCCTGAGATCATGACCTTGGTGTGGACACTGAGGACCAGCCTGGGATCATGACCTTGGCGTGGACACTGAGGACCAGCCTGGGATCATGACCTTGGTGTGGACACTGAGGACCAGCCTGAGATCATGACCTTGGCGTGGACACTGAGGACCAGCCTGGGATCTTGACCTTGGTGTGGACACTGAGGACCAGCCTGAGATCATGACCTTGGCGTGGACACTGAGGACCAGCCTGGGATCATGACCTTGGTGTGGACACTGAGGACCAGCCTGGGATCATGACCTTGGTATGGACACTGAGGACTAGCCTGGGATCATGACCTTGGAGTGGACACTGAGGACCAGCCTGGGATCATGACCTTGGCGTGGACACTGAGGACCAGCCTGGGATCATGACCTTGGTGTGGACACTGAGGACCAGCCTGAGATCATGACCTTGGCGTGGACACTGAGGACTAGCCTGGGATCATGACCTTGGTGTGGACACTGAGGACCAGCCTGGGATCATGACCTTGGTGTGGACACTGAGGACCAGCCTGAGATCATGACCTTGGTGTGGACACTGAGGACCAGCCTAGGATCATGACCTGGTGTGGACACTGAGGACCAGCCTAGGATCATGACCTGGTGTGGACACTGAGGACCAGCCTAGGATCATGACCTGGTGTGGACACTGAGGACCAGCCTAGGATCATGACCTGGTGTGGACACTGAGGACCAGCCTAGGATCATGACCTGGTGTGGACACTGAGGACCAGCCTAGGATCATGACCTGGTGTGGACACTGAGGACCAGCCTAGGATCATGACCTGGTGTGGACACTGAGGACCAGCCTGAGATCATGACCTTGGTGTGGACACTGAGGACCAGCCTGAGATCATGACCTTGGCGTGGACACTGAGGACCAGCCTGGGATCATGACCTTGGTGTGGACACTGAGGACTAGCCTGGGATCATGACCTTGGTGTGGACACTGAGGACCAGCCTGGGATCATGACCTTGGTGTGGACACTGAGGACCAGCCTGGGATCATGACCTTGGTGTGGACACTGAGGACCAGCCTGAGATCATGACTTTGGTGTGGACACTGAGGACCAGCCTGGGATCATGACCTTGGTGTGGACACTGAGGACCAGCCTGGGATCATGACCTTGGTGTGGACACTGAGGACCAGCCTGGGATCATGACCTTGGTGTGGACACTGAGGACCAGCCTGGGATCATGTCCTTGGTGTGGACACTGAGGACCAGCCTGAGACTGTGTGGAACATCTCAAGACCATGACATTATCTCAATTACTGAGAAGCAGGCTCTGACCACTGAGCTAAGGGTCCCCATCGCTACTACTTGGAGGACATGACTGCCTCCAGGGAACAGGTACAATCACCACAAACAGCTGCCCCACTGCCAGGCACGGCCTGTGCCACATGGGCCACACACATCTGTGCCACCCAGGCAGAGAGACAGCCCAGCCACAGAGCCAGGCAGTTGCTTAGCCTAGGGCAGCGACACTGAACAACGGTGGCACTGTTTTCCAGGACATATGTTGAGTGGCTTGCAAGGTTGTGTGAACTTGGCTTCCTGTCACCAATTGAACCTGACTTGTCATTCACATGAGAGCCACATGTGGTAAGAAATATTTCATTTGCCTAAAACAAGTGTGGTCTGCAATATTGTTGTTTTTTTTTTTTTTTTTTTTTTACTTCAAAGGAGACACCTCTGTCTTGCTTGGGCTCTGCAGGGTTTGCTAGGGTCAGGGTTTGGTGGAGGAGCGCTCCATGTCACAGCCCACGGGCTGCTTTTCAAACACAGGATACTTGCTTCTCCAAATTGAGCACCACGGAAATCTGGTCCAGCCCACTCCTGTTCTTTTGGAAGACTGGATTGGCACTTGGCTCCCAGGACCAGATAAGAGCACACATGGAAGCCCAGCCCCAGAGTTTCATGAATCTACTCCAGACAGCTCTGTCCCCCTATGGGAACAGCTAAAGGAGAAGGACAGCTCCTCATCCCTACACGGAGCCCTGGTAGCTCCCTTGCAGATCTGTACCCCTGGGATTGGAACTGTTGGCAGTTGACCCTGACCTCTGGCTCCTTTTCTATGGTCTGGTCTCCTCTGCACCTCAGGAGCATGCCCTTCTGGCCTGGTCTTGGGTCTGAGTCAGGGCAGTAAGGGCTGCTACTCCCTGGGGGCAGCCACAGGCAGATGCGGAGGCAGCCTAGAGGGCCCTCAGTGCCAAGGCAACTTTTTATGAGTCACTCTTTCAGTGCAGCAAACTGAGAAAGTTGGTAGACACATTCCTGAAACTTTCAAGGGTTTTTAGTGGTGAACACCCTCCCTGCTCCAGCAATGCTGCTGAGATGGTGGGCCCTCCCGACGGCCGAGTCGCTCACCCCTTGTCTGGAAGCCCTCCTGCGGGACGCTTAGAGAGCTAATGCTAAGTTCATGGAGAAAGGCACCAGCCCTGGTACACACAATCCTGAAAAAGGCAAATTAAGTGTTAGGGATCCCGCCATGCAATCCAGAGCCTTTCCCGTGGCTACCCTGGTCAGGACAGGGTGGCATCTCCCAAGGAGCAGATGCACAGATCAGAGAGAGAGCAGAAATCAGAACCAGAAAGGCTTCTGCACAAAGTGACTTTTGCCAAAGTTGCAAACACAATTTGATGGGAGAAGGAGGCCTTTCAACCACTGATTGAAACAACTGGACGTCTATGGGTAAGAGAAAATGAGTCCCAATCTAAACCTCACAGCTCACACAAAATTAATCAAAACAGATTATGGACACAAAAGGGAATGTGAAATCAGAAAAGCTGCTGTGGTCTGGGAGAGGAAATCTTATTAGGAGCTGGGGGTAGGCAAAGAGTGCTTAGAATTGCTATGAAAAAATGATTCATAAAAGGAAAAGCTGATCATAATGTAATTTATTATATAACTTGATACCTCATCAAATTATAAACTTTTGCTCTGTAAAAGATCCCCAGTAAGAGGACAAAAAAGCAAGTTATAGGTTGGGAGAAAATATTTGCACATAACATATCCAATAACTAGATATGTCTAAATATACAAAGAACTCTCAATATTCAATAGTAAAAACTTGCAAAGTAAAAATCCAGTTAGAAAATTGATAACAGATGAACAGACATTTCACCAAAGAGGATATGCAGATGTCAAATAAGCACATAGGAGATGTTCAACATCCAGATCTGACCCAGGGCAATGTAAGTTAATCCCATATTAAGATAGCCTTACCCATCTACCTAAATGCCTAAAAAAAAAACAAAAAAAAAAAAAAACAATGACAACACCAAATGCTGGGAAGGATGTGGAGAAAGTATCACTCATACATTGCTGGTTGGGGTGTAATGGTACAGCCATTCTGGCAAATAGTTTGCCAGATTCTTATAAACTTCAACATGCAATGACCACAGAATCCCACAAAGGTACTCTTGGATATTTGTTCCACAAAAATGAACAACCTGTACATATATATTATAGAAACTATTCCTCATAATCCAACATAACTCTTAACATCCTTCAGCAGGTGAAGGGCTAAGTAAATTGTGCTACATTGACATCATGGAATACTTAAGTAAATGGAGTGGACTTTGGATGTAACAACCCCGAAGACTCTCCAGGGAATTGTGATGGAGCTAATTCCAAAAGGTCTATGATTCTGTTTCTATCACATTCTTGAAATAACAGAATGGCAGAAATGGAGGAGAGATGGGTAGTTACCAGGGGTAGGGATGCAAGAGGGCACAGTGTTGGTGGGAGTGGGTGTAACCATAGTGGGTGTAACAAACCACACATCTTGTGGCTATGGAGTTGTTCTAGACCTGACTATAGTGGTGGGTACCCAGATCCATGCGTGCTACAAAGTTGCATAGAACCAAATACACACACCCAACCCATACACCCAACACACATACCCAATACTCAGACCCAGTACACACACACGGAACCAAATCCCATAGGTTGCATCCAAAACCAGTTGTGATATTCTACCATAGTTTTGCAAGATGGGACCATTGCAGGAAACTAGGTAAGTTATATGTGGGGTTTCTCTATATTACATGGAAATCTTCAATTATTTCAACATAAGGACTTTACCTTTTTTCCAAAAGTACCACATAACACAGGAATTCAGGAACGATTGCTGTTTTGCTGGCAAAAGTCTTTTCCTAAACAAAGTTCCCCACTCCAGCTACCCCCAAACCAGTCTTTAAAAGACAGTTGAAAAAGAAAAGTCCCGTCCACTGAGATGAAGCACTGGCCATTAAAAGGACACTGAGGGGCTGGGATTGTGGCTCAGCGGTAGAGCGCTCGCCTAGCACGCATGGGCCCTGGGTTTGATCCTCAGCATCATATAAAAATAAAGGCATTGGGTTGTGTCCATCTACACCTAAAAAATAGATATTAAAAAAAAAAGGACACTGGGTTCTTCCTTCACTCTCAGGAGTTCTAAACCTCTTCTCTTGGACGGAAGTGCTATTTATTGGCTATTGAACACACACACACACAAAGTGAAAATCAAAAACTAAAAGAAGCCTTTCTCTATGAAAAGCAACCAAAAGGATTAGCCAACATCTTCCCCGTGCAAAACCCCAACAATTTGCTTCTCATTTCTTCTGGCAAAACCTACCAAGATGCACAATCGATGTGGCAAAGTGTAGATGAAAAGCAGACTTTGAACTGTATGTAGAAGCTTAAATTGGATTTCTTTATGATTTAGGACATGTTGGGTCATTCACAATTCATCACAAGCCCATCTTCAGTGGTCGTAGGAAAACCAGGGCAGCCCAGCCTTCTCTACAGCCGAGGGAAGATGCATTCTTGTTCGCCAAGGGCAAGAGTGGGCACAGGAGGAGGAAGGCGCTCTTGTGGGCTCCTGTGTGTGTCTGTTTACACACAGTGCATACGTGGACACACAGTGCAAATCAGCACAGACCTGGGACCACCCCCGACCACTCCCAAATCGGTGTGGATGGGGACAAACCACCATCAAGCAAGGTAGTAATGTCACATTAATATCAGTAAATGTTCTGAGTGAACTTTTTGCTTTTGTAGGACAAGGAATTGCTACTATTGGGTACTTGGTGGCTCTGGACCCAGAATTAGGGTTTCCACTACAAATAGACACCTGAAAAAGCAGAGAGGGGAGAGGGTTTCCCAAATACCTTAACTTGGTTAGGGCTGCCCTGTGCCACCCGGGGTGTTCTTCCCCATGGAACCCGTGACTCCTCAAAAGCACAGTCTTGTCCGATGACACCTTCCTGTTCCCGAGCATGGGACCCCCAGGATCATGGCCGCATGAGCGTGTTGAATGTGTCTCTTCGTCCCCAGTCCGCTGAGCTCTGTTTCTATGTGAGTCACACCTACACGATCACAGTGTTGGCTTCTCCTGGCTGCTCTTTCCCTCTCCATATCCACTCGGCTTTCCTCGGCCACCGGGGGCCCAGGGAGGCTGACCATTTGATTATGTGACCAAGGACTCCGTGTGTGCTGGCTCTGAGCAAGTCCTATTCAAGGGACCTGTTGTGGAGAATCAGATGGTGGTTGGTTTGGTGGCCACCGTGCTTCCCGACCCGTGGCTACAGCTCTCGCCGTCCCCCAGCCTCCAGCACCAAGTTCAGGTCCAAGGGTGCTGACGGCTTCCTCGCACTGATGACCTTAGTGTGCCACTGTGTCCGGCGGCTTCTTGGTAGCTATTGGGCTGTCTGCCAAACATCCAAGCTCTTTCTCCTCCGCGCTGGAAGGAGGGAGCCTCCTCCCTCCTTGCTCAGCCTGTGGAACACCGGAAATCATTTGGCACGTTCCCTGGCAATGCAGGGTTACCAGAGCTTTCTTTTTCTTTTGTCAACATTTTCAGAGAGAGGTTGCTCCTTCCCACAGCCTGGACTCCAGAGAGAAGGCAAAGAAACCATCATGCAGCAAAACCTAGGGACACTGCCCCAACTGCAGCCTGAGCGAACCGCGAGCTGAGACAGGGCTGGTTTTTGCTCATCCCCCCACCCAGGACCCGAACCGCGACCTTAGCTCTGGACCCCGCGGGCCGTCGCTTCCCTGAGCACTCTTAGTTCATCTCTGAGAATTGCATCTCCTTCCTGCTGAGAGTTGAAGGGATATCAGCCTATTTTGGAAAATTTGAAAAAGTACAGAAAGTTATAATAAGCAAATAAAATAACCCAAAGGCCCTGAGATAACTAGAAAGATTTGGACGGGTCTCCCTCCGGTTTTTCCTTTTTTTTTTCCCGTGTGTGTGTGGTTAGAAGGACAAGTGTATGTTTCTTTGTGTTTAGACATTATAATTAAGATCCAATGAAAATTAACACCCTCACCACTTCTTCCAATAAGGTGAAAATTTAGAAAAGTAGTGGCAATACATTCAGCCAACACAGCTCTGACCTCGTTTAATTGATTTGACTGGTGCCCCAGGGACAAATGGCCAAGCGAGGCCAAACCTCACAGTGATCTGATAGCCACTCCGCCACAGCCTGTCTTTTTGCCAGGCTCCTACGGTAGGGAAAAGAAGGAAGGACACTTTGCCAGAGGAAAATAAAACCTCAGCCCCCGGGGGGAGCCCGCACAATGGCTGCCCTGGTGGAAAACAAGCCACCCGACGTCAACAAACACAAAATGAATGGGGCCTGTCATGGAGCTAGAATTTGGGAAAGCTTTGGTTTCCAGGAGTTTTGTGGTAGCGGCAAAAAGGCAGGGTGATCTGTGTGTGTGTCAGGTGAACCCTCCCACCGTGGCCAGCTGACATGGCTCAGAGGCGTGTGTTGCTGAGGCCAGAGATCCACGCGGCCTGCACAGCGGCCTTGCTGAGCCCAGGAACAGGCCTGTTGCCTGTGTTTCTCCAGATTCGGACGTTGAAATCCTGACCAGAGGTGGAGCCTGTGAGACCGTGAGGATGGGTTTAGTGGCCTTTTATAATGGGGTCCAGAGAGCTGCCATGGCCCTTCCCCCAGGTGAAGACATGGGAGAATGCAGTGTTTAGGAACCAGGAATCAGGCCCTCATCAGCCATCAAATCTCCCAGTGCCTTGATCTTGACTTCCCAGCCTCTAGAACCAAGAGAAATAAATTTCTGTTGTCGATGAGCAGCCCAACCTATTGTGTTTTGTTCCAGCAACCCGAGTTGATGGAGACAGCTACGGACTGGTGCATTCGTCTGCTTTCCATTGCTGTGACAACATACCTGAGAAATTCAACTGTGAAAAGGAAAAGTTGATTTCGGTTCATGGTTTCAGAGGTTTCCATCCATGGTCCCTTGGCCTGTCACTCTGGGCTTGAGGTGGGGTAGAGCAGCACAGCAGGAGCACAGCCGCTCACCTTGTGGTAGCCGGGGAGCAGAGAAAGAGGCTGGGGCCCCAATATCTTCTTCAAGGACATTTGCCCTGATGACCTCCTTCCTCCCACTAGTCCCATCTCCTAACGATTATACCACCTCTCAAGTGTCCACAGCTGGGACCAAGCCTTCAACATATGGCCTTTGGGGACACTTAAGAGCCAAACCACAAACACTAATCTGGGTCCTACTCACCCTCCACCTGGGATGCACTGATAAAGCCTAAAAGATTAGCAACCTCACAAACTTCTCATACAGCAGGAGTGGGAGCCCTTTATTGCAGGACAGGAGGGGTATTTATACATTCCACACAGCTTATCTAATTAACATAAACTGGATACAGCAGTCAACCAATCAGGAATCTCCACACTTAATGGCTCGCTGGCCTTACTTCACAAACCACTCCCCCTGCAAAACGCCAGGCGCCATCCTGACTTGTTGACAGACCCTAACAGAGAGAAAGGAGTGAGTGCTGCTGGTGGTTTGGCAGAGTCTGGCTGGACTGCCCTTCCTGCTGTTCCCAGGTCCAGGCAGAGGACATGGGCCAGGATGGACCCCCGTCGCACACCAGATCTGCTGCTGCCTGGACTTGGACTTCCCAGGCTACAGACCCCTGAGAACTGAACTTCTGGGGTTCCCAGCCTTCCTGTCTAGCATTTTGTTCTAGCAGCCTGAAGGGACTGAACAAGAATCCAACTTCATTTTTCCCCATAAAAACGATCGATGGCTCCAGCCCTGTGTGGGGGTTTCTCATCTCTTCTTCGTGCATCTCTAACAACATCTGTCAAGGACCAAGTTTCCAGGTTCGTGTGAATCGATTCCTGATCTCTGTGGCCACAGTGTCACGCAGGCTGACTTTGTCCATGTCACAAGACTGTCCCCCACACATCCTGAGTCCCCCAAGATGTCCTCCGCCACTTTGGGGATAAAAGCCAGAACAGGGAACATGGGGACAGGCCTCGGGCCATCTCTTTAGGGCCCACTTTCCCCATCTCGACTGACCCCTCCCGCTGCCCTTCCAGCCACAGGGACCTCCTTGGCCTCTTGCCCCTGGCCGCTGCCTTCTGTCCCTGGCCTCCACGGCCTGGAAGGCTGTCTGATCTCCACGCCAAACTCCACCCTTCGAACCCAGGATGAGGGTCCGGGTAAAGTCGTGCATGACACCCCATCAGGAGGGGGAAATGTGAGGGGGGCCTGGAAATTACTGGGGTGGAAGTGGCCGGGCGGGTGGAGAAAGAGGCCCACCTCAGTGCACGCAGGGTGGCTCTTACAGGGTGGCTCCCGACTTCCCTCCTGGCAACACAAGGGCTGGGAAGGACAGGTCAGAGGAGCGAGCAGAGAATCTGTGGGAACTACTCTTGGGAAGGGGAGCCCTGGAAGTGGGGTGGGAAGTGGAGGAGCCAGGAGAGCCCAGCCAGGAGAAGCTGGTCTCTGCTTCTCTTCCTGCGTGGAGTAGCCAGAATGGGGGGCAGATCTGGGGGCACTGCCTGGCGAACCTTAGAATGAGCTCCATGGTGGATGCAGCCCAGGAGTCTGGGAGGACAACCAAGAGATGGACAGGGATCAGGGCTAGTGGCTGGTAGCACAGGCCACGTGACCCGGGGAGACACACTGGTGGTGATGGTTTTAGTGTCTGTCACCTGGACTGGGGTGTCCAGAAGTCCAGAGTCAGCAGGGCACGGTGGTGCAGGCCTGTAATTCCGGCAGCTCAGAAGCTGAGGTAGGAGGATGGCAAATTAAGGCCACCTTCCGCAACTTAGCGAGGACCTTAGCGAGACCCTGTCTCAAGATAGAAAAGGGCTGGGGGTGTGGCATAGTGGCTAAGCACTCACAGGTTAAATCCCTGGTCTAATGAAAAAGAAGCCCAGGGTCTGAGCTCCATGCCTAGGAGGGAGTTTCTCTGAGGGCAGCCGAGGGGTAGCATGCAGGCGGTCCCCAGGGTTGGGGACTCTGTGCAGAAAGGGCTTACAGATGGAAGAAGAAGGGAACTGAGGCAGGCCCTGCCCTTGAGGAGCTTGTCCTTGAACTCACTGTCATCTTCCATTTGGCAGCTGGGGGAACATAGGCTCAGATCAGTGCAGCCAGGGGAGGGGCAGGGATCAGGGCTAATGGCCACACACTTGGACTCCTGAGAGGCTGACCCGAGACCACACAGCTGAAACCCAGACGTCGACCCCTGACGCCCCACTTCACCACCCAGCCTCAGGAACTTTCAACGCCACGGAAGGCTCCGACAGCAAACCAGGCCAGCGCGCTGCCTGCACTCTCCGGGAACATGCAGGAGGCATCTGGAATTCTATTTTGGAGCGCCATCCTAGAATGCCCTTCTGTCATCCACTGCCACCTTCACGAAGCCAGAGAGGCTGGCATTTATATTTTTAAACCCTTTTTGTCAAAATTAATGCTATCATTCTCAGGTGCAGCATCCTGCCCGCCGAGCACCTGCAGAAGCAGGAATAAATTGTAAACAAAAATTCCCGGTATTATATAAGACATTAAAATTGGAACAAAAACTTGAATTTAAACCAGAACAGCTCCATCCCTAATAGCAAATGCTGAACAATGGAGAAGCCCTTTCTCTATTCAGAGTCTTCCAAGAACAAAGGAAATTGCCCCCAAATAAAGCAATAACCTAATACCATATTAATAATAACCTTGCATTTGTATAACCTTCTTAACTTTACAAAGCATTTTACATCTGCCATCTTGTGGGGAGGTGACTTCAGGCACAATTGTAGTTATTAAACAAAACCAAGAGTTTATTATAAGGTTATATTTGAACAACCACCAATCTACCTTCTGCGTGATAGCCGGAGTCAGACTTGCTCAACAGCCCTTCTATTAAGAGCACTTCTGGGTCCTGAAATATGTGAATCCTCTGCATCGGCCCCAGAAGGAAGACAAAAGATCCTAATAAGCCTTGGTAAAACGTGGCCTCTCCTGTTCTCTCAGCCCCATCTTACTCAATTCCGGGGAGGCAGGGTTTGTCAAGAGGTTAGAAACCCTCAGGGGACCCCAGGACAGAGCTGGATTCTGATCCTTCTCAAGTCACTTTCACGCCCTGTCCAGTGAACACTGGGTCCTCCCTTCATGCTACCCTGATCCCACGCTCAACCAGGAGCCACTGCGGGGAGGGCCAGAGGAAAGACAAAGTGTGGAAGGAAACGGTGTTGACTTTCAGTGGCCTCCCATGGTTGGACCTGGCCAGGAGTAGAAATGAGGGGTGGAAATAAGGGACCCAACTCTAACCGATGCCTCCAAAGGGCCAAGCCAGAAGCTCCGCAGTGGAGCATCTCGTGAGATCTCCCAAGAGCCCCAGCAGTCTTAGAGGACCATCGCCATTTTACATAAGAGGCAATGGAGGCCGAGACGGGGGAAGTGACCAGCCAAAGTCACAAGCTGGTGAGTGTGGGCCGCAAGACCTGACCCGCACTCTCCCCAGCACTCAGCACCGCTACCCCAGGGTGCGTTTCTAAAAGTGTAGATGTACCTACACACACGTGTGCACACACACACACACACTCACCCCTGTCATACATGAACAATTCTCTAAGGAAAATGTGACCTAGGGATGGAGAGGGGCCTTGGATACACTGAATCTGTTGAAGGGTTTGGAGTTGGGTGGGTGTGGGTCACAGGAGTTTGGAGGAATCAGGGAGAGGGCATGGCGCCCTCGGGGGAGCCTGGGATGGTGGGATTCCCAGGTCAGGAGGAAGGTCCAGCCTGTCCCGGGACCTTCCACCTTGAGGACTCGTTCTGCCTCAGGACATTGTTTTGAAGAAGCAACACTTTTACAAGGAATTGTCTGGGGAAAGGTGCCCTGGTGACCAGCTGGCGGTGAAGGACCAATGAGCTTATGGCCATGAATAGTTGGTGAAATGGGACCTCAAGGTGAGTTGGACACAACGTACGTGTGAAGGACATCGGACACGATCACTGGCTCCCACCTTGGTGCTTCTGTCCAAGAGGAATGTCCCCATCTACCTTCCAGGAGAAGAAGTGACCAAGGCACCAGAGAAGCTGACCATCGGGGACAGCCGTGAAGGGAGTCGGGACAGATATCCAGGAGCCACAAGCGACCCAGGAAAGAGGCCACTTTCCCCGTGAGCTTTGCAGCTTCCTCCGCAGTCGGTGACCTCAGTACCACCCAGAACCCGGAACTCTAATGGGGTCACACAGGGAAGCGGAGCTGGCGCACCTGAGGCACAGCGGGAGCTCGTGAGCAGCACACCTGCCACCCTCGCATGTCGATTCAAAGTCTCCACCTGGTATACAGGAAGTCCCCTCAGGGCAAGGTTCAGGACAGAGAGCCTCACGGAGCCCAGGAGGTTCACAGCAGCAGAGCAGAAGGATGGCGGCCACTGCACATGAGCAAGACCTGAGCCTCCACGGGCCTCCAAGTCTCGAGGGTGCAGTGGTGAGCTCAAGTAGGACCCCAAAGCAGAAACCTCTTCACGTCTTACTGATGAGAAGAAGGGAACCCAGGGGTGAGAAGGGAGTGGCTTAGGTGCCACCACGGGTAACTGATGGAGTCAGAAATTAAGACCTAATCCTGTTGTCTTAAATCAGTGATTTATTTTGGAGCAAAATTAGATCTATAGAAAAGGTGCATAAAGAGCCCAGCTTCCTGGCCCGCTGCCCCTACTGTTACCATCTTGCATTACATGGCACCTTGTCCACAAAACCGCCATCCTACCACGGCTATTAACTAAGCTCCACACTCGGTTAAAAATGGAAAAATCCCATTAATGCCATTTTCTGTTCCAAGGTCCACCCGGGGCACCATGTTGTTCTCACTCGCCATGACTCCTTTATCCTCTCTGGTCTGTGATAGTTTCTCCGCCTTCCCTTGCTATCTCATGACCCTGGTGATTTTGAAAAGAACTGATCAGGTATTTTGGAGAATGTCTTTCGGTTTGGAAATGTCAAGACTGTAGACAGTGGGTTGGTTCTCATCTCACTAACCCACAGCTGCCCCCAGTAATGGAAATTCCATGAAGTGAAAACACTGGTATTCTTCATCCGCTTTTGGCCATCAGGACACATAGGAGCCTTCTGTGGTCACCACCTCTCCTTCACACCAATGAGAACTTTCAAGAGCTAATTGGCTGCCCAATAGAATTTCTCCCAGGATGTCCTACATCTGCACTGTCCAATATGGAGACAGTCACTAGCTATGAGCACTAACAGTGTGGCCAGTGTGGTTGAGGGGCACAATTTCTAATTTACTGAATGTTAATTAATTTAAATTTAAATCTCAGTAGCCATTTGTGGCTAATGGCTGCTTCAGTGGCTACAGCATAGGGTGGACAAACTCAAAGCCAAGTTCATCTTTGAGGATAAAGGGGGAATTGAGAGGAACCCTTGGCCTTGTTCAGACTTGCAAAGGAGAACTTTTATTATGAACACGACAGAAAGAACTACAAACCACAGCCCCGTGGTGGGGCTTTAGAGACCAGGGTTTCCTAAACTGGGTTCCTTGGAAGCTAGGAGTTCCATGGGGATGGACCTCAGGACAAGCAGAGGAACGCACCTCGGCTAAGACGGGAAATTGACCGTGGTGGTATAGACACGTGCTTCCCTGCTGGTCCCGCTCATCCCAGCCTCCTTCACCCACAACACCTCTGCGTACATCTATGATGCCGTGTGTTACTACGGAAACAGGCAAACGAGAAGCACTTGTTTATGTGTTGATTTTATGGACCTATTTATTTAGCCTACGATGCACTTGACAGAAAGACAGAAGCGCATCCCCTTGCCCCTCCCCGGTCCCGGCTTGCTTTATTCCAGGAATGGAGAGCCTGAACCAGTTGTGGATTTCTCAAATCTGCATTTTGGAAGGCTGAAAATAGGTCACTAAGACCAGCTAAGCATTCATTTAAAAAAAATGAATATGATATATTTGCACCGTTATATTCTTCAACAGCCCTGTTTATAGACTTCAACAACCATCTCCTATGTCTTCCTTTTGAGCAGAATCCCAGTTTTACTGGGAGAGGGTGGAGGCGATGTGTCCAATCTCAGCTGAGATTCAAAATTGGTGAATTTGACCTAAGACAGCTATAGATCCTCATTCTCCTCTCCAGAGTGTTCCCTTTCTCAGCCTCCCTTGCAGTGAGGGACAGGGATTATGACATAGATCTGGCCAACAAAATCCAAGGAGAAATCTATTCAAAGGCGAGGGGTTCTGGGAAAGATTTTGTTCTCCTGTCACAGGGATCGTGATAGTGCAAAGACTGTTCATCTCTCTCCCTGCCCTAAATAGTAGCCTGATTCTTGGAATTTCAGCATCTATTTTGTAATCATAAGATACAAGCAAGAAAGGGAAGATGAGGACAGATAGAAAAAGAGTCTGGGTCCTTGGTTAGGTCACGAAGCTGCGAGAGTTGCCGGCTTCCAGTGTTCTTATCAAAGGAGATAAATAATGTATTTTATAAATCATCAGGCGGGCTTTGTTTCACTAGGAGTAGAATGTATCTGTGCTGTTTTGATTTTACAAGAGGAACACTGTTTGAGGTCGGGGCTCTGAGGTTAAGAGCAAGTTTCCAACCTACTGACCCAGTCCAATCCCTTCCTCCCACTCTCTATGAGGATTCGTAAGGACGATGGTGTTCATGGAAATGGCTCTCCTAAGGTGACCAGCACGTTAGTTGGTAGAGCAGGATAAGAAGAGTGGTCTCTGAATTCCCAATCCAGTGCTCATTCAACGCAATTAAGAAGCATTGCATAACACTCTCCATTTAGGTTGCCACCTCACCTCATAGCTTCTGGTTGTTTCCAGCTAGCAAGAGAAGTGGGGATCCAGGACCCCTGGGTTCCATGAGGACCACCCCTTGAAGGTCTATTCACCAAAGGCAATGAGGTTGCACGCATCCATTTTTATTCCCTGAGAGGAATATACACTTGAGATTTCTCCCCACCAGCCTAACAGGGAAAGAAAAGACGCTATCGTTTCATGCGCAGGAGATCATTTGCAAAATGATGAAGACAGATTTTAGAGTCCTTCAGAATATCTCTTCCTGTAGAATATTAATTTGGCCTACTTTGTTGGCAAGAGATGTTTGGAAGGGCGCCAAAAAATGTATGGCAATTAATCAACAGGAAATAAAATAAACACAAATTGCAGATTCTTGTCAGAAAGTGTATGTCCTGATGTTTTGCTTTTAAAAGACAAACTTGCTTCCTTAGCCGAAAAGGCAATTCCAGTTTCTGTGGGTCAATTCTGGCAGCATAAGAAGAACCAACCAGAAGGAGGCAGGGAACCCTGGGGGAGAATCGGAAGCTCTGCCCCGGAAGCTCCACGGTTGAGGTGGACGCCTTCAGCATCGGAGACCCTGCTTACTCAAAGAGTCGGCTGTGGAGCCCCATGGCACGCTGGACTGGGTCCCTGAGGTCCGCTTTCCGCTGTAGGCTTCCAGCCTTTGCCCGGGTTCTGGAATCTTGGCAGGGGGGCGGGGGGGCGGGGGGATGCCTACAGAGGCACAAACAATCAGGCATGGCCTGCAGCACAATGGAATGTCTTTGCAGATAACAACCCTGAGCTCACCTGAGCTGGGTGACCTTGGGCAAGTCCCTCAGATGGCTAAACCTCAGGTTCCTCAACGAGATGGAACCATGATCACAGCTCCTGCCTTGGTGTGTGGTGAGGGCTCACAGGAAGTGGGGAGGCTGGAAAGCAGCTGCTATTCCATAGCTCAGCTCTCCTGGTGTTAATTACTTCTGGTTCCTGCCTGGTTTGACCCTGCCCTTTCCCCCATGGAAACCTGACCCTTGGTCCTCATCCAAGCCCCTTGGGTCAAGGTGAGCACAGCAGCTGACTGGGAGCACTTGCAGAAGTCTGCCTTCCATCTGGCCTTTTGAAGCCGGTCGAGCCAACTCTGGGTACCCCAGGCAGAGCAGCCGGGCAGATCCTGCAGCCTCCGTAATCCAGAACTTTCTCATATCTCTCTCTCAAGGCCACCTTTGTTCCAGTCCCAAGGTAAGGGACCCTTGGGAAAAGCTACTGCTACACTGTCAAATTGATCAACACTGGCCACAAATAAGCACTTAAAATGAGACTCACATAAATTGGGGTATGCTAAAAGTAAAAGATTCATAGCAAATTTAGTACCGAAAAAAAAAAACAGAATAAAATATCTTGTTAATGATTTTGATATCCATTGCACATTGAAATAATATTCAGATACATTAGGTTAAATAAAATAGACTATTGAAATGACTTCACCTATTTCCAACATGGTACTGGGAAATTTAAAATTAGAGGTTTCACATCAAATTTCCACTGAACAATGGGTACTAAAGAAAGTTGCAGTGGCCCAACAATGCCCCTCTCTTGGTTTTTCTAGGACTGTTGCCATGAATTAAAATCAACTTAGTACCATAAAACAAAAGTTTTTTTCTTTCAAGATGCTGGTTAGAGATTCAAAATCCTAACCACCCCCCTGGGGTGGGGCAGCTAAGGAGAGTGCTCCTGTGTCTTCCAGGTTTGGTGACTGCCAGCAACCTGGGCTTATGTTTGTGTCATCCCAAGCTCTGCCTCTGACAGGGCATTAGCATCCCTCTGTTCTCTTCTGTGTGTCTTGCCCACAGATTGAGGCCACAGGTATGGTCTAGGGTAACCTTTTCAGTTCAGGACTTGCAAATTACTCAGTCTATACCCAAAGGACTTAAAAGCAGCATGTTACAGGGACACAGCCACATCAATGTTTATAGCAGCACAATTCACAATAGCTAAACTGTGGAACCAACCTAGATGCCCTTCGGTAGACGAATGGATAAAAAAAAAATATGGCATATATACACAATGGAATATTACTCAGCAATAAAAGAGAATAAAATCATGGCATTTGCAGGCAAATGGATGGAGTTGGAGAAGATAATGCTAAGTTAGTCAACCCTCCAAAAAAACAAATGCTGAATGTTTTCTTTGATATAAGGAGGTTGATTCATAGTGGGATAGGGACAGGGAGCACGGGAGGAATAGAGAAACTCTAGATAGAGCAGAGGGGTAGGAGGGGAAGGGAGGGGGCATGGGATTATTAATGATGGTGGAATGTGATGATCATTATTATCCAAAGTACAGGTATGAAGACACGAATTTGTGTGAATATACTTTGTATACATCCAGAGATATGAAAAATTGTGTTCTATATGTGTAATAAGAATTGTAATGCATTCCACTGTCATATAATCGTATATAAATAAAAAATAAAAATAAAAGACCTCCAAATTAAAAACAATCTGCTCAGACCCTTTTCCCAAATGAGGAAATAATGATAGGTTCCAGGAATTTAGATGCAGACCTACATTGGGGGCATCCACCCTACGCACCATACCCCTCTTTTTGGTGTGATGATAAATCTGAGCTCTAACAGCTTAACCAGGTGGCCTAAGGTCAGGTACCCACCTCATTCTTACTGCATCACAGATACAAGTAGGCAGAAACCTGGGGAATGGGGACCAAGCTGGATTCTTGGTTTAAATTTTGTGATCTTCTTTGAGATATTTTCATCCAACAGTTCTTCTCAGGATCTCTCCCAACCCGAGGTGCTGGGCTACAGAAAAATCAGGCACTATCCTCAACCCAGGTGGCTCAGCTTTCCTGATCTGGGTCACCCATCTGGCTGGTTTCCATTTATGGTCCTTCATCCACCACTGAAAAAAATAGGTAGGATTTACCAAGACCCTGTCTCAAATAAATAAATAAATAAGGGCTAGGGATGTGGTTCAGTGATTAAGTGTCTCTAGATTCAATCCCTGGTACAAAAAAAAAAAAAAAAAAAAATGAAAAGGGGGAGAAATAGGTAAGAATAACAAGTTGGGGAAACAAGAGGAATACAAAATGTCTTCAACTGTTTAGTGTCAAGGCAAAAATAAAATAGACAATCTAATAGTCCATGCTCGCTCCTGTTGTATTAACATATCTGCACACCTAGTCTCTGTTGAGCTAGGGCTTTTGCAAACACCATTCTCTTAACTTGAAGTCTATTTTCTCTACTCCTCATAGGACTGTTGTTTTTTTTTTTTAAATCCTCTTTGTGGCCTCAGCTTGAAAATCTGCTCTTTAGCAACATTTGCTCTGACCAATAAATAGTCACCTGTCCTCCCACCCTGCTCCCCTGCACAAGGGTACGTTCAATGTCTTCCTCCCTCTGCCCTGCACTTGGCAGTGGGGAATTATTTCACGTGCTGGTGTACTTGGGCTTTGTCTCTCTCATTGGAATCTGAACTCTGTGAGGTTAAACTTTACTAATGTGATTTTAGTACTGTGCTTGTGACCTGGTCCAGATGGGAGTGGCTGGTAGAGGGGTGGAAATATTCATAGATGGATGGGTGGATAGGTGGGTGGATGAATGTATAGATGGATGGGTGGATGGATGGGTGGGTGGGTGGGTGGATGGATGCATGGATGGATGGATGGATAAATGGATGGGTGGATGGGTGAATGGGTAGATGGGTGGATGGATGGATGGATGAATGGGTGAATGGGTGGATGGATAGATGGATGGGTGGGTAGATGTATAAAAGGACAGATGTTTATTTGACAGATCAGGAAGTCTGATGGTTCCAGCTGGTCCAGATAAAACTCACACTAAAAACCAAGTCCAGCCCACTCCAAATGCCCTTATGGGCCAGTGAGTAGATTTCACAGAGGGCAAGTTATGAATTCCTATTTAACAGAACGGCAAACTACCAGGAGCACGTAGACTATGGCTGGAAGCTGCTATCCTGGGAGCACCTCAAAAGAGTTTTGCAAGGAAGAGGATAGGAGGGTGGACTCCCTCTAATCTCACCCACCTGGAAGTTGGCCTGGGAGCCCCCTCTGTGTGGTGAGAAAGTTATTTAGTTGTGTGCATTACACTCCGAGTAGCCGAGTGTGTAGAATTCCTGAAGGGAGCACGTTAGTGCATATTTAATAAAGCTGCAGACATTCACACACCAAACCAACAGTGTCAAGTGTGTCTGCCTTGGACACTGGAGTGTCCCGTGGCAATGCGGCTGCGCCTTGGCAAGGTGTAGGCATTATGGAGGTCCTCATCAGGAGGGGGACCTTCATCTTCCTGGACTCTAGGTATGGCAAGGGGCTTACGACAGAGCTCAGATTATCTGCAGAGGTTGAAAAGGTTAAGACGTGAGGGGACAAGAGGAGCCAGGCTAAGTGGGGGTGAAAGTGGAGAGACGGCGGGAGTCAGTCAAGGCCACGAGCTTTGGCAATGACAGTAAGACGTCATGGCAGGAATTGATATCTGGGCATTTAGCACCCGCTGAACCTCACTCCTGACGCTTTGCCTGTTCTCCCTCCTCTAATCCCTGCAACTGCCCCACAGGTGGCTATTTTTATGCTTCTCGTCTTTTCTAGAAGAGGAAATGAAACCTTAAAGCCATCGAGGAACTTTCTCCCAGGGTCAACTCTGTGAATTTCCGTGCCACGCCTGGTGGAATGGATGGCCGCAGAGAGGCTGCCAGCCAATGATCTGTGTTCTCCTTCCTCAGTGTGCAGTGGTCTCTTGGAAGTCCTTTATAAAAAAGGTGGACATTCACTTGAACTCTTGCACGAGAAAGAAATAACTCTTTTGTGTGAGTTTAAGACATGGATAGTCTAAGGCTTATTTGTTACAGCATCAGGCCTTACTTGACATGTACTCATATGGTTCTTCCTATTTCTTAACTTCTTGGTCACATCTTTCTCTGTAAAATAAATAACTGGAATATATATATCCCAAAGGGTTATAGTTGAAACAGAATATATGTCCCAGAGGGTTGTGGTCAGATTAGATTTTGTTTTCTATAGGTTTAGGCAGGGTCAGATTAGAAAATATGTCCCATGGGGTAGAGGCCACACTAGAAGACATAATAAATGCAGGGCTCCCAGATTATAGAAAACACTCAGAATTGGCAGTCATTATCACATTTACTTTTTTGCACCAAGTACAGCCAAGTTGGTTTCAGTTCACTTTGGGTTTGAGGCAACCTATCCAAGTCAGCTTTATTTATCTAATGAAACATATGAACACACTTTTTATTACATTCAGGGTCTGTTATATCCAAAGCAATGGCTGGGTTGGTTTTCCGTTCCCATTCTGCTCCGGGATCCAATGCGCTAGCAGATGGCGTTCCGCTCCCTTCTGGCCCTACACTTAAAATCAGAAAAAGTGCAGGATTCTTTTTCAATCCTACAAGAATGCTGCTGTGATACCTATGGTGGCCATGGTCTGGCATCACTGTGGACAAAATGTCTGTTTTTGGCGGTGCAGCAGTGGGCATCCCAAACACATGTTCATGAGTCTCCTGGACAAAGAGTCTTGTTCTCAAGCCAAAAGCAAATGACTACAGGAGAGTGCTGTCTAGCCTACCTATAGCCCAGCAGAATTTACTCTCCAGGGAAGAGGTCGGACCAGGGAGAAGGCATCATCCATTCATTCATTTACTGAGTTAACATTTGAGTTGCTATGATCTAATTCCTCTTGGGTTCACTCTATCATTTAACACTTTTTTTAAACGTTTTAGTTTACAATAAGTACATTCTTACAGGAAGTTGCAAAACTATGGCAGAGAAGTCCCACATATCCTTCCTCCTGCTTCCTTCAATGGTAGCATCTCACAGAATCATGCATATCAAAACCAAGAAATAGGGAATAAAGAGGGGGTTGTAGGGGCAGAAAGGAGAGTAGAATGAATTGGACACTGTTACCCTCTATGCATAGTGACTACATGACTAGTGTGATCCTGCATCTTGTTCAAGATTTGCATCTTGTACAAATAGAAGAATGAGAACTTGTATTCCATTTTTATATGATGTGTCAAAATGGATTCCACTGTCATGTATAACTAATTAGAATGATTTTTTTAAAAAAGAAAAGTAAAAAAAAAAACAAAAAACAACAACTACAAAAAAGGGTATTGGTGCAGACCATGAGTCTGGTTTAGATCTCAACAGTTTTAACTGTACTTGTTGGTGGGGGTGGTTCTAGGCAACTGTATCACACCTACGGTTTTGTGTCCCATCAACACAGTTTTTTGCATTTGTTTCATTCTAAAATGTACACGTCTTCATTAGGGAAGACGTTGATAAGAAAGCAGTAGCTCTGCAGAGCTGCCAGGGATGGAAACCCACTTTTCTTCCCCAGACCTTTGCATATTTGTTTTGCTTTGGTTTTTAGGTTTGAGCTAATTCTCGAGCACCTACTGTGTGATGGCTATTGCAATCCATTCATGCCTTTTTACTTCACTTAAATCTCTGAACCCACCTGTGACTCAAATGCATTATCTCAACCACCCACAAGGAAAAGACCGAGGGGCCCCAGAAATCCCGTGACTTGCCCAAAGCCACAACTCCTAGGAGCAAGAGAGTTGACCTGGCTTTGCAACCCCCACTCCTGCCTCCAAAGCCACCTACTCTCCACTCTGCAAACAGCTGCCCTGACCACTGCAGTTGAGAGGCAGCCTGCGTGCATTTTATTCCACCAGGTCATCTCCTCAAAGTCCTGAAGATGCAGCAAGACAGGCACTGATATTTTAAAGAGAAAGAAATAAGTCTTGCGAATTTACTGGCTAATACCCGACTCTTCATAAGAAGAAAGATGAATGGGGCCAGAACCCTAACTCTTGGTTCATTGTTTACTGCTCTTCCAGGGACAGCAGCGAGAGGACTTCATGAGCCCATGTCGCCTGGTTACTACACCAGGGCCCATGGTTATCTGCTCTTGCCAGTCCTGGGTGTGATTCAGCACCATTCTTAACCCACAGCACTAGTCGGCCACCGTACCCGGCAGCTTGGCATCCAGATGGCAACATCCTCCTCCCAGAGCACTGCCCAGACCATGTACATACAGCGTGACCCCGGGAAGGGGCGAGGCACTTGGTCTGAGTTCCACTTAAACCTGCCTTTGGGCTTTCCCATCTGGAAGGGAAATAGCCTTCATTCTCTTATTTGTAAAATTAAAAAAAAAAAAAAAACCTATAAGGCACATATAATATCTGAGCAGATCCTTAGCAATATCAAAGAACGGAACTTCAATAAGGGTGTTGCATTAAATCTGAACTGGCAAGAGCTTATAATAAAAGTACAGTAATGAGCAAGCTTTATGATAAAATTAATGTAATTAATTAGTGTTTGTAAAGGACTTCAAGATCACAGGGTGAAAGGTGCCAGCTAGAGGAAAAGTCATCTTAAAAATTACCACTATTATCATCTTAAGACACGGCATATATTATGCACTATATGAGCATTTCCAGGCATATATTCATGTCCCAGCTATAACTACGTTAATTTATAGTAATTTGCGAATCAGGTCTCTGATCAGCCCTGGGAGCCCTTTCTGGATCTCTAAGTGGATGAGGTTATGACTCAAGTGGTATTTTAAACTCTATCCAGTGATAACCTATTAAAGGGAGCAGCCCAGACCCCCACACACACACTCAAGTCAGAGACTCAAATTGCGCCTGACACACGAGAGCCCTCAGTGCCTTCCTGCGCTCTGTGGCGTGTCTTTGGGGGGTCTGGTTGGGTTTATTAAAAGTAGGTCTATGAACATGTCTTTTGTCCCTACTTTTCCAACTTTCCGGGATTCACACATTACTATTTCTCTCTGATCCAATACTATTCCCTGAGGTTAGGTGTATCTCTTTGCTGTCACTGAGTCCCCAGAATGAACAAAACTGAACCTGGCATGCTGCAGATCCCAGGGAATTTGGGCTGGTGGGGAATGCTCAGCTCAAAGGTTGCATGTCCAAATTAGGCCTTTTATTTCTAATCATCCCAACGGACCATTCCACTTGAAAACAGGCTATTGTATTTATTAACTGAACCACACAGTTTCTATTGGGCTTTGGGGTACATTTAAAATTTTTAACTTAATTGTTTGATAGTAAAAGTCATACCAACAGGGAATTTGGAAAGTAAAGAGAAAAAGAGGGTGGGTACTTTTCAGTGGCTGCTTTCCCTGGGCATCTTCTCATCCTGGGGTGCCCTGGCTATCACCCCAGTAGCTGACATTCTGGCTCAGAGCTACTGAGAAGGGAGGGGTTTTCCAAGTCCAATATGAGGGAGTGAGACAGCAAGAAGATGGATCAGATTCTTGTAATCAGATGAGCACAGGAGACCATTTAAAAGGGCACCATGCAAAGACCTCCTCAGTCGTTGGCAAGGAGTGACAGGCAGTTTACCAAGCACTTGACCTTGCCATCTCCTGGGTCTGAGTCCTGACCATTTCACATACCACCAGAGTGATCCTGGGCAGGTCACATTCTCTTTAAATAAATGTGCTTCTGCTCTTGCCTCAAGGAGGGGGGTGGTTATTGGGCCAGATTAAGGATGATAAGTATGTGGCCAACTTTACGGTAACCCTCCCCTCAAGACACACATGCACCCACCAACTCTTGGAAGTACCATTGTGGACATTGCCCATCCGTCACAGATCCCTTCCCTACTGAGACCCTGCAGCCTCAGAACCCACCACAGAGCCATGGTCACTCCTCCTTTCTAACCTGATTTGCCAGTTGGGTAGAAACCTAAGTTCCCTGCAGCCACAGAGAGGCAAATTGTGCTACAGTTTTGTCAAACATCATTTGTGAGAGTGTTGCAAGAAAGCATCACCATCTAAGTAAATGCATTTGTTTTTTCCATAAAAGCTTTTCTGGCTGCCACATTTTATGAAACTTTATAAGAATTACAATAACCTTTAAAAAACCAAGTAAAATAAAAACATCATTATTAGAGTGTTCAATTAGAAAGGCAAACACACTCCGCTAAACAATCTCCAAATGTAATTGTTTAATAACAAAACATAAATTAAAAAGGAAAGTACAAAACAAAATACCCAGGGAACAAATTGTGTTCTTTTGCTGCTGGGAAAAGCCAAGAGCATGTCTGGACAATGTGAAAATGTTCTTCACATTCTGTTCACTGCACTCAGGTCCTATATGACCCGGGACCATGTGCACGCTGAACAAAGCTCCAGTGCCTTCTCAGCTGTCAGTATTAACACACTGTTCTAGAAAATTCCACACCTCAAAAGGGTAACTAGTAAATAGGTTAATATGCATGCACAGTAAATATGTTAGTTGTGAATACGCCCAGAGCCCTTGACACTTTATGAAGAGCCTCTGTGTGTACATACCATCTCATGAAATCCGTACAGCCACAAGGAGGTGCTATTGTTGTCCTCCTCACAGGTGGGGCCACCGGGTCCCATGAAGGCCAGTCCCAGGTGCATGTTGCATCACGAGTGAGAAGGACCCAGGACACAAGTCAGAGCTGCTTCCTCTGTAGGAAAAGACAGGCCGTGGGCCAGAGTCCCCTGTGGAACAGGACGCCAGCCCCTTTAATGTCAGATGAGGAAACTGAGGCACAGAGAGCAAAGGGACTCTTGCAAGTCCTTCGGTGAGAGACAAGGTCAGAGTTCCCACAAGGCAAGCAGAGTCCTGGCACCAAGGAGCAACAGCTGCAATGACCAGGGGACTTGGAGCTGGGCGCTGGGTGCAGTGACTCTCAGCACCCGGGGGAGGGGAGGCGCTGGGGAGGGAGCCGCCTCCCGGCACCGACTGAGGGAGTGTTAGTGGCACGCAGCACAGCCCTGGGTCCACAGCAGCGCAGCGGAGGGAGAGCTCTGTGATGGGGACAGTGCAGCCCTCAACCCCTGACATTCTTACCATGTGGAATTTCACAGGAAAAGACGCCCAACCCGAGTGCGTGGGGAGGCTGAGGGCTGGGATTCTGGTGTGGCTCTGCTCCAGGACCCAGGGGTGGCCCTGGGCATGGCCTCTGCTCCCCAGGCCTCCGCCTCTTCATCCACAGAAGGGTGGACCCACAGAAGGGTGGACCCCAGTTGGGTGGACCCCTCTCCAGACCCAGCCAATCCAGCCTCCCCTGTTCCCTGCCTCCAGAGGACCCCTTGCTGCCGCTCTTAGGGTCTTCCCTGGCTTGGAGCCCTGGGGGGGTGGGCGGGGGGCACAGCCTGTGTCGGTCACTCCACTGGTGACGAGACCAAGGGAAGAAGGAAAATAACGGGGATGACGACAGCATACAGCCCAAACTGAGGTGACTCCCACCGTCGTGACTGTTCCTGAGGTGAAGATAATGGCAAGATGGAGGCTCACGGGAACTTGCATCTCAAGTTTGAATGGAAAACAGATCCGCCAAATGCTTCCGGTGTCCCCAGTCCTCACTTGCCCCCGAGGTGGGGTGTTATCTAAATTTATAACAGACAACTGTGGCCCAGAGAGACACCAAACCCAAACAGCTAAGGGTCACCAAGAATCTCTGCCCACGGAGTCCGCGGTGTCTTCGCCCACAGCCCAGCCCCCGCCGCACACTGACTCGGGCTACGGGAGATTTTGGATTTTTAAAAAGCCACTATTGATCGTATTTCTTCTTCGGTGAAGTGTCTGTCCAGTTCCTTAGCCCATTTATTGATTGGGTTATTTGCTTTTTTGGTGTTAAGTTTTTTGAGTTCTTTATATATCCTAGAGATTAATGCTTTGTAGGAGGTGCATGTGGTAAAGATTTTCTCCCAATCGGTAAGCTCTCTCCTCACGTTATTGATTGTTTCTTTTGCTGAAAAGAAGCTTTTCAATTTGAACCCATCCCATTTGTTGACTTTTCATTTTACTTCTTGCGCTTTAGGGGTCTTGTTAGGAAGTCAGATCCTAGGCCGACATGGTGAAGATCTGGGCCTGCTTTTTCTTCTATTAGGCACAGGGTCTCTGTTCTAGTGCCTAAGTCTTTGATCCACTTTGAGTTGATTTTTGTGCAGGGTGAGAGATGGGGGTTTTCGGTGGAGGGCGGGGCACCAGAGAAGAATAAACCTTCCTTAGATAAGGTAGAGGGAAGTGAAGGGTGGGGACAGAAAACGTAGAAGAATGAAACAGATATCATGACGTCATGTCTATATGTGACTGCGTGACCAGAGGGATTCCACAGCACGTACACTCGGAAAAATGAGAACTTGTACCCCATCTGTGTATGATGTATGAAAGTGGATAAAGGCTTTCTACTGTCAAGTAAAACTAATTAAAACAATTTTTTTTAAATTACATTTGGAGAGTGTCACCTGCCATTCTGTGCTCTAAAATAAACTTTTCCAAACTGGAAAAAAAAAAAAATAAGCCGTTATCGATCTCAAGTCTCAATGCCATCCCCATAAAAGGCCGGATCGCTCTCCGTGACAGTGACCGGCCTGAGACTAGGGAAGATGACCTCTCTGAGTGCTGTTCTGCCCTGCTGAGCCACTGAAGATGCAGGGAGACTTGAAATGCAGACCCACGGGGGCCCCAAGCCCCCACCATTCATTCACCACTGTGCCACTGGCCTCTCCCCTGGGCCCTGCTGGGGACTTGGGGGGCTGGAGGCAGAAATGCAGCAGCCCTCAGGGGTTCACTGTCTGATGGGCGAGGCAGAGAAGGGGACAGCTAAGTGGCAGGTACAGAGCCACAGGGCAAAGGTCAGTCCACAGAGGGCCGCGTGTCCTGGAGTGGAAACAAGGCCCAGGTTTTGGACTCCCTCTTCTGGGGAGGTAAGAGCCATATCTCCCTGGGGCCTCCCCCACTGAACCATGATCAGGACTGCAGGCTGTCGTCATCCCACGTGTAGTGACTGACTAGTAAGTAAGTCGTAGCTGCATCTGGCAGACACTGTCCATCAGGGATGACCTGGGGCTGGGAACGCTGTCACTGGAGTGTTGGCGTCATCAGCGTCTGCGCGATCACAGTGCTTAGCTCACCTAGGACAGGCACCCAGGCTCGGATCCCCCCTTGCCCTCCGCAAAACTCAGCCCCTCAAAACCAGCCATGGGATTCCACCTGTTTGGCTGATGACTCTTTTGCTCCCAGGGCTTTAGCTGGGGTCCCCTGGTGGTGTCTGGCTGCAGGCAGGTGTGGTTGAGCACACCTGGACTCGTCCGCCTGACACCTGGATGGGTGTGTCTGGGCCTCGACAGCCCCTCTGCTCCATGTGGCCTCGGAGCGTCCCCGTGGGGTCTTTGCAGCAGGGTTGTTAGACTTCCTACGTGAAGTTCAGGGCTCCAAGAATCCCAGATGGAAGCTACCAGTTCTGTTGACGGAAGGCCTGGAGCTGTCAGACATCGTGTCTGCCACACTGTGGGGAAAACATCTCCAGTCCACCCCAGATTCCAGGAAAGGGAGGAGTGGCTCCTTCCTCCTGGCAGGAGAAACGTCGTATGATTAGAGCCATCTTCTGTCCACAGCAGTCTACACGGGGGGCTACTCACTCTCCCCTTCCTGAGACCCCTGAGGTCTCACCTGGACTTGGCAAGGCCTCCAAGTCCGAAACTCCATCATCTGAATCCAGTTCAAGTGCAGATGAGGCTCCTCTGACGTGGGTCCCCGAGGTGGCACTTTTCAGTCGGATGATCTGTAACTACAGGAAGGCCGCCTGCCCTGCACCATGCAGCCTACTGAGGGAAGCAAGCTGCAGCCCTGGCAGTTGCTGGTCTGAAGCAATTTCACAACCCAGCCTTGCACACCTCGCCAGATCCTTGAGGAGGCCCAGCGATGCTCTGGGAAATGCTTCTCCCAGCTCTGGGATCCTGGCTCTGGAGCATCTTCTCATTTTTTCCATGAGAAGTGGCTTCCACTCCCACGGTGCCTTCGCTGCTCACTTCTTCCCAGAGGAGGTGGAGAGAGAGGAGATGTCCAAAGACTGCGCTTTAAGACGTCTCTGTCCCTGGGTGTCTGAGCTGACCATTCTTCCACCAATACCGCTCTCCTGAAAGTGCTGTGGATTTTCTATGAACCTCACTGAGGTGTGCACCATTAAATCAAAATCAAGCTCACATTGCTTTCCAAGGGAGATTCCACTTTGGGCTGAGAGTCAGGGTGTTCTGAAGTGATGCCATTAAAATTGGTAGGAGCCTTTTCTTCCTAGTTAAAAGAGGCATGAGGCAATGCCCTGAGAAATCGCACCAGGCACACGAGGCTCTTAAGTCTTACTGACCTTTCCAACAGGGGAAAGGGGTGTTAGAGTCACACCCTAATATTTTACCCTGAGGCCATCCTTTACTATGAGACCCCTAGATTTGGTATTTGCCCTAGACCCATTTCTTACTTTGAGACATTTCACTGACTAGAAGGATCGCCCTAAGCTCCCTGTAAATGCTGCTGAAAAAATTGAGTGATTTTTCCTTTACTGCATCTAGCTCCTCTGGCATTTTATCATAGTCTGCTGGGAGAAGGCTGTGGATGTTATCTCCATCCTGCCTGAAGCTGTCCTCCATAGGACACACACAGGGCCATTGACTGCCTTATTTCCCTGTTTCCAACCACAGTAGCTTTGATCATCTGTGTGTGAGCACCTACCTAGGGCATCCTTTCCTCCAGCCTCCAGTGACCCCCCTTGTCACCCACAGTCTCCTCAAGGTCCTTCCAGCTGTGGAGGGAAGAGCAGAATTCAAGCCCACCCCATGGAGGAAGACGTGGGGAAGAATTTGTGCCCATCTTTAGTACATCAGCGGGAGGGGAGCGCGGGCACCTGGGTTCAAGCGTCTGCTGTGACCTTCAGCCACCTCATCGTCTTCCATTTCACTTTCTGTAAAACGGTCATTACACTCATTCCCTCGTCACTTTGTTGTGATGACACTTCAGTTTAGTTCAACAAGTACTTTGTGGGCACCCTTGCATGCCAGTCTCTGTGCTGGGTACCCAATGACCCAATGACCGAGCAATGGCTCATTCTTCAAGCTGCCCTTGGTCTGGGGTGGAGAGAGATGATTAAGGAACAACCAACTATTCCTTCTCTGACTGATGTTACCGCAGGTGAAACTGAGTCTCAGATTTCAAGTGAACCTCTCAAAACAAAGCTGACCCACCAATCAGGACAATGGACATGTGGAGACTGAGGGTCCCAGACATCCCCACAGCCCCGTGCTGCCCCTCGGGCCTGGAGGCCCTGGTCTCACCTCTCCCCCTCTCTATTACTGTGACTATTTCGGGAAGTATTGCAAGGTTAAATAAAGACATATATTTTAAGAATTCCCATATATTTTATTCATACTATAATATTCTACATATTATAATTGATCCACACATATACATTTAGGATTCATAATTATTTAAATCATGTCTTGGGATGACCGTTTATTGCATTTAAAAATGTTGCAGGTTACCCAAAATAGATGTCACTTTGACATAAACTTCCTGATTTCTAAATCTTGCTTCCATAACGCTAGAGGCGAAAAATTTCATCTAAATATTATTGAATTCCAGCACGACATTAGCATGCAGAGATATTTACAATAACAGAGCCATTACAACTCAATCAAAAGCTGATTTCAGCCAGAATTATGCAGAATTAAATCTTGCAGGATTCAAATTATTAAAAATCAGAGACTCAATAAAGTGTGGTCTGGAAGTCCCATTTATCAAGGGAGTCGAAGTGCCTCTACAGTTATAGTGACTTTTTCATATATATTCTGCAAGAATTTGCATGCATTTTAAAAGATCAGAGTTTAATTCTTACGGAATTCAAGTAACTATGCTATATTTATAAGGCAATGGAAGCAAGCTCTGAAACGTTCTCTCTGTTTCCTCTCTGTGTCTCACATTTGAAATGCATTGGTTTTTATTTCTGGCTCCTACTGGAGAGAAAGATCCACAGTGAGGCCACAAATATAGAGAATACTTTACTCCAATAAAGGCCAAATCAGGATGGCAGGAGAATTAGGTAGAGGAAATTCAAACCGTTTATAAAGCTTGTTATGCAACTAACACATTATGAATGTCCTTCTTTGCTGTGAATGATAGAACCAAGATTCAATACATATACATATATATGTAATATATATTTAATATCCTCCTTTTCATAACATTTGGTCTAAATAGAAAAGAATTCATTCCTCAGAAGAGAGGTAGACAGATTCAGAAGAGAGGAGGATGGGAAGGAGGAAGGAGAGGGAGGAGAAGGCATCACCAGTGGAGACACGGATCTTTGATCACCAGAAACCACACGGCCCAGGAATCCAGTCCTTTTGGGAAGCAGTACTTACTGAACACCTATTCTGTGCCAAAATCAGAGCCAAAGAAGGCCTGTTTCCTGCCCTCAGTCTGAGCACCGTAGTTGGGGTGATGAGATATAAGCAGTCATTGGTGACCTAGGACTAATGGTACAAACCTCTGTATCAGCCAGGAATGTGATCAGCTGCAGGTTACAGAAATCATGATCTGTCAATAGGCTACCAAGGCAAAGGACGGTGACTTGGTACTGCCATAGAGAGTCTCGCTGCTTTCCCTCTCCCTACCAGACTTTCTTGGTGCATTTGCCTCTTGGTTGCAACAGAGCTACCTCATCTCCAGATATCCCATCCGTATTCTAGGCAGGAAGAAGGGGGAATGGACAAAGGAAGGACATTCTGCCAGGAACTCTGCCTGTACTGGCAAGAACTCTCACACGGTCACTCTCAGCTGCAAGAGGATCTGAAGAAGTGAGTTTTTAGTAAAAGTGAATGAACCAATGGATACTGAATAGACAGCCAGCAATGCTGCCCACCAGTCCATAGAAGCAGAGAGAAGAGGCGTGAACAAGCTGAAAGGCAGGGGAGATGGCTTCACGGAAGCTTCCTGAGACCAGAGGTGGTGGGAGGGACCTTTGTCCGGCAGACACAGAGAGCACCTTGCACACGATCAGGACCGTGACCAGGCTTGGGCTCTCGGGAGCGTGGCCAGCGCCTGCACCATGAAGCCTCCTCCACTGACATGTCCCAGACGTGGCCTCCACGTCTTACTGACGAAGAGAGACCGAGTCTCAAAAAGTCTTGTGACTTGTCCAAGGGCGTGCAGTCGGCAAGCACACTCTCCTAACTTGACCTCACTTCACGGTCAGCCCAACTGACCAAGAGGAGGAAAGAGGACAGAGATGAACCTGCCCTGGGCGTTCACATGACCCCGGCCAATAGCAACTCGTGCACACCAGGCAGCGCCAGGACAGGCAGGCGGGGTGACACAAAAGGCAGATGCATTCTGGCCCTGGGGGCGGGGGGGGGGGCATCTGTGTTCAAACATCCCACACCCCAGATGACAGTCGTGGAGGGCCTAGGGGGCCCGAGGGCCCCTGCCCAAGCCCAGCTCCTTCCACCAGGGCTGGATTCCCTGCCCCTTCCAGGCACCACGTTTTGACCCCATGTGCCTGTGAGTCACGGTGGCCTTCCTATGATCTCTAAAGGGTGACGTCATCCAGCCTTCATAAAAGTGGCCGAGGCCCTGGGTGAGGGCAGCGGGCATCCTCAGCTCGAGCGGCCCCCAACGCTCCCCCGCGCCCGCCCTCTGCATCCCGCCCCACTCATGGCCAGGAATCTAGGCAGTTCTGGGTCCTTCTGACCACGGTCCCTCCAAGCTCAGACATTCTGTGCCACGCACGTGTGAGGTGCGTCTCTAGCCCTGGACCTCACGTGTCACCACCCCCGTGACTCCTGCCAGTCTCTGAGGGGTCCCCGAGCCTCCGTGTCTCCCCAGAGGGCAGCAAAGCATCTTTGACTTGGCGGGGAGGTGGAGTTCCAGCTTATCCTGAACCCAAGGGCCCCCGGGGGACGGAAGTCATGGACAGCGCCTCTGGACAGAGCGGCTCAGAGCGCCACTGCTTAACTGCAGGGGTTACTGGGGAGGCCATGGGGAGGGCAGAGAGGTAGACAGGCCGCAGGGCCCAGTCCTGTGCCGCGCAAACCAGGTCCTCGGAAATCGCTTCCAATGATAAAGCAAGTGATGGCGAAGGAGGTGAACAGAACATGGTGGCGGGAGAGAGTGGCGGAGGGGAAGCAGCTCACACTGCCGTGATCAGACGCAGAGAGGGAGACTCCACTCTCGAGATACAAAATATACCCTAGAGCCACACCCCAACCCCCAGCTCCTCCAGCCACACCCCCACTTCAGCCACCACCCAGTTAACCCCTCCAGGGATTGATTCAGTGATGGGGTTGACACCCTCCGAACCCACTCATTTCTCCTCTGAGCCTCTTGCATTGTTTTGCACGTGAGCTTCTGGGGGCAGCTCACATCCACACCACGACATAGGTGTTCCCTTCATGCCAGAAGGATGCAGGTTTGCGACGGAGTCACTGTTCTGGGATCCTCCCTTCCACCTGCCTGTGAGGGGCGAGGCCATGTGGCTTACTTTGGCCAACAGGGTTGTGGAAGGTGGGTCTTGAACAGAGGCCTCTGTTCACAGGGCTAACTGGGTGCCTGGGCGCCTGCCATTTGTCAGAAGCGTTTGCAGGTGGCCCAGACCTGAGCATGCGGGAAGCCTAGAGCCACATCCAGCCCTCCAAAGCCACCTGGAGCCTGGCCAAGTGGCCCCGTTCCCTGGAAGTTGAGAGACCAAGGAGCAAAGAGTGACTAAATCAACAAATGCTCACGGCTGCGGGCCACACAGGGCAGGGTGGTGTGTGAGGCAGCATGACAGGGACAACACCTGACCCACCTGGACCCTGACCATAGCAATCCCCATAAGCAGAGCTGTTGACGAATCACTTCTTTCATTCATTTGTTAATTCGTTCATTCAAGGATTCAGCAAATACCTACCAAAGGTACCTATCCCAGGTGACATCGCGGGGGCCGGGATCACACAGGAAGAGGGCAGTGGGACTGCTCTCCAGGGCTTTCCCTCTGGTGTATTTGCAAGAGGCATCACCAAGTTCCCGCCCCCTGCCCTGGTGAGCGTCACACTCTCTTCAGAAATCATTCGCTTTGAGGAGCCTTCACCTCAAATAAGCTTGAGGAAGAGAGCAGGTTCCCCACAGGTCGTGAGAGACCGACAACTTACGATTGAGAAGTGCTGGAACTTTCTCCATTGTGCAAAATCTAGAAACCCATGTGGACCTCTGGCCACCTTCTTGAAGCCTCAGGGAAGGAGCCTGTTCTAATGAACGTATTCCAGGTTCAAATAATTTCAAGGTCTCTGCACAAACAGAGGACTCAACTCACGAGTAGGAAAGGCCAGGATGATTTCAGGCCAGAGCACACCCAGCAAAAGTCGGGGTTCATTTCTGCTTCTTAGGTACAGAAGGAGGGAGTCGACGTGATTTATAACTTACAAGGGGCTCTGTCTGATGTCTGACACTTCTTTTTTTTTTTTTGATCCCAGGGAACTCAGGGGCGCTCGGCCACTGAGCCACACTCCCAGCCCTATTTTGCATTTTATTTGGAGACAGGGTCTCACTGAGTGGCTTAGCTCCTCACTTTTGCTGAGGCTGGCTTCGAATTGTGCTCCTCCTGTCTCAGCCTCCCGAGACACTGCGTTAACAGGCATGCACCACCGCGCCCAACTCTGCCTGAGACTTTTAAGTCCACACACAGCTGTTCCAACCCAGGGGCTTCCAGGCCACCCCCGTTATCTGGGCCACCTTGCCAAGATGCAGCCCAGGTGCTTGGAGAAAGCCTGTGGAATAAATGAAGAGACAACAGTGGACAGTGTATGAACCACCAGTTGGAGGACAGGAAGCCAGAGATTTTTACAAGAGACAGTTTGCACTATGAATTCGAGATGCCTCTGTCAGAATACTCTCTAAGGTGAAAAAAAAAAAAAAAAAAAAAAAACAGGTCCCTGGAGAAAGGCTGAGCTGGGGGAAGTTAACAGGGGCTGTTTGCTGCAGGACTTAGCAAAGTCCTTACTAGACTAGCATGTGCTGTTGCCCCAGGAGGGAAATTCAATGGCAAGATTTCCAAATCCACCACCTGGCCTGGGACTCCGGCTGCTCCTGACACTCGAGCCCTGTGCCAGGCTTGGTGCAGAGAATCTCTGACATTCAGCAGCCCAGCATCGACAAGTCTTGAGGGCCCAGAGTTCTGGAAGCCAGATCCCCTTGGTGAGCGCTTCCATTAAGTCTAACTGCAATTCCCTGGAAAAGAGCAACACAGAAAAGTCATAGCCAAAGGCCGCTTGCAATAAAACCTAAAAGACAACAACGTCTTTGTCTCTTTAGGAGAAAAATAAATAACTAAACTTCAGGATGTCAATGTGACCTTCACTGACTGCCCCCCACCCCAGCCCTGCAACACGTCTCCCCTCGACGCACACACAGGGCTCTGGCTAGGATCCTGAACATTCGCACGCTTGCCATCCCGAGGGAGGGTTTTTACCTCTTGATACAGAGAACTTGATTGGGTGCACCTATTTTCGTTTTTCAGCTTTATATAGCAGATTTGGTTAAAGTGTGTCTATTTTTTGTTTCTCAGAGGGTTAGACTTTTCCCTTTTCAAACCCAGCAGCTCCCTGAGAGCCAAGAGCCTCTCATTTCGCACTGACTTGCCTTCTGCAGCTGCGACATTCCTAAGTTGATGTCTCTTAAACACAGCCCTTCAGGTGGCTTCTGTCACATCAGAAGCAGATTCAATTATGAGTTGCATGGTTCCAGCATATTCTTTGTATTATAATTCTGTTGAGAACTGGCAATTCATACATAGCATATAGGATAACTCTCTATTAACCAGAGTATTTGATTAATGAGCCTGGTGTGGTTTCCTCCATGCTGAGCACCCAACTTCACCTGGACGGATGCAGTGGCAGAAACCCATTCCGCTTCCTTGCTCTGTTTCAGAGGATGGTAGCAGAACCCCACCAAAAAAAGAAATGCCACGGAAACTGGAGCCAGAAAACCCAATTCTGTTTCTGTTTTTTTTTTTTTTTTTTTTTTTAAGAGAGAGTGAGAGAGGAGAGAGAGAGAGAATTTTTTAATATTTATTTATTTTTTTTAGTTATCGGCGGACACAACATCTTTGTTTGTACGTGGTGCTGAGAATCGAACCCGGGCCGCACGCATGCCAGGCAAGCGCGCTACCACTTGAGCCACATCCCCAGCCCTTTGTTTCTGTTTTTATAGGAAAATGGCTAGTAGTTTATCAAATGTTCAACAAATTACTATTGGATGAATGAGTAGCCACATTAATAAATTAGTAAGAAACAAAGGAACAGGGGGAGAAAGTCTTCCTGGCCCCCTCTCTCAGTTAAACTCCTCATTCCTCTCCTCCATTAGGGCTCTGTGCAGGGCTAGAATGGAATTTGGTGCGCAGGTTGCAAGAGCCTTTCGGTTTTGGCTTCCCCATCACTTGGAGCTCCTTGGAGGCAGGGGCTGTGCCTCGCCTTCTCTCCATTTCTAGGATTTGGGAGGGGTCAAATGAGGCCAGGCCCCTGCAACACTGGACCCAAGACTAGAGAGCATGTCCTCAGAAGATTAGCAGGATCAGAACTCCGTGCAAATCTTTGGAGATCCCACTTTTAACCTCCCTTCCAGGCTGGGGCAGCAATGGCAGCCAGGGCAGGTCTGGGGACATCAGGGTCGGTGCCAGCTCTTGACACTCTGACCTCTCAGCTCTCCTGGCTGCTCTGAGCAAGTAGGAGCCGTTGGCTTTGTGAAGGCAAGTCTTGGTCCCTTTACTGGGAAAGACAGGCTGCGAGGTGGGGTCTTGGAAAGATGGCCAAACACAAAGCCTGTCACACGTGGCCTCGGGCAAGCCACCAGCTCCGCCCGAGCCCCAGTTTCCACACCTGTAAATAAGCAGGTAGAGCTAACACCTTGGAAGAATTCCTTCAGACCCAGTGTTTGGTGCCTCCATACTGCCTGATATTTTAGCTTTGGGGTAATGATTTTAAAAGAAGAAGAAGAAAAAGCAGCAGTAGCTGTATGATTCATAACTTTATTCCTTGGAATTTTTCCAAAGGAAATACTCTTGGATTT
Source organism: Callospermophilus lateralis (assembly GCF_048772815.1). Classification (NCBI taxonomy): domain Eukaryota; kingdom Metazoa; phylum Chordata; class Mammalia; order Rodentia; family Sciuridae; genus Callospermophilus; species Callospermophilus lateralis. Next base: position 9,643,068 of record NC_135307.1, read on the forward strand.
GGATGATGATGTACATACACAAAGGTGACCCTCGCAGAGGGAAGCAACCCGAGTGTCCAGCAACAAGGGATGCCTGGAAATGTGGCCACACAGGCATGATTGGCCGTGAAACTGATCCTGAGATCATTTATGATTAAGAAAATAATACAACAAGCAGCTCTGGAGAAGCCCAGCCTGCAGAAGCGGGATTTTGGGGTGAGGCCGGCTTGGCACGGCCAGCTCTGCCTGTAGATCTGCCATTGCCAACTTCAGCCAGGTACTTCCCCTGTGTTTCCTCGTGGAACAGGGGAGACAGAGTAGAACCTATCTCACAGAATTACTGCAGGAACCGTGTGAAATGATTTTCATGAAGCACACGGAGTAGTATCTGACAGACAGTAAATTATAAATGCTGGTTACTATTGCAAAAAACACGATTGCGACCACTGCAGCTTTGGAAGGAAGAGCTACCGCGAGAGCCTCGGCTTAGACACACTTCATTCACTGTGATGGGCTGTAGGTGGTGGGATAGCATAGATAATTTTAATTTGTTTTCTTTATACTATTGCAATTTTCCCCAAACTTCTGCGATAAGCAAGTAACAGTTATAACGGGGGAAAGGGTGTTCAGGAATCCACTGTGATTTTTAAAAAAAGTCTCTCCACGAACATTCAGGAGATGATGTGGTAGTTGGACAAACCTGGGGTTGGACCAACTTTTACATTTAGGAGCTGTGTGGCTGGCCTAATCCTGTCTCTCCAAGCCCGTGAGCCCAGGGGCCTGCTCCCCTGTCTTCTGCCCCAGGTGAGAGCCACATCTGTATCCGAGTTCCCCCCCGACACCTCCAAGGAGGGCCTTCCAGTCTCCCACAGTTCTGTCACCCAGCTAAGGGGTTCAAACATGAATAATAGGACACAGGGAGCCTTGTAAAGAGGGGACCTAATGATATTCAAGATTTGCGTGTGAGAAAGACGGCTTGGCCAGAGGGTCACAGAAATCAGTAATGCAACTCAGATCCCGTCACCGATACCTGGCTCCAGCTTTTCCCATTCAGAGCATTTGCAAGGCCCAAACCACCAGCAGCCACTCCCGGTTACTTAACCAGACATAAAATTCAAAGGGGGAAAAGGAAAAAAAAAAAACTAATCGAGGCCATGAATCCTATAAGGACCCTGGGTCTTTCCGTGGGTGCAAACGGACTTTGGATTGAGTTATCCCAGCAAACTCCAGCCAGCTCCTCGGGACTTCTAAATACCGGAAGTTTCCATCGCAGGTCCCCGGGATGAGATTGTTCCCATTCCCCACACTGCAGGTGTGTTTTTAAGGAAACAAGCACTAGGAAGATAATTTTGTGGAAAAATAAAAAAGAGACGTAATATTCAGTTACCTTTCCTTAAAGGAAGACGAATGATCCGAGGGAGGGATAAATTGCATTTGCTATGAAAATTTGAATTTCAAGAAGTATATTATGTCCTCCAGTGTTCTCAATGAAAAGAAAATTATTTCTTTCTTGGGGAACACACTCTTATGGCATTTTAACTTTTATGACATTTCTGATTTGGAAAGATGAGCTTCTCTGTAGAAATGATTCAAACTTCCATTTTTTGTAGCGTGTGTGTCCTTATAAATTACACCATCAGCAAGGGAGGAAGAAGCAAGCCGTTTCCCAAAGTGAAAGACGGTTTATCTGCCGAGCAAAGTTTTCTCTCCCATTTCCGGATGGTGGTTGTCGATAGAGATGTCTATCGGGGAAATAAATCGCACTTGATCACTAATCACCTGAACATAAGCTACAAGTGGTATCAATCTCTCCTATGGATGAAAATCATTTCCCTTTGGAGATAATGAACAGAGACAAGTGTGACCAGGTGCAATTAAATAGAATCGTAGGGACACGCTGAGATGGGATTCAGACCTCGCCCCGTCCTGACACTGGGATGCCCAAATACGTCTCCTAGACATCAGAGGACACTCGGAGCCACTGTCGTTACGGAGCCTGAAACAATGCTATCTGAGGAAAACTCGCAGCAATGATGTTTATTTAGAATTAGAATCGATTTTCATTTTACATAACACCTTTCATTTTCAAGGCTCCCGAAGTACTTTACAAAGCAATAAGCTAGACAGCAATATTGCTATAGACAAGTGTAACCGTCATTATGCTTTCTGTAATAGCTCACAGGCTTGGAAATTAGAAATCAAGAGAGAGAGATGGAGAGACAGATAAAGAGGGAGCAAGGGACAAGAAGAGGAGCCGGGGGAGAAGTGGAGAGACGGAGACGGGGCCATCTAGAGAAACCAGCGGAGCAGAGAAGGAGACAAAGATGCAGGAACAGAGGGCAAGCTTCTTGCTCCTGGTGTGTTTTGGAATATTTCCCAGGGATCCTTTATTTCCATCTCTGAGGACAGGCGGTGACATCTCAGCCTCACTCCTGAAGGATAAGAACAGGATAGCATCCCCATCCAGGCTCTGTCAGTAGCATCATGTCACAGAGAGAGCAGGCTTGGGCACCAGGCAGCTTGGGACTCACATCCCAGCCCCCTTCTCATGCTAGATGGCACTGGGTGACTTGCTTAACGTCTCTGAGCCTCATAGAGTGGGGACCATGAACCCTACACCAAAGGGCAGGAGGAGAGAGACAGTACTCAGGAAAGGATCAAAGGCAGAAGAAGCAGTCCAAGGTGGCTAGGTAGGTCTCCCCCACCCGCTTCCTCCCATCTTAACACGAAGGCATCAAGGGGACACCCAGGTATTTTATAACCCCTACACCATGCTTCCCAGGCCCACAGCCTCATTCCAGGAAATGAAGCCCACATGGCCAATACAACACTGTCACAAAGCACCGCGTCCCCTCCTTGGACAGCCTGGAGAGTTCAGTGGTATCATCCCCATTACACAGAAAAACATGTCAAGGCTGAGGAAGGTTGAGGTTTGCCAGCCTCCCCCAGCCTCCAAGTTGAGCCCAGTGCCCTCTGGGTCAGGCCGGGTGGCCCTGCTCCTGGGATCACTCCACATGCTGACCCAGCTTGGAGGCAGCCGTGGCAGCAGCCCCAACCCTGCAGGCTTTAAGCAATCCTTTGGAAAACTGATTTTGCTCCCTTTTCAGGGCCACCCAAACACTCCACATCCAAGCAAAGGAAATGTTTTGATTTTGCAGTTCAGTTTTAGCATAAGGGGCACAAACCCTTCCTTCTCAGGCGCTGGCAGTGGAGAGCAGAGAATGGCTCTGTAAGCCTGCGATGGACCGTGCTCCTTGAGTGCTTGGCTGGGACAGGCACATTCACCAGGGCAGTCCTCTGGTTGGCTCCCTGCTGGGGCACAGCACCCAGGGGTCCTTAGAGCAGGAAGTGGTATGCTGAGCTGCTGCTGCGGAGGACTGGAGGGTAGGGCCACATCCTCCTTGGGGAGGGGGTCCTGGGTGCAGGAAAGCCAGAAGGGGGGAGGGGTCAAGCCATGGGGCTGGAGAGAAAGGGAAGGAATTGAGAGATCTTTGGGGGACGTACAAGGGAGGCCTGTAGCCAGCTTGGATGCCTAGACCCACAGACAGGATGCAAAGAATCCATCCCTCCTCTTAAAAAGGCTGGCTCCCTGCATCAGCTAAATAATCATCATAATAAAGGAGACTCCAAAGCCCACCTCAGCACAACCTGCCCATTCCTAAAACTCGGTGGCCCTCCGCTTCCCTTGGACCAAGGCAGACCCGGGTCCCTCTCCGCATTCTTAGGAGGAAGGAGTTGAATTGTATGATATATTACTTATTTTAATCAAATACGATTTTTTTCTAATTGTCACCGTGCCGGCAGCCTCACGGGGGCTGGTCTGACTTGTGTACATGGTGACAGGGGAAGCGGTAACAGCAGCTGCTCGTGCCGCCCGCCGGGGTGCGGTACCTCTCCAGTCTTGTCATTCACATCTCCCCTAATTACAGAACATCTGCTGGCTGTGGCCATTAACACTCCGCTACCAGCTTGTCTAGTTTAATACCAGTGACTCCTGACCTCCCCCAAGGAAGGCGCTTTCTGTCAAAATTCTCCCCCAAAGAAGCCAATTCTCCACGCAAAATTTGCACTTTTTTTTTTTAATGCTACCTTCTAAAGACTTGTGACAGGAAATGGTTTGATTAGGCATCCTTTGGTGGGGGGGGGAGGAGTCACAGCAGCTGGAAACCTCTTCCCTGCATTATTTTGTTTTGTTTGGGGTCTTTAAAAATTAAAAATGAAAGTCATTTTAAGGGCTGGGAATGGAAATCGGAGCGTCCCCCTCCCCTGGCCCTGGCCCCCATCCTCCAGCTAGGGGGCAGTGTAGGCACCAGCTCCAGGTTGTGTGCCTCCCTCAACACAGCCCCGCCTGGAAGATTCCAACTGCCTTTATTATTATTTTAATTATAGGCTCCCATGGTGGTGCCCGGTTCCCTGGCTCACCAGCATCCTAAAACTCAGGATGGGCGTGATCTGGAAGCAGGCTGTCTCTTTGTGACCATCAGAGGGTATTTAAAATATCTCATCGCTTCCTTCCCTTTCTGGTGATGCTCAGAAAGTATAAGCCAAATGTGAGGAGAAAATATAGGAACGGTGCTTGGTCCAAAGCCTGATGGATCCCCCAACACACGTTCCCAGCCAAGGGCTGCAGACACCGGCTTTCCCTAAGTGACTTTCCTCTTGCGCTAAGACTCCCATCAGAGGGCATGATGTACCCTGATGGGATGACTGTGGCTGTATGGCTGGGAAAGATGTGCAGGATTGTTCTAATTAAAAAAAAAAAAAAAAAAAAGGAAACGGGAAAGGGGTTAATTTTAAAATCATCCCCTACACGATTTGTGAATGTTTTTTTAAAATTGCTTTGCGTGTTCAAAGTCTTGCTTCTGCATCTCATTTTGATAAATGACGAACCCTCTTTCTTGTTAGAGAGAAAGAATTTGCAATGTCTTCTACAAATGTCGGAGCAGGAAGTTGGTCAGTGAGCACACATTTCATGGTGCAACCCGACTTTGCCTTCCAGAAAGGAAAGAAAAAAAAAAAAAAAAAAAACCATCTCTTAAGTGAAGCCCTGGTGGAGAAGGCTGTCCCCAGTAGCCTGCAAGATCCACCCATGAGTACCAGGGTGAAGAGGGCAGCCGAGAACTGATTTTAATTTTATTTTTCACTAAAAGAGTCCAAAGTGATCGCTGACCCATGCACAAGTAAATTCCAACAGGAGCAAAGTAATTAGGAGAGAGCAACCTGGAGTGCTGCTGTTTTGTCCCGCTACATCTAAGACGCATTCACAGTACTTTGCTGCAGGGAATTTGCTCGGGCATCGCCCTGGTGCTGAGGATCGCTTCTCTGGGAACTGAAACGGCCGAGGGGAGGAACGGAAGGGAGAGAGGGGAAGAGATAAATGGTCTAAAAAAGGCTGCAGAAGAATACCTGTAAACATATTTCTTGGAGGTGCATTCCCAGGGTGCAACATCATCTTAATTGTCCACCGCTTCAGAGCACCTATCGGAGGAAGCGGTTTAACAAGGGGGGAGAGATGATCTTGTAATCGCAACAATAAAAGCGCTTCCATCCTTTGTATCTGCTGACTTACAAAAAAAGTGCTTTCAAACAACAAAAGATGCAGCAGTAATTACATAAATCTCTTCATTCTTGATGAAGACACAATGGAACAGGAGCAAATCAATAGTACTGCTGCTGTAATTCTTGTTTTTATTATGAGCTGAACGCAAACTTGTTAAAATTGAATTCTGCTTCTTGTGTATAAAAAAAAAATTAGGATTTGCACAAATCCAGAGGAAAAGAACACATGTTCTGTAAATGTTTAATTTTTTTCCCATGCTACTTAGGAGATTTATGATGGAGCAGAAACAGATTTAGAAATGGATGTGGCTCCAGTAAGACAGCACGGCTGCCTGGATCCCGAAAAACCAGACCCGCCACCTTTAGATGTCTCATTTTAGCTGCTGCACCCGAGACGTTCCGAATGCCCAGAAATTAACGCCTCGATGTTTAATCCAGCTATTAAATAAACCAAATGTACCCTAAAGTCAAATATCTCCAACATATTGCCAAGAAATTGGCTGTGATGATTTTCCTCCACCACCTACATTTATAATATTCCTCACTCAAGAATAAGTAATTTTGTTGATTTTTTCCAAAGAAAAGGTGCAAATGATTGCATTTAAAAATAATTAATAGATGGGCCTGCATACCTTTGAATTAAATTAAAGGAAAAATATTTCTTTTTTGTAGAGATGATTGCATTCATATCCTGTTTGGTGTGAAAAGTAGATTCCAAAAAGCTTTTAACTAATTTGTTCAATTTGTTTCAAAGCCAACATGAATAGGCTTGGTGCAAATTCAGATTCATTAAAACTTAATTAATATGCATCATTATGCAAATGAGGTTGCAGTTAATGAGTTCTTAAAAGAAGCTTTCTTTAATTAGTTCAGTTTTAATGGCATCATCATTTATCTGACTTGTTTTTAAAGCCACATGACATGCAAAAAGTGACCATCCTCCACAATGCTCGGCCTAATTGCATGCCTTCCTAATTGTTTAATGTTGGAAACTTTGAAAAAGTTAAAATGTTTTGATATTCGGTTCTATTAAATGGCTTTCGCAAACTTTTCCATTCTGGGAAGGAAGGAGGCAGTTATTCCACCATTCCTCTGCGACGTCGCTACCGTTGCTTAGAATTATTATTATTATTATTATTGGACCTGGCCGTCTCGATGACCTGTTCTGACCATCTGCAGGTGATGTCCAGGACGCGTGCACCCATCCTCGCAGGTGCCCCCGGGGAACTGAGTATAACCGCTCAACCGCTCATGGCGCACACCATTGTCCTGTGCACACGTTCCTGTGGATATGATCCTTGTGTACTTGAAAAATGAAAAGGAGCCTTTCTTCAGGCCATCTGCTAACTTGAGGAAGCTGGGTCACATGTTTTAACACGCGATTTTAAAATGTAGTGATTCACAGGAGTTGCAGCCGCTGCCACCGTCACCAGTGTCTACATCAGAGATGCCTGCCTGGGAGATAAGAATGCTTAATAATTATTGGGAAATATGGAAATCAGAAAGGAGGAGGAAAAAAAAAAAAGGCAGGCTTAGTACAGAAGAAAACGCTAACCCAGAAAACGACTTCGGAGGCTTTGGAAATACAATGGGTTTTTAAAACATTTTCAGAATTATGAAATATTGTGCTACACAATTACAATTGTGTTTTGACATGTGGCGCCGATGTGATTCTTTGGGGTGGGGGCCGGAAGTTCCTCACACGGAGTCCTGGGGAGGAAGGCACTCAGCCGTGTTGCACGCTTTTACACCACGTCGGGAGTTTTACAACTGAGACAAAGTACTGGCATTTGGAGCTCAAAAATAAATATGTGCGCTTTGCATTGCTTTAAGTGAAGTTTTCTGTTTTGTTTCAGTGGAGATGGAGCTGGGCACCCACCACCCTAATTAACAACAACAAAAATGCCACCCAGGCCTGCGTCTGTCAAGGCTAGGGCCACCCCTGCCTGCACCAGGATCCCAAGCATTGCAGGTTTCACATGGGAAAGGGGAAATAAATACCCCACCCTCTTTCCAACACTTAGGCTTTTGAGTACCACCGAGAACATCCTGATGAAACAATTGGAGGATATCAACCTCATGGAGCAGGCCGCCGACGTCCCATTTTGGGTGAGGGGTTTGTATAACAAGGGTGCTTCTTGGGCAGGAAAGATGGCCTCCTTCCTCGAGTCTGCAAGGGTGTAATTGGCATCGCACCGCCATATGGAGGCGGAGACCGTATTAATAGAATTACGAGCGTCTCTATTGGGGGAGGTTTTACTCGCAAACGCGTGGCACCTCGTCCAAGTGTGGAGCCAAGCCACGCCGCCGAGCCGTGATTCTGCACGGCAGGAGTATGACAGACTTTGTCATTCACAGCCAAGGTACAGAGCCCCCCGGGTGGTCACTTTATCTGGATAAAAGCATAAAGTATACAAAATGGAAGCAATCGAAAAAAAAAAAAAAAAACTTTAAATTTTTTTCTTATTAAAGGGAACAATGTGATTCTTGAGGGTGGGGGACTCCTCTCACGTATTTCTGCCATCAGAATGCAGCAGGGTTCGAGGAATGCAGATAGAAGCTCCCTGAAGGTTTACGAATCTGTGAACGAGTTTCATAAAAACCAGGTCAGAATTTACTGATAAATCCTTTCTCGGATAAGTTAACGCCAAAACCGTGCATTTACAAAAACAATCATGTGGAAAAGGTATACATATATCGGCGGCCCCTAATCCCACACTGACACTCTGAAGTAAAATATTTCTGTCTCTGTGTGAAATAAAAACACGCTTCTCTTTGGCATAGTGCTTTAGTTCAGAAAACCATTTGGTGGACTAGTCTCTCCAGCGCTTCCTGACACCCCTTTTGAAGGGGCAGTGTTATAGATGTTAAACCTCCCCCCTCAGGAGAGTGGTATTTGCTCAGGGTCACAGGGACAGAGAGCCAGCAGGCAACTGGGGCAGGACAGGGGACCCGACTGTGGCACTCTGTCCTGTGTCCGGAAAGAGGCCTCGAGCAGACGGATTTACAGCCAGTAGCAAAGAACACGGGGCCCGCCAACCCCAGTCCAGGAAGGTCTCTGCTCCCAGCGAGGACTTTTAATAGAAAGGATAAATTATCGCAATCGGCAGTGCCAAGAAGCACTCGAGTTTAGGGCTTTTAGGGATAATATTCAAAATGGTAATGCTAGTGGCCATCAATCACAATTATTTTAAAATTCAATAAACATTCAGTGAACACTTCTTTGTGTTGGGGCGTCTTGCCAGGTGCCGGGAAAGGCGTGCTTTATTTAATCCTCTCGATGCTGCTGTTTGAGGGAGGCCCGTGATTCCCATTTCTGCGGTAACTGGAATTTGAAGAAGGTGAATGACAGGCCCTGGGTGCACCAGCCAGGGCCGAGATCGGGGGGCCCCACCTGCAGCGACAAGGGCTGTGCTCTCCCCACTGGAATCTGGAGGGGACCCGGGCACCTCCATGGAGACCTAATGAAGGGCGGTTGACGTTTCCCGATAAGTGGCATTTGTGAGGTGCGTTGGGAGCGCAGGAAGCACCCGCTGCTGCCGGGAGGAGTCGGGGAGTCTGAGGAAACAGGTGACGGCTGGGACTCGCTGGGCACCTGTGGCCGCTGGTGAGTGTCCTTCGCCAGACCACCTCAGCCCAGGCACACCACCCACAGGGGTGAGCCGCTGCTCTTGTCCCACTCCATACTCTCCAAGTCGTGAGCCAGGATGGTGGAGCCCACAGCCCAAGGCCACCCACTAGTGACGCCTGGGAAGAGTCTCACTCTCTGGATCCTGCCTTCCAAGGCCAAGCACTTTGGCTGCTTTCATAATCGAGGGATGTTCCCGTCTTTGTTCTTAAACTTGTTCATCTCAAAAGCAGCGCTCTCCCCGTTGTCCAAACGCACCAGTGGACAGTCCCCACAGCTGCGCCCTCTCGGCATTTGGGGGAAAGCATGGCTGGCATTAAGGGCCCCGGGGCCGAGAATGCTGCTCAGCTGCCTGTATTGGCCCAGATGGTGACAGATCTCAAGACCCAACGTTAAGGAAGACGTCTTGGGCCATCCGCCGTGGGCGTCCCCAGAACCCCAACTCTGCTTGACTCAGGAGCGGTTTTCTCTTGGTCCCCGGGGGAAGCGCGCTCCAGGAGCCTGGGGAACACAGGACCCGCGGGTGCTCAAACCCCGAGCTGAAGACCCCGTAGTGTGAGTGTGTGACCCGCCACGTTCTGCCTTGTACTTGTCATTCTCGATTACTCGGGGCACCTGATACCACGTAAATACTGTGGGAAGTGCTGCTCGACTGGATCGGGGACCACAGGGCAGTCTCCCTGCTGGGGACAGGCAGCGCTGTCACTTCATGAAGTCCCAGTGGCTGCCGGAGCAAGAGGAGGGGACAGCTGAGATGAAGCCCAAGGAGAGGCGAGGGGGATCCGCTGGCTGCACACGTCACTCTCCCAGGGCTGTTTCCTCCCACCTGCATCTTCCTGAGCCCTGGAAGCACCCGTGCTGCCCTCTCAATTTCCTCTTCTGCAAGATACTACAGACCATCCCCTCAAAACCACTTACACCACAGGGTCCTTTGGCTCTAAGACTCCTGCGCCTGGGCCCTTATGCCCATCGGGCCATCTCCAACCTGAAAGCCTTCTCAGTGCCCTCACAGGGAACTTTGAACTTTGGATTTGTCACTACCTCTCTCACCAACATTCAATGGCTCCCCACTGCTTTTCAGACAAAATACAGTCTTCTCTGACTTTCTGAACCCTCCAAGCTTTGGTCCCAAGCCATATATTCAATCTTATTTCTCTTTTTCCTTTTAAGTTATCCCTCAAAACAAACGACTCTTTTTCTTACTTTCATCTCAATGATATTTAATTTTAAACAAATTATAAAACTAATAGACTCCATATTCATGATAGATAATTTTTAAAATACAGAAGAAAATAAGAAAGAAAAAAAACCCCAAACATCCTGCAGTCTTGACATCTAGATTTAATGTCTCCAACATAATAAATTAATTTGGCTTATTTTTCTACACGTCCCTACAAAACATAATAGATATAGCAAATCCAGGTTACAGACCTGAGCTCACTATGACAAAACAAGTCTGCTGGGTTTTTCCCACCAATCAGTGTAGTATTAGCAGTTTGTCACATTCTTAAATATCCTTAAAAATCCTAAATGGAAGAAGTTATTTTGGACAAGGGACTTAGAAGCCTGCTGGGCACACAGCAGGTGCTCAATAAATGTTGGAACATCAGCTCTCATCATTATGATGGGCTATTATTATCCTCTGAGAACTTAATTTTTAATAACTACATTCTATTTGATGATATAGATATTCAGCAATTAATCTGAACTATCCCTTGCTGTTGTGCAGGTAGTGAGTTCCATAAACACTGCTACATGTGAGTGTGTGTGTTTGCATATGTGTGAACACATGCATCGTGTGCAAGCATGTGTGTGCGCGTCTGTGCGCCTGTCCCCTTGGAGACGCTGCTATTGCTAATAAATTTTCTCCCTTTTCTTCTCCTTAAACCGTTTTCCGTTTATTTTCTGTCACTTGCCACTTAAGGAGTCCTGACCGGATACACGTTCACAGTCAAATCCCAAACGATGGCAGGGATGATGTCTGACTGTCAATGACAAACCTGCCTTAGGTATCTTGAGGATGTCAGGGCTCTAGACTCTTGGCCCAGAGCTGGCATCCCAGGCTCTGAGGAGGCAGGAGAGAGAGCGAGGCTGCCTCCTAGCTGCAAGAGTGGGCTGGGTGCGGCCTCCTCCTAGGGGAAGTAATACCCCAGACGTGAGGGTGTGGCAGAGAGTACGAGGGGGCCCCTGCAGGTCTGTGGGGTGATTGGAGCCCGGGGAGGCTGCAGGTGGACAGACAGCAGGCTGAGCTGGGTTAGAGCCACCGGCGTCTTAATCTAACGTGCCCATCTCCCTGCCGCCTGCCCCCGTGTGACCTTGGACCAGTGTGGTCACCGTCAGTCCTTATCCTTCACAATTCACCCTTCAGCCCCCTCCTTGGCAACAAGCCGAGTCTCTCCATGCACCCATCTCGTCTCTCGAGTTTCCCGACTGCAGACAGAGCCGTTACATAACGTGCAGTGTTCAGTGCCAAAAAGAAGAGCAGGGAGGGGCGCCCGGCTCCAAAAGCACTCAGCGTCTCAGGACAGGCACGTGGAAGCCTTAAGCCAAGCCCGGAACCTTCTAAACGCAGGGCCTGAGTGACCCACTGTCCAGGTCACTGCCCTCGAAGCAGGTCTGGGTGGCAGATTTCACTCTCCTGTTTCAACTACGGTTACATCAGCGCTCCTTTGTTTCTTCTTGGTTTGTCCAAGCTCTTTATATAGGGAGCATGCTGGCACTTGGTCCTGCGTGTTACGGAAATGGCTTTCTCTTTATTAGTGTGTGGTCTGCAGGAAGGAATGCATCCCATAGGCACGCCGTCCTCCCATGGGACCTTGAGGGCCCTGCCCGCTTGATTCTAGTATAACCCAAAGCCAGCGGGAATCTAAGAGCAAGCAAGCTGCATCCTTCGCCCACGCTGCTCTCCCCTCCCCTCTGTCCCGTGGAGTCTCTCCTTCCGGTCATGTCACCTACCCAAGCTTGACCCCACCTGACCGCAGAGCATGGTCTCCCAGATCCGTCCCAGACACAAATTTACCTTCAGGGCACACGGTTAGTCCCCCACCGTGTCTTCCCTGCTGTGGGGAACCCTGCATGGCTCACCATCCGTCTTGCCAGCCTTGTGGTGTGGTTGTCCTTGAGATGAGTTATCAACATCCAGCCAGCCCCAGAGAGGCAGGCACTCCTCCAAAGCACATCTGCACGATAACTGGCCGCTTCCAGAAGCTTCCAGGACCCCAGGCGAATGTGGGTGCTAATCACAGTCAGAGCCGCTCTCTGACCTGCACTGAGGACGGAGTTCACCCTCGTCTGTTCTTGGGCTTGAGGGCCACATGCCCCTAAAACTTAGCCATCATTTTATTATCATCAGCAGCATGGATGTGGGTATTTATTGGGCACCTGATATGAGGCAAGCATGGTTTATTTAATCCAGAAAACAAAAATACTATTTGGAGACTATTGTTGAGTCCCATCGGGCAGATGGGACACTGAGGCTTAGGGACCTGGAATCCTCAAGTGACATCACTGCACATAAACCAGGTCACCTGATTCCGGCATCCTGTTTCACTGCCTTGGTCTCCTCTAGGCTCCAGGTGAATCAAACATGGCTGTTGTTCGTGTGCTGAATGGAAAGGGCATAGAAGGGATCCCAGGCTGCTCCTCAAAACACCACACGCAGACAAGAGGACTTAGGGGCCGACGCCATGAAAACACACGGAGTTTATTTGAACAATCGGGTACGGTGAGCTGAGCTTCCCGTACGGTAGGCACAAGGCATTTCTGAAACAAGGCTCCAGGAGATCAGAGAAGTCAGATAATCTGCTCAGAATTAGAAGGCGGAAAACAAGAAAGTCAGGACTGGGAGACGCTCATGGGCCCTGCTCACGGCTTTGCAGGGACAACTTCTTCACCAGTGAGGTGGTGCGTGAGGCTGGGCTAGGCCTGAGAAGCACACCGAGCTCAGGCAGCCTGCAGCTCAGAGGACCAAAGGAAGGCTGGGTGAAGGGACAGGCAGATCAGGAGAATCCTCCCAAGTCCACACCTCTTTCTCCATCCCACACTGACATGGTCAAACTCGGATTTGATAGCCATCCCCTGAGTTGGAAAAGCCTCTATGCAAAATTATTTCTTTCTATCTTTGAGTTGGGGACCCTCACCCCTTATCTATCATCAAGCTATTTATCCATCTGTTAATTAATCAGTCTACTGACTCATTTATCCATCCATCTATTGATCCATCCACCCACCACCTGTCCATCCATCCATCCATCCATCCATCAGTCCATTTACCCACCCACCCACTCACCTACCCATCCATCCATCCATCCATCCATCCATCCATCCATCAGTCCAGTTACCCACCTACCCACCAACCCACCTACCCATCCATCTATCCTTCTATCCATCCATCCATCCATCCTCCCATCCTTCCATCTTTCCATTCACTCATCTCATTGCTGATCATTCCTTCATTGATTTGTGAAACAGGTATTAAGTTCTCACTGAAGCAGAAATTGATTTAGACACCAGGGGAAATGTAAAACTAAAATTAGCATTTAAACAAAACGAATCCCAGAAATAAAAAGTTCCTGTCTGCTCCTGATATATATGTTACAACTCTCATTTTGCACTATTTGATCCAGGAAATTAAGACTAACGTGATTTTTAGACACCATGGCTAAATCAAATGGGGGAAGCACTGGCCTAGAGAATTCTTCATGAAATGACCTCCAGAATGTTATGTATTTCCAAGTCCCCGAACTCACTTTCTCTAATCTGCATCAGATCTCTTGGGTGCCTCTTGTTGGAGCTTTCCAGGGCCCTTTATATATATAATGACCAGCATGTTCAAATGTCATTTTTTAAAATAAACAACTGTCATTTGTAAGTGAAATAGATGGCAAAGATTCACCAAGTTATGAATCTTTAACCTGAGAGGCTATAATGCTTTAGATAACATTATAAAATGAATAAAAAGTATTTTAGGGACTGGGGTTGTGGCTCAGGGGTAGAGCATTTTTCTCACATGCGTAAGCCCCTGGGTTCGATCCTCAGCTCCGTATATAAATAAACAAATAAAATAAAGGTATTGTATCCATCTACAACTAAAAAATATTTATTTTTTTAAAAAAGTATTTTAAAATAGTGTCTCTACTCTCTGACATTTCTCTTGACATAAACAGTGTTAAACTGGTTTTCTCCCTGCCTAATTTCATGATGGAAGAAAAGGTTCAAACATCTCCATTAATCCCTCTCAACATAAAATGGGAGGGAAAAAAAGAGAAAAGTGTCGCATCACCTTCTTCTAATTGATATCTCGCCCCTCATTTAAATTACATGTCAGAATGAACTGTCAATTTTAAGGAGGATATTGATATTTTATTCCCATCACTTTTTTTTCCTGTGGAAGGAATAAAACATTAAAACAGTGATTATATATGAATCACGTCTTATACATTAGAGGAGCGGTATAATTAGAAAAATAAGTCTCACCACTTCCTTGAAGTGCGGTCTTAAAAAGCGGATCTGCTCTTGCGCTGGAAGCCGGTTTAGCTCGAGGAATTCAGGTGGGTGGTTTGTGAAGGGGACCTGTCAGGACGTTACTGCCTGAACCTGGCTTCCTGTGCCACCTGCGTGCGGGAGCAGGCGTCTCCACACCCACCCACTGTGGTCCCTTGCCACCTGGGTCCACCATGACAGGAAGTGGGTGTGTTCCTCTGAAGTTTGAACGAGGTTCTTTCAAGCCATCAAAACCCAGGTGAGGGCTGAGGGCGATGGACACAGAGAACTGGAGGGGCCCTGAGGAGTTCTGGGCTGGGAAGTCACCTCCATCTCTGTGTCACCCAGGGGGGAAGAGAAGCCCACCTCCCGGGGACTCCCCCACTCACTTGCCCCTCTGCCTCTGCTTCTGTGCCCAATGGGCACCGGGGGCACGCCAGGCCCTCTGCGGGGACATGGTCCTTGCCCTCAGCAGCCTCAACACCTGCAGGAGCGGCCTCAAGGGAGGCTGCTTTGGTGTGCCAGGGCCTCTTCCCAGAGGAGCAGCGACGGCAACAGGAGGTCTGAGGTCGGGTGAGCCAGTTCCAGGCCTCTCCCACGCCCTGGGTGCCCAGTGGTCTTTGTCCTTCTGTGATCTGCAGGTGCCTTGCCCTGACTCTGCCTCCGTCTTTTCAAGGCCTTCCCCCCTGTGCCATGTCCCAACATGTCCCCATTTGATAAAGACACCAGTCCTCTAGATTAGGACGTCCCCGTGACGTCCCCCACGACCTCATCCCAACCTGATTACCTCTGTGAAGACCCCGTTTCTAAACAAGGTCACCTTCTGAGGCAGCCAGGGCTGGGGACGTCAACATATAGAAAGTTGGGGACAGGGAGGACCCGATTGAACCCATGACAGATGCCGACTGAGCTTCTGTGAAACTATCCTCAGCTTTAAATAGGAGAGTTAAGTGACGGGGACAATTTCAATCGAAACTGCCTCGTTTGTCTTCCAAGTTGACAAAACAGCCCTAAAGTTCATCCGTAGGCATGGACGCCCGAGGAGCGCAACGGAAATGTGGGCGGGGGGGGCGGGGAGGGAGGACAGGAGGGAGAATTTTGACTCTTTTTTTTAAAATAAAACTTCAGTTATTAAAATTTAGGTTCTAAGCCAGGAAAGGAAGTCGGGTGAGCAGGACAGGACGGAGGATTCAGAATCAGACTCAGGGACATGCACAGGAATTTCACCTGTGAGAGAAGCAGCTCTACTCAGAGGGACAAATAGACCCCTTTCACTGACGTGGGGACAGATGCCCTGGGAGCCATGCAAAGCGGAGCTGGTCCCCACCCCAGTCCTTAAATAACGAAAAAATAATAATTTAAACTAAAGGAGAACATGGGTTTCTCTTTCCCTCCCTTCCTTCCTTCCCTCTTCCTTCCTTCTCTCCATCAATCCTTCCTTCTTCCTTCTCTTCATACGCTTAAGGTTAGGAAGGTTTTTCCCATCATTTCATTTTAAAAAATGCCAAGAAAAGATAATTTAAAAGATTAACATGTTTAACAGCATGAAAATGTAAAAAAAAAAAAATGCATATCACAGACAAAGGTAATATCCATAATATACAAACAGCTCTTAGAAATCAATAAGAAAAGCAATCTAAGCACTTCCCAATAGGGACCCAACAGAGACTCAGAACAAAGCAACCCACAGAATGAAGAAAATCAGTAGCCATTGGGAGCATTTTTTAACGGTCACACTAATAACCAAACAACTGAAAATTAAAAGAACAGCTTTTCTTTCCCAATTTTCTTAATGGTCCAGCTTGAGAGGACCGGAAGCTCTCATTCCGGGTGGTGAGGGAAGGCGTGTGCTCCATTACATACTGTAGCAGGATCACGTGGCACCCCCAGGACCATGCCGGTCAGGGCACTAGGATCCATATCCTCCTTGGACAGAGGAGACCAGTTTACTGCCCACACAGGCCGCCAATCACACTGCTGGCCATCGCAGCTAAAAGCTGGACTAGCCTCGTCAACAGCAGATGATGTGCCCAACGGTCATGGTCACCTGCACGGAGGGGCACTCTGCAGCCACTTAAATCCCGTGGGTGTACCTTCAGGAAAGCACAAGAAAGGAAGCACCAGAGGTCCAGCAGGAACTGGCAACTGGGCTTGGGCTGAGGGGAGGAGGTGATGGAGAGCAGCTGAGAGCAGGCTGGGGCAGCAGGGCAGGCCAGAGCGGCCTTGCGGGATTCTAAGCAGGGATGACCAGATTTATGATTTTGAAGAGCTTCACTGCGTGGTGGAGCAGAGGGGTGAGAGTGGATGGGGATCCAGCCAGGAGACCAGAGGCCAGGCACAGGAGGCCAGCAACTTGGTCAAACCTGGGCTGGGGGTAGGGATGTGGTGGAGATGAAGAAGGGAGATAGATTCAGAAGTTCTTAGTGGGCCACAACCGCAGGACCTGCTGGAAGGCAGAAGTCTAGCTGGTCACACACCAGGGATGCACCTGGGTTTGCAGAGAGCTGTGCGCATCACATCCGTCTCCACCAATCGACGGGGAGCAGCTCACCTCCACTGGCAAAACGCAGGGTAGTTTTCCCTTTCATTTTCATTTTGCAGCAAGTTTCAATTTTTGCAGAAACAACCAAGCTATAGTTTCGCTTTACAGGAATTAGAAAGAGATTAGAAATCAAACGAATCAGAGCAGGCAAATGGGCTGAGAAGAGGGTGGGTGCCAAGAGGCGGCCCCCGATGGGGAGTGGCTGCAGAGCCCAGCGGCGTGACTGCTGCCCGAGGGATGAATCCAGACTTCTGGTCTTGGGTGAGGTGGAGGACCAGCTCCCGCTCCCCTCTGCGGGCTCCCGACACCCTGGCACTCAGTGGGCACCGTGGCTGAGAGGACCTGCCGCGAGGACCCACGCACCGTGCAGCACCTGGCGTCCACCCTCTGCTCATCACGCGTCTCTTTGCGTCTGAAGTCCCAGGACCCAAGCCAACGCCTTCCACAGGCAAAGTTCACAAGGCACGTGTGTGGAAGTGAGTGGATCAAGGCGGATTCCATTGCAAAACCTTTGGGAAAAAAGGGAAATTCAGACTTTTTTCCACTCAGGTTTTATAGCTGCTATCAAAAGACGGGCTTCGGACACGTGTCCAACGAGGGCATCTGGCTCCTCTTAGGTGCCCCAGGAGGCGCTGAGGTCACTGATGAATAAGTTCTTGGCCCGATTCCCCCAAAGGCTGAGAGTCTAGTGGGGAAGGCAAACATCCAGATGACTTAATGGCCTCCTACCAGCAGGGCGCTGAGGAGAAGGCTCACAGAGGGCAGGGGTCAAGTTTCTCTAAAGACCTTTCCTGCCCTGCACCCTGCCATGACCCCCAACCGTCTCCACCTCTCTGACCTTTGGATGTGATGCTCCTCCATGACCCACTGACCCCCTCTCTGGTCCTCCAGCCTGCTGGCAAGGATTTACCTCAGGGCCTTTGCACCTGCCGTTTCCTGGGCCTGCGAAGCTCCGTACCTGCAGGTCTCATGCTCTACAATGATCAGTTTCATGTGCCAACTTGACCGGACCTCAGGGAGTCCAGGCATTTAACCAAACATTACCCTGGGTGTATGTGGGGGCTGGTTTCTGAAGGTTTCTAAATCCCAATTAGATCTCAAGGTGGGGGGATGGATTCCTGGAGGGAGCACAGGACATCATCCTCACCAATGTGGACCGAGCTCACCCGATCTGCTGCAAGGACTCGCCTTGCAGTTCTGGGCTTGGTGACGTGCGGAGGAGACACGCGGTCAGTAGCAGCCGAACTCCAGATGCGGAACTCGGACCTTCCCTTGGGCTGAACAAGAGCTCTCCTGGTCTTGTTCCCTGCGCTGTTGGGAGCAGCTGCAGTTGGGGATGGGGATGCCAAGGGGTGCCCCATCCCCTCCCCTGGCTGCTGCCGGGCAGCACTTCCATCTGTGAAGGTCAGTGGGCCACGAACCCTCCTTACATACACTCAGCCGTTAACATTGTGCTTTAATAGGAAGTTTAGGGGGATTCAAGAAGAAGTCTGATAGCAAGGAGCAGGCGCCACAGGACGGAAGGCAGCTTGGGGATGCTACGCTCTGCACTTTCATGTCACCTGTTAGCAGCCCTACTGATGCCTGAGAAAGGGACCTCCTTCCATGGCATGTAGACCTTCTGTGATCTAACCCTGAACCTCTTTGCCACAGGCCTCTGCCTGCCTTTCTGTATTTCTGAGTTCCAGGCTCAGTGATGCTCTCACATTCTCCCAGGTCTCTTCCACTGCTTGTCGTTTGGCTGGTGGGGTTGCTTTGGTCAATCGTGTCCTGTCCAACGTTAACCGTTAATCTTCCAATATGCACGACCCACACACAGAGCTTCCCCAGTGCAGCTCTCAGGGCCATACCGCGGCTCCTCTTTTTCTCCGCGTTTGTCGTGCCCAGCTCTGCCTCTCCGTACATGGTGGAGACGGGGAGATGGACCTCTGGCCTGCTCAGCACTAGGGCCCTTCCACTGGGCACCCCACTTCTCCTCCCTTCAGTCCAGTGTGCGGGGAGGATCCCCGGGGCCTAAACTGGTCAGTGCACCACAGCTTCCTGGTTGGGTGATTGGCTGGGGGTGGACATGTGACCTAGGCCAGTCCAACTAGGGGAGTCAGGCAGTCTTAGAAGGTACTGAAGGGAAACTTTGTGTCCTAACAGAAACTGACGGGAACTGGGGAACTTCCCGTTCTCCAGGACCAGGGCAAAGAGGGATGGGCACAGGATTGGGAGCACCCAGAGACTGGCCGCTGCACTCAGCACCTGTGTCCTGCCACACCTGAAGTCAGCTCTACCCTTCAGCTTCTCAGGTAAGTAAATCACAAAACTCAGCATTCTGTCACTTCCAACAGGAAGGGACCCTCTGAGACACATGGTACCCCCCCCCCGCCCCGTCATGTGATCAGAAGCTTCTAGAAGGCAGGCCCTGGGTCCTGCTGACCCTATCACCTTCCTGGCCACTCAGGGCCAACCCTTCTCAGCTCACACATGCTTGCGTATTGCTTGTTGGATGTACTCAGTGGAATGAAAAAATCACTTTTTAATAACTTGGCCGTGCTCACTGGACTAAATTGCTCAAGTTTTTATTTGATGTAATTATGAAATAACACCTCCAACCAATTTAGCCTATAAAAAGTTCTAGAGAAGACATTTGTCTTCATTTATGTGTTTCTTAAATATTACTTGTCCTGCGTACGGGAGGAAAACATTCAAAGGCATTAGTGTTTTTGTGTTGAATATGAGATGAAACTCCTAAAGACTAATTTTCCAGATTACTTATTTTATATTTAGTGTCATTAATTCCACATGTGTGAAAAACATATAATTAGACCCACACTATTAGTACTGAATAAAACTCTGTATTATTCAAGTGTAGGAATAGATAAATTGGCACTAGACTCCTGTACACAAATGAGGTTTCTGAACTTTAGTGTGATTTCAATTACCTCACTTTAGCATCAAAAGGACTCAGCAGAACGCCTGGATTCGGCGTTTGCCCAGTGTTCCCCCCCCACCACTTGCTCCAGGAAAACCCCCCGGGGGGGATCGTGGACTCGACTCCTCACAGAGTTGCGTGACTTTTCCAGTAAAGGGACAGCAATAGAAAACTGGTTCCCAAACCCTGTTCCAAGGACCTCAATGTGCCGCGATGCTCTTTACCTAAGATACCATATGGCCCCGGGGGTTTGGGTGGTGTGGCTCTATCTAATGGCCCCATCCATCCTGAAGCCTCAGGAGGAACAGCAGCAAGCTAAAGGCTCTGAGAAGTCCTGCAGGCAGGAAGTGCCTGGCACCTGTCCTCTGCCTTTCACCAGCCCCTTGGGGGACAAGTCCTTACTGGTAGCTGGACTGTCCTGCTGGCCCTGCACAGCCAGGCTATCTGAGTCATCCTCCTCCCTTGAATGTGATTCCTCAGGTGCCCAAGAGCATGGTTTGTGCTTTGCATTTTGGAGGCCTGGTTCAAGGCTCTGATGAGGAACCTGCCCAGCCTGTCCCCAGGGAGGAGGGCCGTCCACTCCCTGTGCTTTCGCCTGGGTGAAGACACACTTCTTGAGCGCTGCCTGGGCCAGCAGGTCCTCGAATTCACGCAGAGATGGCCATGTCTGCTCCATGTAGGTACGGGGAACCCTGGTCAAGCCCTGCCCTGGTCACCTGCAAGTCCCCAGAGGGCCTTGGTCCTGGAAGCTTGTGCCACATGAACCTTGCTTTATCACTCTGACATAAACTCGTCCCTGTCACTGTTTTTCAAGAAACAAACCTCAGAGGCAGGCACCCATGAGGTTGGTGACATGGGCACAGGCTCAGGTCTCAGTGACTCTTTACGGATGTGTTAGTTTCCTGTTGCTGATATATCAAACATTTATATATC
Organism: Callospermophilus lateralis; assembly: GCF_048772815.1. NCBI lineage: Eukaryota > Metazoa > Chordata > Mammalia > Rodentia > Sciuridae > Callospermophilus > Callospermophilus lateralis. Next base: position 9,664,110 of record NC_135307.1, read on the forward strand.
ATACACACAAATGTATCACCCTGCAGTTCTGAAAGTCAGATGTCACCCGAGTCTTAAAATCAAGGGGTCAGCAGAATCCTGTTCCTTCTGGAAGCTCCAGGGAAAACCTGCTCCTCGGCTGGTCCAGCTGCTCAGGCGCCCGCGCTCCTTGGCTCACAGCCCATTCCTGCTGGCTCTGCTCTGCTCATCGCATCTCCTCTCCCTCCCATAAGGACCTGTGGTGACCGCAGACCCACGGGAAGCAAGCTAGGGTGACCGCACTGTGACAGAAGCTGACCTGCCTGATGGAGTACAAGATGCCCAGTTACCTTTGAGTTTCAGAGAAACACTCCATTTGAAATATTGTGTGAGACACACACACACGTGCACACACACACACACACACACACGCGCGCAAAAATGTTGTTTATCTGAAAATCAAATGTAACTAAGAATTTTGTTTTATTTGCTAAGTCTGACAACCCCGAGTGTGAGCGAGACGTGAACCTGGGCTAAGGCACTGAGATTCGGGGGTCGTCTGGCACCACCGTGCACCCCAACCTTCCTGGCTGCCACAGGTCCCTCCTGAGGCAGTTATCAGAACACGGTGACTGACAACAAGGTGCATCCTCCTTCCAGGGACCGGGGGCCGGGTGACAAGTCCAGTAACGAGTCTCCCTCCTCAGAACGCCCCGCAGGCTTGACGGGCAGCTCCAGGTGCCCACAAAGCACCCACGTGTTCATGCGCAGGGACTCGGGCCAGAAAATGGTGCTCTCTCCTCACTTTGCAGGGGGAAAAGAGGGCAGAGGACATCTCAGTGCTAAGCGCTCTGTGGTTTTTTGTTTGTTTGTTTGCTTAGATTTTTTAAATTTTAAATTTTTAAACAATTTACTTTTTTTAATTTAAGATTTTTTATTGGTGCCTCGTACTTAGACATAATAGTCTGACTTTTCACTTGAACTTCTGGTGCTCACTGCTTCTTCTCTATGCTGGAGTCACTTAGGGAACAAGATGGTGGCTTAGCACAACATGATAAATGTTTAACACAACACTACTTTAGGATGTGTGCAAGGAAGCCCTTGATCCCGTTCTGAAGTGGTGATTTCACACCCACCAAGGAGGCCTCTCGGTGACATGGATGATGGCCGCGCTCGTGGGGTCCCCTGCATCGCATCTGACAGTCAACTTTCCGCAACTCTGGGGGGAGCCAGAGCACCCAAGATTGGTCCGAGGAACTCAGGGGAGGAAGGCCAGTGGCCCCGGATGTTCCGGACCCTGGAGAGCGACAGGAGCCGCACGGTGATGTTCACCCCTGATAAAAGCGTAGGTGACCAGGGCGTGAGGACATTGGACGTCAGCTGGGTAGCACTCATGTAGGTGGCTGTGGGCACACAGGGGTGAACATTGCCTGGCACAGTGGGGCAGCACTACATGGCTGTGACAATTGTGTTTGGTTTTGTGTTTTATCTTAAAGTTGTAAACAGACAGATCTGGATGGCAACGGCTCCTGCTGACCCACAACGGCTCCTGCTGACCCACTCCATGAGTCCCTGATAGAGAACATGCGGCATCCAGCTAGAGCTCGCAGGGTCAGCTGGCATCTTCCAGGGCACGCAGAACAACAAACGAGAGGTGTGTAGAATGACCCCATCCGGGACCGAATGCAATGGGAACCCGGAGTTGCCGGTTCCCTCTACTCCTTCCTCTCACCAGGTTGAGACCATGACCAGGTGTGGAAATGGAGACCTGCAGGAAAGAGATCACGCTCTAGACTAAAGCTCTCTCCACTCAGCAGCGCGACACCCATTCACAGCACGGAGCACTGGTGTCCTGGGATGCTCCTTCCTGAAGGCGCCTGTCATCCACCCAAAGGACGAGACAGACCCGCGGGGAACAGCAGAGAGCAGGGGCACCCCTGAGTGGTGGACCGGGTGGCGGACACCCAACACCAGGAGCTGAAGGTGTTGGCACAGGCAGGAGCGGCTCCCCAAAGAAGGAGAGACTTCATTTGACTCATGGATGAGGCCAACGATGGGGAGAGGCCCAGAAGAGAAGAGGATGCGCCAGGCTGGGATTCGCGGAGCCCAGGGGTGCCGGTGGTCAACCAGAGCAGTGGCACCTCAGACCGTCCAAGAGCCAAGGGGAAGGGCAGCTTCGAGTTGGAAGGAAGCTTCCACCACGTTGATCCCGCTCATTTGTAAAAAAGGCTGCTCCACAGAGGGTCCCTACTGTGCTCCAGGTACCCTCCTAAGTGCCCTGCAAAGGCGTCTTACCTAATCCCACACACACTGAGCACAAAAGGTCTTGCCTTCAGTATTGGTCTCCACCATGTCCCCAGGTCGGGGTCTCTGTCCCCTGCTCATCCAGACCCAGGAGCAAGAGCCTCCCCCACATGCAGCAGCTCCTACTTGGGTAGGGCTCATCTCTTCCTCTAGTTAAGCCAACGTTCCGTCCCTGCCCTGGAGTAGTACAGGAAAGCAAGTGGCCCCTGGAAGGACAGACCTGCGTTTGAATCCCAGCTCTCCCTGCCCCGCAGCTGGCCGGGATGTTTGTATTTATGTCCCCAAGTCTCAGTTTCCTCGGGCTCCAAGTTAGCCTGAGTAACCGAGGCAGGACCACTAAGGAGCTGAGGTGTGGAGAGCCCTCCAAAAAGTCCTGCTCCCGGAGACATGCCGTGAGACAGACCATGACCACAGCCTTCCCGCGACTCTGTCCAGAAAACCTAGTGGGGAAGACCATGACGGGTTACTGTCATTGGAACTGATTTAGTGCCCATCTCATTTCTTTCCATGGGTCATCGAACATCTGCTTGAAAACTCCTTCCAGAGCTTGGCCAGACACTCAGGTGTAGGTGTTGGGATTCTTCTTTCAGGAAGTCAGACGTTTGCCCACCTTTGCTCCGTCTCCCGGGGCACGTTCTCCATGGGACTTCCGATGCGGTCAGTGTCGGTCACAGCTGACATTGGCATTCACTCCTGGAAGATGAGAGACCAGACCAGAGAATTTAAATCCATTTGCAGTCAAGGCTGGATGCCAAGATAACCCTCAGGTGGTAGACGGTGGGCAAGAGCCTTGTTACTCAAAGCGAGGTTCAAGATTGGGCCTCCTCGGCACCCACCCGTGTGCCTTACTAGAATTGCACACTTTTCCTGGGCCCACCTTTTCTCTCCCAGGCCCTGCCTGAGACCTACCACTTGAGAATCTGTGTCTTAAAAGATCCCCAAGTAATTCGGATGCATGGAGCCTGAGCAGAAGTCCTCAGCCTTTAGAATCAGGCAGGGAGTTTTCAAAAATTCCCCATGCCGGGTCCCTGTGCCTAGAACATGTGACTCACTTGTTAGGAGCAGTGCCTACGCGTGGGCATTTTTTAAAGGTGCATGTACTAGCGCTTCTTTTGTGCAGTCAGGATGTAGACACCCCCACCCCCAACCAGACCTCTCCCATTCAGACAGGCTTGGCCCCGCTGGGAGGAGGACGCGGTCCTACAGTGTCACGTGGCTCAAGCTGTGGAGAGAGAAGTATACGGGAACCAAGGACCTAGATTGGCTGGATAAATATATTCTCATAAACAAGCCTAAGTTTCTACAGTCTCATTAAAGTACCGTCACATGCTGTGTTTATAACGATAGAGTTGCCAAAAAAATGGGCGTCAGTAAAACAAATCGTATTGTCACAATGGTTATTATTATTGTAACAAAACTTTAACATTTCTTACCCCTCTGCCAATGCAATCACAATGCATAATGCATTTGAGATCACTTCCAGCTGTCTCCTAGGCTATGAATGGGGACTTTTTCCTGCACACAGCATTCAGACGCCATGTACATTTGCATGATAAGAAGCCATCCTCCCATTCATGAGTGGAGGCTGGTACCCAGGGATGGCCTTCACCTGGAAGGAGCCCTCTTCCTGAGCCTGACAGGTGGTAAGTAAGGGATGAGCTAAAGCAGAAACCATCTCAAATCTGAGGACCTCATTTCACATTCTTCGCCCCCCAGGTCCTGGCAAACTTGGTAAGCTGAGTGTCCTTACCTGCAGTGGATATAGACACTTGTCCTGACTACCTGAAGTGACTCTAATGAGAGTCCAATAGAATTGGGCTTAAAGCTTTACATGAGTTTTATAAGAGCAGAAGACTCTACTGACATAAGGGTATCCCAGTGGAATACCCTAAACACTGTGTTAGTAGTGAGGACAGTGACCACGCAGTATTTCTACCTCAGAGACAAGAAGGATCCCTCTACCCTCAAAGACCTTGAATTGTCCTGTTTTCTTTGAAAAGAGTAGAAGAGGGGAGGAAGGGAGGACTGAGTGGATGGATGGGCAGATAAGTGGATGCATAGATGGGTGAGGGGTTGAATAGATGGAAGAGATGAGGAGGTGGATGGTTGGGGTGGGTAAATGTATGGACAGATGGATGAATGGCAAGATCAACGAATGGATGGATGAATAGGTGGAGGAATGGTTGGATGGTGGACAAACGGATATACCTATGTATGTACGATGGATGGGTGTATTGGTGGGTAGATGGATGGATGGATGGGTGGATGGATGGATGGGTGGATGGAAGGATGGATGGATGTATGGGTGGGTGGAGAGATAAAAGGATGGATGGGTAGGTGGATAAGTGGGTGGACCCAAAGGAATCTTGAGATGCAGCCCATCTCCCAATTTCACTACTTGGCCACTTATGACTCTAAGGCCATCACTGACGTGTCTGAGGTGCCTCGGTGGTGGAGTTATAGGTCGAACCTATTTTGACTCCACCTGCTCTACTGCCTACTCACCAGGAGTGGTCTGAACTCCTGGAGGGCACTGACAACATTGTGGCAAATTCATCTGCACAGTGGAGAGCGAGACAGGAGTGGGGCTGCAGAGCCTGGGGAGAGGAGCCGTGGAGGGCTTCTTACCAGCATGCCCATTACTCTTCTTCATGCCGGATGCCAATCTGCTCAATGCCTTCCCGGGTAAGCCCCCAGTAGGAGCTAAGAATTACCATTTTTGAAATTAAAGCCAAAGCCCCTGATCCCTTCCTATCAGGATGACTAATTGGGCATTTAATAAGAAAAATCCACTGAAGTAGAAAATCTGGCACCCCTCAAGATCTTCATTTTAAGTTGCCAAACTTTTGCTCTGAGACCTTGGGCTCTTCTTTGAGCTTGAGGCCCTGTGATCTGGTTTCCATGCTGTGGCCATATTCGATGCCTGTCTCCAGCGGGGATTGCTTTCAGGTGTAGCTGGAACATGGCGTTGCATGCCAAGAAACCAGTCCTCGGTATCCTCCCGAATTTTTATCATTTCTCCTTGACCCTTACCTGATCTGTACCTAAGTGGACAGCAGCTTCTGGGGTAACTTTCCTTTATGTCACCTTCTGAGACCCTCCCTCTTCTGTTTCCCAAAAGCAACAGCTCTCTTTTTCACCGTCTTTCTTTGTTTCACATGAAATATGTTGAATTCACTTAAATTAGCTCACCACAAGAATGGGAACACCTGTAGCAAAGAGGATTGGGAACAAACCCAGGGACTCTGGGTAGGGCATCAGACCACCTGGTGGGATACGGGCTAGCAGGCATGCCAGGGAAGAGCCCTGGCCAGCGGGGGTCAGCTGCCCTGGGTAGGCACTGGGGTGTTTCCCTGAGAACTGAGAACAGAAGTTGATCCACAGATTGAACGTAGTAGAGAATGGTTAAGAGTGCACCCCTATAATTTTGGGGGGGTGCCAGAGAAAAAGCACTGGCTACATTCCTTTTTAATCCCACTAGCAAGCTGCTGGTATAGAGAGCAGGAGACAGGAAGAGAGCTTCTTGGACACAGCCTCAGTCTGTATTGCCATCGGTTGTATGACCTTGAGCAAGCCAAGGTCGAAATGGAGATGTAGGTGACCTTGCCAAGTGGCTGCTGGGAAGTGAGTGGGATGGTACCAAGGAGACGCTGAGTGACGGTAGGTGGTCCCCAAATAGGGGGTGCTGAGTGACGGTAGGTGGTCCCCAAATAGGGGGTGTTGCTGGATGCTTTCATCCTGGGGGCTCTGACACCCACCTACCTTAAGTGAGCTGAATAGGGGCCGTGGCTTCCTCCCTCCTGAGCTAGGATTTCTCTGAGCGCCCTTTTCAAATTAGCATTGGCAAACTCCTCCAAATCCTCAAAATACTATCACTTACCACTTACCCTGTTTACTCTTGCAAATTGTTTTCCTTTAAATTTGAAAAAAATAATAATAATAATAAGCACACCGGCATGTCTCCTGTTAGGACCTGCTACTGTATACAAATGTAAGGTCAAACTCCAGCACCCTCTCTGGTTTCAAGCAACACACTCCTATTTTAATTGCAAATCCATAAGCCTCTTTTGTGAATTGCATTTGGTTTTTAAAAGAAGAGGAGTGCATAAGTCACAAGATCATTTACAGAAGCCACATCGCATAGACATTTTCTAATGCACATAACTGGATAATATGGTAATCGAACCAAATCAGTGGCAAAATGCTTTGAAATCTTAAATAAGATCTAAATCACAATTGTTCTAACGTTCCTACTTGGTAGAATTTCTTAGCCTAAGTCACAATGAAATGTACCCCCTTTGTTTTTCATTTTGGCAGAGGCAGAGAGTGACTTGCCAGTTAATCTTTTAAGAAGCAAGTTGTAATAAGATATGCATAATATGTACTTAATAAAAAGTAACACCTCTGCTATAAACAGCTTCACTGAGATACAGAAACATGCTATAAACCATAAAATGCATATAAGAAATGGAACAAAACAGAAGTTACCTTTATTATCAGTTTCTATTTCTGAAATGGTCTAAAATTGAAGATAATGATCACTCGTAGGAAAAAAAAAAAAAAAAAAAACTTCATCAAACGCAATGTCAACATCGTTGGTGGGATTTTCCGACTCGAGGGTGGATTTGTGGTCCTGGAGAGGTGCCTAGACATTGTAATTCACAAGAATTATAATTAACAAGGAAAAATTACTCATTTATTTACATTCCCATTTGAACATCAGATAAATTATTTGCTAAAAGCCCCTTAATGATCCCAAAGTACATAATTATCTAGTACATCCGTCCTCCTTTCAGAGGATAGAAACTATAGCAAAATGATTTTTTCCAAAAAAAAAAAAAAAATTATTCCCTTACAACTCCTGCTAGACATTTCTTTTATGGTTTTTAAAAGTTATATTGGTTTTTTAAAATATCAAAATATTTTATGCAAAATATTTCATTTTTAAAAAATTCACTCTCGCTCTTGGGAGAGTGTATGTGCAATTGTTAAAGATGTACTGCAGATTGCAATAAATTCTGAAATTAACACTGAATATATTTTCATATTATGTTTACATATGGGTAGGGTTTTTTTAGACTCCCTATCTTTTTTAGATTTATGAGATTCTCTACAATAAGATTTTGTGTGAGTATATTTAAATTTCATATGTGTATATATTTATACACACCAGAGAACACGATTACACACTTGCTTTAATTTCTCCCAATCTCAAAAGCTCATAAAATATTTGAGCTGCTTCAGAACCAGAATAGAAATGCCTCAAACTGTTGTTTAAAATTACATCCAACCTTCACCCGCCCGTGCTAACGAATGGGCAGCTGGGCTGCGGGAGTATCCATCAACTAATCAATGCACGGCGGCTCCCTGCTTAACCTAGTCCTCTGCCCACGCCCTCCCCCTCCTCTGACCTTAACGGGGGCTGCTTAGGAAAGGACTCATTGGTCCCCTTCCTCGTTCGTTTCCTGTCATCCAACTAATGAAACCTCCAGTCGGGAATCAAATGATCAAAGGGAGAGTAGAATGAGTGATCTGTAAACCGTGGCAAAAGGCGAGGGGTCAGTGGATTTAAAGCTTCTGTGGCTTCATTCATTCATTCAGCAAATATTTATTGAGAACCTAGTATGTGCGATGCATTGGCTAGTGCTGGGGCTACACCTGTGAGCATGTTAATCCGTTTTCTCCCCTTTTATGAAAGGCTCAGTTTAGGAGAGGAAGGGGCAACAAAATACCCAACTGCAGATTCAACAACAGCCGGGAGAGCAATGTAAAGAAAAACACAATCCCAGTGGCACGGGAGGCTGAGGCAGGAGGATTGCAAGTTCAAAGCCAGCCTAAGCATTGGAGTGAGGCCCTAAGCAATTTAGCAAGATTTAAAATAATAACATAAAAAAAAATGGGCTGGGGACGTGCTCAGTGGTTGAACACCCTTGAGTTTAATCCCTGATACAAAAAGAAAAGAAAAACCACACAAGATGTAACTAAGCCAATCCCTGAGGGTCCTACCTGGTCCTCACTGGCACTTGGAGTGGTCAGGGTGTGTCACCCTCAGGGGTGACCTTGATGCTGAACAGAACAGGGGGTGCATGAGAGCAGAGAGGTGCAGGGGAGAGACACAGCCAGCCTGGAGGTCCTGGGAAGAGAGGCTGGTGGGAGGCCAAGGAAAACCAGTGTGGCTGGAGCCCGGCCGGGGCGGGCTGAGCTAGGGGACGTTGGGAGGACGTAAAAGGACACACTGATGTCAGCTGATTGGGGACTTGGTGTTGGTTGACCCTGAAGGGCCGAGAGGGGTGGACAGTCACTGTGTGAACAGAGAGCACCCATGTCTAGAAGCTGGCCTGGCCTGCCGCGTGGAGACCACGTCAGAGGACCCAAGGGTAGCATCGGGGTGTTCGGCACCTAGGCCACTGGAACATTCCAGGGCTGGAGTGAGACGGAGCCGGGTGGGAAGGACCCATTTGCCCAAGTGTGGACTGGCTACACAGCTGACAGTCCAGGGCGTGTCCAAAATCAGGGGCAGGCCTCGTCCTTGGCGTCTGTCAAGGGTTGAGTTGCCTTGAGTCCCTAACCCAGCACTTCAGAGTGCAACTGCATTTGGAGACACAGTCCCCCCTCCTTATCCGTAGCAGATACATCAGAAGACTCCCCCCACCCCCGTGGCTGCCTGAAATCATGGGTAGTGTGGGACCCTGACTGTAGTGTTTTACACTGGACATACATACCTACAGTCAAGTTTAATTTATAAATTAGGCACTGTAAAATATTAACAAGAGCTAGTAATAAAAATCAATCATAACGACATATTGTAATAAAGTTGCCACTATTAAGTAAAATGAGAGTTACTTATATATAAACACTGCAATATCTCAGCAGTCAATGTGATAACCAAGAGGGCTTCTGAGTGACTACCAGGTGGATAGCATATACAGCATGGATACACTGGATACTCCAACTGTTAATACAAGAGGGTTTCTGAGTGATTGCCAAGTGGATAGTACAACAGTGTGAATATGCTGGACAAAGCAATGATTCACTTCCCAGGCAGGATGGAGCAAGATAGCATGAGATTTCATCACCCTACTCAGAGGAGTGTGCAGTTTAAAACTTATGGATTATTTATTTGGGGTACTTTCCATTTAATATTTTCACACTACAGCTGATGACAGGTAAATGGAACTGCAGAAAGTGAAACCACAGGTAAGAGGGCTATGATAGGTAGTTTAAAAAGGTGATCAGGTTAAACTGAGTCCCATAGGTTGGGCCCTACTTCAATCTGACTGATATCCCTATAAGGAGAGTGACACAGGAGGACCCCAGAGGCACATGAGCACAACCACCTGCAAAGCCATTTGCAAGCTAAAGGGAGAGACCCCAGAGCAAGGCTCCCTGCTGATACCTGGATCTTAGACTTCCTGCCTCCTGAACTGTAAGCACACAGTCTTCTCCTGTCTGAGCCAAGCAGTTCGGCAGCCCAAGCTGACAAACTGAGGCAGCATCCAAAGAGAACCTGGGCATGTGGGATTCAGACCACAAGATGATTGGCGGTAAGGATAGGTGACCACGTGGGTGACACGTGGAGTAATGAGGGCCCGCTCCACAAGGGGGCGGTGTTCCAAGAGCAAACATCTGGGAGCTCGTGTGTGACCCGTGAAAAAGGCTACAAAAGTGTCCTGGTTAGTGAATGGGGGCTTTCCCAGCATGTCCTAAATAAAACACTCACTCCTGGCAACCCCAGGGAAGGCCCAACGTGGCTCCAACCTTGAGGAGGAACCAAAGGTGGTGCAGAGGCCTTCTCCCCTGGAGGTTCCATCCCGCTAAAGAAACAGGGAGGTACCAAGTGAGGGTAGAGGTGGCGGATGTGGCGTGGAAATAGTGGGTGTGGAGAAGTGGATTAGGATCAGAAAGCAGTCTGTGCTTGTGTGACCCCATGCTATCCATCCCTCTGTGTTGCTGGACCATTCAAATGAAGTAGCCCCCATGGGTACCCTGCACCGGGGCTTGTCCTTGACTAAAGATCAGTACTCAGCATGGGCTCTTCTTTTTTTTTTTTTTTTTAGATAAAATTTACATGCAATAAAATGAACGAGCCTTTAAAATTTTTTGAAAGGCTCTCTTGAAGTTCAATTACCATACAATAACTGATCATATTTAAATATATACTTTGATAAGTTTCAATTTGTCATGACAATAAACTTACTCATCAACCCCAAACTTCCTTGCGGGCCTCTGGTAGCTCTTTCCCTCCACCCTCCCCAGGTAACCATGAAGCTGCATTTTGCCACTATAGATTTTGTTTTCTAGAATTTTATATAAATGGAAATGTATACTATAAATTCTGGTTTTATCTGGTATCTTTTTATTCAGCATAGTTATCTGAAAATTCAAAAATGTTTGCATTTGCAATTGATGTTGTACTTCAAGTTTAATACATTAATATTTCAAATTTGAATATCACATTTAAATTAAATTACATTTGACATTTCAAGTCATTTTGAAAATATTAAGTTACGTTTGAAATTTCAAGTCATTTTGAAAATATGTTTATGTTGTCAACACCATGACATTATTATTATTTTCCCTAAACATTCAGTTATATTTTAAATAGATTTAAATATTAAGAGAAATACATATTAGCCTATATAAATGTGTGAGCCACAAGGACTCCTATGGTCTTTGTTCCTTCCGGTGGATACAGTCTTCTGCCTCTTCCTGCCTCTTGCTGCCTCTTCCTCCTCTTTGGGGATTCCAATCACCAGTGGAACCCGCTGCTTAAAGTTGTCCCACACTTCACAGGTGCTCTGTTAATGCACTTTCATCATTTTTTTCTTTGTGTTTCATTCTGGATACTTGTTATTGCAATGTCTTCAAGTTCACTCATCTTTTTATGCACTGTGGACGTTGAATCCCACCTAATAACACCATCCAGTGTATTTTTTATTTTACACATGATATTTGATCCTTCATCTTTTTATATTTCCATGTTCCCATGGAACTCTCTGGCCCTATGGAATAATTCCAATGATTCTTTTCATGTCTTTTTTGCTAGTTCTACAATCTTTGGATGATATGCACTGTGAATTTTTTTTCTGTTTTGATGCTCCTTTATTTTTGTATTTGTATAAATATGCTTGAGCTTTGGGGTGGCATGAGGTTGAGATGACCCTTGAAGGCCTGTGTTTAAGATTTCTAGTGTAGGATGAGAACGGCCCTCAGCTCTGTTCTCTACTAACCCCAGCCCTTCGTACAGTCCCCCTGGTGCCCTGAGTGAGGAGCTGTCCCACCTGGCTGGTGGAAAGAGGTGGCATTCCCAGGCCTGGTGAGCACCACGCACAGGTGCTTCTACCCCGTGGGTCATTCTTTTCCTGACCACAGGCTCACATGCTGATCATTAGGTTAAATACTGGAGGCAGCTGTGGATTACTCTGTAGTTTGGCTGTGGTGTCTCTCTCCTCTCCAGCACTCTGCTGTGGAAATCATAGTCAGCTGGGCCTCCCCAGACCCTCAACTTTGTCTCACACCAAGGTATTTGCCAAGGTTGGCCTGGGCTCCCCGTCCCTGCTGGGCAGCCAGGAGAGTCTCCCTAGGTGCTAAACCCAGACAGTAACAGGGCCTGGCGAAATCTTCACCTATGAACTCCAAACTCTCATGAAGCTACAGTACCTCACCATCTTTCCAGAGAGCTCCTTTTTGCCCTTCCAGCTAGAATCTTCCCAGAGGGGTCACTGTTTTGATTTTTTTCATCCTAGACTGGTTTTACCTATCTTAGAACATCATAAGAAAGAACCATACAAAATTATGCACTCAGCAAAATAGGTCTTCTTTTTTAGATTCTTCCATGTTTTTGTTTTGGTAGCTCATTTTCTTTTATTATTATTACTGTGTATTCCTTTATAGGATGAATCTAGGTCTGTCTGCTCATTCATTTTCCTACGGATGGACACCTGGAATGTGTCCAGTCAGGGGCTATTCTGAATAAAGCACTGTGAACGATTCTTGCACAGGCCTTTTTATGGGACTATGTTTTCATTTCTCTTAAGTAAACACCTAACAGTAAAGTGGTTGGGTCATAAAGAAGGCATTTATTTAGTTTTATAGGAAGCAGACCTTTTTTCCTGAGATGTTCATGTCCTTTTGTACTCCTACCAAAACTGTCAGGGAGTTTCAGTGGCTCTCCATCACTGATAACATTTGGTAGTTACCGATCTTTTCCATGGAGCCATTTCAGCCAGGGTGCCATGGAGCCTCATGGTGGCTTTAACTGCATTACCTAATGACCCAGGCAGAGCCATTTTTTCCTGGGCCTCTTGACCATTCACATAGCATCCGTTCTGAAGTGTCTGCTCAAATCTTTTGTTCATACTGTGGTCACTTTTAATTGTTGAAGTTTCTGGAACAAACTGAAATGGAAAACAGTTGGGACCTTAGCAATGATGTGCACATTTGCATGAGTTTTGCTCAGTAATCGCCTGGATCCACAGCAACACAGTGAAGAATAGGTACCACTGTATTTGCAAGTCCATGTTGTTCTACAGATGGCCACACGGTGCACATTTTCTGAACACTTTATTCTGGACATTTCCAAACTCACAAAAAGTAGAAGTAATGACACCCTGAATCCCAGCGCACCCCGCCCAGCTGCAGTCATCACCAACGTTTCGGTGATCTTGTTCCATGTGCTGTCCCCCACCTTCATTTCTGCTGAAATATTTTAAAACAGATCCCAGACATCATATGATTTTACCCGTGGATGTGCCCCCCATTTGGACAAGCAGAAGTGAAGGTATTCATTCAGCATCTTTATTTGGTTGGAAGTATAGGACTAAGAGCTCTTAATGGAACAAGGTCCAGATCCAACCTTTGCTTGGATTAGAATATGAACCATATCATTTAAAACAAGCATCCAAGCTTAATTTAAAACACCAGGCCCATGTCTTAGAAATTCTGTCTCATAAAACCAACTACTGCCCTTGGTCTCTCCAAACAGGAAAGAACTTCATAAACATATATATTCTTTAAAAAAAAAAAAAAAACTTACTAAAACTTTTAAAACTTGCTGTGTGAAGGATGCCAGCCTGTGTCTTCCTTATACTTCCAAGGACAATTGGGAGTTTGGAGTTGTATAGGTTCAGACTTTAGGAGGATAAGAACACTCAACGTTTCTATGAGTATTATGCAAAAATCACACCTCTAAGACATGCCTAAGAAAGATTCGACCAAACAAAATGTGTCCTTCCTGTAGGGCAGAAGGCCTCACCGTGTGGACACTGGTCCCGTTCCTCCTTTGTCATGGGCCGTGCTCTGCGCTGCAGAGTGCTCGGCAGCGCCCTGGCTTCTACCTACTAACACTTCCCAGATTCCTGGCGGTGACAACCGAGTGTCTCCAGATTTTGCTAAATGTCTCCAGTTGGAGAGGGCGCTAAAAATCACCCCTGGATAGGAACCCCCGGTGCACAGTATGACTCTCTGTGCAGCCAATCAATCACTTGGATGAACACCACTCTCTAGAAGTCCCAGGCTCCTTGACTGAGAAATAGGACTCACAAGAAGGAAGAGGGCCCAGTGTGTGTGAGCATACCGTAAAACATGCAAACGCTAAACAATCAGGACATGGCTGTGGTGCAGGTCCGGCTTTGCCTTGGGCAGGGCAGGAGAGACACATGGAGAAGTAGTGAGAAGTCCTGCACCTGGGCAGCCTTAGGAGGAAGAGAGGAAATCATGAGATGAGCAAGTTCCACACCCTAAGTGCTGGGCCAGCAACTGCAGGGACTCCCTGTCTCCCGGCAACCACGCAGGATGGTCAGTAACCAGCGACATGAAGGCACATGGCCTGGCACCAAGTTCCCAGTGGATACTCACCACACTGCATGAGGAGAGCAGGAAGAAAGGCCTTGGCCCAAGACCTTGCAAAGGAAGGCAAGTTAGGGCCATTAGTGTGAGTCCCCTGGACAGGAGAGGGGACAGGGCATCCAGCAGCATGAATGTCGAAGCCAAATAAATGTGCATTGAGAGCCCATGCCTGCAACTTACTGCCTGAGTGACTTTGGACAAGTCACTAAACCTCTCTGAGCCTCAATACCATCATCGGTTAAATAGATAATTACTCCTATTTGTAGAATTACCATAAATATCCTAGTATAAATATGCATTATCTAGCATAGTGCTTAGAAAATAAGCATTCCAAAATATTTTCTAATAGTATACTATAAAATAATTATCATTTCAAATCAACTATCTAAGTACTGAAATGATGTGGATGCCCAGTGATTGGTAAGTGCTTAACGTTGACTGGTAATCAATGTGGACAAGGAGAGAGAGAGCCAGGCACTCTATCCGTCCTGGAGGAGAGAAACCCTTTAGGACTTTCCAAGGTCTCAGTGAGCAACAGTGCAACCTGGGGCAGGAGGATGTGGCTGGACCAGAAAGCAGGGGCAGGTTTTCAGACTCTGGGAACAATAGGAATTCAAAGTGGCCAACACACAGCCTCACTTGGGTACAGATTTCAACTCAAAGCTGTGGCCGGCCAAGAAGGCCCAAGTAATCAATGAAGTGCCCTCCCTCACTGGGCACCCCGGGTCTATCTTGTGTGGCCTGCCATTCCATCTGGTCCCTTTATGGGGTCCCCTGCAAGCCCGGCTTGGGATTCACATGCATTAGTCTCAGGCTGGCCTCTTGGAACCTGTGGTTATTAGTAAATTACCGAGGAAACTCCTCAGCTGAAGTGGCAGCCACCTCGACAGGCCCCACGTACAGTGCAATCAGCCATTCAAGTGCCTTATTATAAAGTGTATCAAGGACACCTACCCAGACGCACGGGGGAGAGGCTGACGACTCTGCAGAGAGGGGGGCCTTTTATGAGGGTGACTTTTCATAGAATGTGGGGGATAGGAACAGACCCATGAATAATGAAGCATCTATCCACCAACAAATCGGGGCACCACCTTTAGCATCTTAACCCCGTTCTCTGAACCCTTGGTTCACCGAATAGCCATTTAGAGCGCCAGGCCTGGTGGCAGTTATCCAAACAAAAGTACCGAGGTATTTCAGCGGGAAAGAATTGTGGAAATAAGCTATTAAAGCCCTTAGGGAAAGTAATCTGGTGATGATTTTTTCCTATGTTTAAAAATAGACATGCTCCTTGATCCAGCAATCCCACCCCTGGAAGTCCATTTGAAAGCCACGAAAAAAGAAATCTACAAGAATGTATGTGCAGACATATGGTTTGTGCCCAGCCGTTTGTTGTTGCGACCCCCACACCCTGTCGTGTGGATAGTGAAATAGACGGATGTACAGGGTACATCCTGAATGGGGGTTAGTAGGTAACTGTTTTTAAAAATGAATGGAGTTACTTGTGTTAGCAAATCACCATGAGAATGGCAAGTTGCAAAGGGTAGTTCAATAATGGTCCCAACTCTGCAAGAGAAAAAAGCAAAAATGGAAGAAAAGAAAGTGGGATCAAAAGAAGGAAGGGAAGGAGAGGAAGGAGAGGGACAGGAGTCCACGGCTCTGCCCTCTTCTCTCACTGACAGTGCCCAGGTTCTGTCAGCCCAGAGACCCCTGGGGACAAGGGCACCGTCCTGCATACTTCAAGCAGAGCCCATGTATGACAGCAAGTTGTTGAAGAGATGGCAGAAGGAGCCAAGAAACCAAACGAGAAGGGAAGGAAGCAAAGGTTAGCAAACATGGAGGCCAGCCCCTCCCCAGGACCGGAGAGATGCAGGGAGGGGCTCGCGCTGTTGGCCTGGAGATGAAGCCCAAGCTGGGAGTCAGAACCACGGAGGAAAACAGGACACTGTGAATATATCTGAGGTTTGTTGTGTCTCAGGTGACTTAGACAAGAGAGAAGACGATGATAATAATAATATTAATTGTATAATTGTTAAATATGCAAATAGCTTCTTATTTATCAAACTCCTGCTCTATGTCAAACACCCCGTTAGGGTTTTACAGCCTTGTTTAATTGAATCATCATAATACTAGACTAAGGTCAGAATGGTTTCTTCATTTTATAGATAATGAATCTAGGATTTCAGAGGTGAAATGACTTGTCTAAGATCACACACCTACACTTAAAAGAACTAGAAGGAAATTCTATCCATGACTACATCCTCTAGCATGCATGCCCCCAGATTAGGCCCAAACTCTAACAGCCTGGTTCAGAGTCGGTGAGTCTGGGTCTGATCTGGGCACCTGGTGAAGGGGGTTTAAAACAGTGTTCTAAATGCTGCTTGGATGCTGTGGATGCTCTCTCAACACACACACACACACACACACACACACACACAGAGAGAGAGAGAGAGAGAGAGAAAGAGAGAGATATTCTAACAGTAGAGGAGACACAACTTCAGAGGTGAGGCCCCCAAGAGGTACTCAACCTCTGCCTTATGCACTGAACTACTACCTGCTTTTTGAGCCCTGAGTTGCTAAGCAAGAATTCTGGCTATTTTGAGACTGCCATGTTGTGAGGAAGCCCAAGCTACATTGAGAGGCAGTTGTTGAGGTGCCCAGGCTGACAATCCCAGCCACACACAGGCTTCCAGTTGTCCCAGCCTGACACCAGATGTTAGCTTATGAGCTTTCAGTTACGATTCTAATTAGGTGGTAAAATCTATTTGTGCATTTGCTATACAAGGTACCCTCTGGAGGATTCTGCCTTTCAGCCATTTGACCCTTCCCAGCTGAAGCCCCAAGAATGCAGAATGGCTCCTCCATCAAGTTCTGCCCAAAGCGCAAACTCATGAACAAAACAAATGATTGGTGTGTTAGGCAACAAGAGACAACCAGAATGCCTGGAAGTCTGGAATGATGGGCTTTCAGTGACTAATTTGAGTGAATGAGTGACAGATACAGATCTCTCTCCTGCTATCTATCATGACTGTATGTAAAAACACCTTGAAAAAGGCACAGCCCTGTTTAAATGCAAGGCTATCTTGAAGGAGCTGCTTGAGAGAAATGATCTTTATTGTAATTCATAACATTTTCAAGGCAGAAAGAGCTGGAAAGGAGCCACTGAACCATTGTGTGCTTAACCAATGGTGAATGTCCCTCAGAAACTCACTTCTCCTGTCTAATTTGAATTCCTGAGTCGAGTTGAACACCTGGAACTGAACGTTCTCTGTAGAATACAGGAGATGTTGGGTTTCCCAGCCAAGTCAATCCCCTGTTGTAGACAGTAATTTGGTGTCTGGCAAAGAGAGGGCACCTTGTATAGCAAATGCACAAATAAATTCCGCCACCTAATTAGAATCATAACTGAAAGCTAATAAGCTAGCATCCTGCTTTGCAAGTCCATGCTCTGTGTTGGATGGACACAGGTCAGTTTGACAGGGCTTAAAATACCCACCAAGTTCCACAAGACTAAAACCAGGAACAAGACCTCATGACACTCTGTGAACTCACTGCTCCCAGACAGCGGCCAGGTTTCTTTAGCTTATTGCAGGTCCAGGGAAGGCCTACCCAGGCTCCTCTTCTCGTCGGTGATGGGGCCAGCATTTGACTCACCTCCCTCTGTGTTCCCTCCCTCCACCTGGAGCAGCACCTGTCCCCTTCCTGTTTGGGAGGTTGGCCACTGCTTTCCCATTGCAGGGACGAGCTGACCCGGAAGGCTAGAGAGCTGTCCATCCTTGGCCAGCTCTGATCACCAGGTGGAGGCAGTCTTTGTAAAGATTCTGTAAAGGACTTATCCCCAAGTGACAGTGACTTCTGTGGGTACCTCTGAGGCCTGGGGGAAAAACTGCCACCTGTTGGCCCCTCCTCTAAACTGTTCCTACTCAGCTTGACTGCCAGCAAGGGGTGGCCTTAGAGAAGTGACCCCAGGAAGCCAGATGCAATTGGACGAGGAGTAAATGGAAAAACAGAAGGTAGCCAACTCTTTCTAGAGGTCTGCTGAATGGGATGCCCATCCCACAGAGCCCTGGCAGGGCAGCGGGCACCATGATGCGACCCTGGTGGGTGCAGAGCCCATAAGCACAACCGGGAGAGGAGAGCAAGGCGGGCCTATTATTCGCAGCAAGTAGGGAGAGCACTGGGGTAACTTCCAAAGCCGTGTCTCCCGCGACAAGGCATGCTCACCTAGGAAGACTCGGCACCACAGAGGCCGCACGTCCCGGAGCCCGTGCGATTCTAGATCATCCTTCTCCAGGCTTTCAAGGGGCTAACGGGACTGGCCAGGGACAGAACTGAGCGCTCTAGGATCTCAATGAGCTGTCTGCTCCGGGGGATCGGAAAGGGGGCTCTGTGGCTTTGTCTGGAAGGCCGTCTCTAAAACGAAGAACAACTCTAAAGACAGGCGGTTAACTGTCCCTTAGAGGAGTAGCAGGTCTTTCCTGGAAGTTTAGCAACTGCCCCTAGAGACACCTGCCCAGCAGCACTGTGAACAGGGATGACACACCTGGACAGCCAGCAGGCGGCTGGAAGTCGAGGACAGGCAGCAGGGGATCCCGAGGCACGGTTGGAACAGTGAGCCCCCTGAGAGTCGGGTGGAGGTGGGGGCTACGGCCAGGCCCCGTAGGTGCAGAAGCACAGATTAAAGCTCCGGCAGCAGAGAGGCCCTCCAAGCCCAGGAAGGCGATTAGGAGAGGTGTGACTGATTCTCCAAGGGAAGAGCATCTCCCCAGGGGTGGTGGCCATCTTGTCTGAGGGCAGGCAGAGGAAAAGGCAATGTTTAAATCCCTGTTTATGGGACTTGGACACTTCTAAAAATAAAATAAGCCCTGAGAGGGGAAAAGAAAAAGAATGTCACAGGGTCCCCGTGTTTGACCAGCAGTATCACCTGTATGCCCTTCTGCCAGAGCCTCAGCAGGGGAGGGGAGAGCATGAAGGAAATCGTTCCCGTGGGTCTCCTCCTAAAGGTGGGCACCATTAAGCTGTGTCCTCTGACCTGTGGCTGAACAGAGGACAGAGGGAGACTCCCTTCTCACAAGTCCCTCACGCTTCCATACATCTTCCCCCGCTCACGGACCCTGCTTTACATCCAGGAAGCACGTGGACTTCTCCAGGTGGAGCACCAGAGATTCAACACGAAACACGCCCCGGGACCTGTCACCTCTCCTCTGGATCACAGAGGCCTGAATCCCAACAGCTGCCTCGGAGTTACTGGTCAGGACTCTGTCAATCGGCACAAGGAGGATGCAGGGAGACGTGGGGGCCCTGGGGTTACCACAGTGGAGGACTCCAGAGAGAAGAACCAGATGGTTCTGCAGATCCAGGAAGCAGGAGCCACACGACCCTGCAATTTGGGGGAATGCACTCCAGTTCTTGTCCCTGTCCTGGGTCACCAAGATCAAGCTTTATAGTCCTCACATATTCACACATGGGACAGGCACCCAGGGTCGGTCCGACATGAGCACCTACAACAGGAGAAGGTCAGTTCTCCAGATGGAAACAGGGGTGCTGATCCCACAAGAGGGGGAAAGCAACTGAGAGCCACAGGGGACAGCGCAATGCCTTCACAGCCCGCGTTTCAGGATGAACTTGGAGCCCACAGGTCAAAGGCCGCCCGTTTCCATGGAATCATATTACAGTATAGGAAGAGCCCAGTGAGTTTACTTCAGGCACAATCAGGGATTTTATCCATCAGTCCCTCCCACAAACGTTCAGAGAGAGCCCACCTCGTACCTGGCACGACAACCTGAGTTCAGAGAAGGTAGGAGAAACACTCTCCAAAGGCTTCCTGTTGAAGCTAGGAAGATCAGGAGCGCCTCCAGGACAGGAACCCGGAGCCAGAGACCTTTGCTGAGACTGTGGCCAAGGGGAGGTCGCACTCAAACTGAAGTGCGACCACTGTCCCCAAGACACTGGGTCGGGATGGTCCAGGGCGCTCACTGCCCCAAGGGTAAGAAAGTGAACCCTATTTCATTTCTGTTTTGAGCCTTCATGCATCTCTACCTTAATATTGCAAAATCTATATTTGGATGTTTAAAAAAAAAAACTAGGTTGGATGGGGAAAATAGGCAAGATATAAAATAGTTACTAATTTTAACACATTTTTTATAATGAAGGCGCTGCTTTGAAAATCTTCTGTTTCCACATATGTGGATGATTTAACTTGACTTATTAACTTCAGCAGAGCTGAAGGACGTTTTTACCTCTGACAACTCCTAGGTTCTGAACAGGACACAGCTCAGCCCACAGCTGTTCTGCCAGGACCTCGGAAGGAGCCGCCTGGAGTCGCTTTAGTCCTGAAATTCCAGAAGGTGGGCCAGGGTCCTTGATGCTCCCCGGAACTTCTCTTCGGGCCGGGTTGCCTGGCGACCCCACGCCTGCTCCCAGGGCTTTGCTTAAACGCTGTGCCTCTGACAACAGAATGCAAAAGGAAAGCCGATCCTGGCGGCTCGGGTGGCATGTCGAGAATTTCTTCAAGTATCATAAATCCCTGTGAAACCGAGTGGGGTCTAACCATTGCCTGAGGGGCTGCAACCAAATTATACAGTGCTCTGTTGCAAGAAAAAAAAATAATTGCAAAATGAACTTTAAACCATTTTTTGGATTTCTGCCCCCCCCCCAAAAAAAAAAAAAAAAACTCCTTGGGAAAAGGGATAGAAAGAAATGATTCAATCTCCCGTGTCCTCACAGGTCCACCAAAAAATACCGCAAGAAGGAGAAGAGCTGACAGCCAATCAAGGATGGCAAGGGTTTGATTGACGTCCACTTCCTCTGCAGCTGAATTCTGCCCGCCTGTGATATTTTGCTGGGGCCTGTCAGAAATCCCTGACCCTCAAGAAATGTGCATAATTCCAAAGTCAAGGAATGTCCTCCCTCCAGCGCTTCTGCTGCTCCTGCATCGGTACAAAGCAGCCCTTTGGAAATTTTCTGCTTAATGAGCAGGAAGGAGTCAAGCCTGGGAGCTGCCCAGTGGAACTCGGAAAGGCCGCAGTGGGCCTCTCCCCTGCAGAATCCTAGAACTTAGGGAGAGGAGGCATCCAGACAGGTGAGACCCCGGAGGTCCACTGTCCACATGTCCAGGTGGTGGCTCTGCTTAAACAACCCAGAACCGGACCCTTAGGGTGTGAGGGCAGGAACTCTCTCCAGGGAGAGGCCACAGAGCTTCCCTCCAATATTTGAGAAAGAACAGACAAATTTATCAACAATATGAACAAGTAAACGAGCGAAGGAAGAGACCGCACCCTCCAGGCAGCATCGGAGACTTGTGGAAACAGACTTCTCTGCAGGTTCTTCCTAACCCTGTGACCATCCATGTCCCAACAGTTCACATGTGGCTGGGAACCGAAGAAGGAGGAAGGGCATCGCCATCAGAAATGGCAGGGGTCTTCCAGTTGTCCCAGGAGAGTCTGGAACCCAAAGATCAAACACCACAACTCCAAAGAAGTTTGTAAGACCTCAAACTCAGCTGCTTCCTGGGGTTCACAGCTTAGTTCTCTCTGCTTCCTAGAGACGATGATCTGGGAAAGCCCAGGGAAGGCAAAGGGGTCTGAGAGTTGGGGCCACTGAAGGTAGGAAGGGCAGGAATGGGAAGCCTGGGGGATACAGAGCAACGTATTTTCAGTGAGTGAGGTCTGACATAGAGTGGGCATTGCTGGGTCTCACAGGCTTCCCAGGGCTCATGCTAAAAGCACTGCCGAGGACCTGTGCCTCTTCTTAACAGGACAGACCACTGCCTGGCTCCAGCCTTTTGCAGGCCAGAAATCAAGATGATAGGTAAAGTCTACAATCAAAAATATATCAATGGATTCAACATTTAAAAACTCACAGGCCAATTCCAAAGTGGGACACCAAGGCGGTTTGTGGGTCCAAACTGAAACTCGGCTTGGACAGCTCTGGTGGAAACTCACGCTGCCTGAGCTTAGCGGTTCAAGTGGAGCACAGGACACAGCCTTCAAAGACGGACGTTCAGGTTCCATGCAAAGCAGCTTTTCCTACCACTAGACGGTCCACCTTAGAGGACTTTCTGTCCCTGGGTGTACCCAAACTGAAGATGGACAGCCGATTGACTGGGAGCTCACAGGTGCACTTATAATTGAATACAATCTCCTCTAACCAAGCCAGACTTTATTGAGTTCTTACTATGTGCCAGATGCTATTCCAAGAGCATATGACAAATGACATTTCAATTCTATAATTAACCTTAATGAACTCTATCACCATTTCCCAAAGAAATGACCTTTTTGCTCTATACAGAATATGGGCTGAGAATTAGCAAAAACCTTTTCAGACAACTGAAAGAGCAACTGTGTGTCTTCTCCCCACAAAGGGAAGGCAGAAAAGAAGGCAGGGGCGGGGAGCTGAGCCAGAGGATGCTGGGCACTGGGGGTTTGGTGTGCATCCTGTCATTACAGGACAGTGAAGGGATCACAGTAACCGTGGGCTGGCTCACATTTAGATCTTTCTGGCTGCAGGTGCAGTCCTATGATAAACATGCTATCATGCATCCAGAGGGCTGATACAACAGGGACTTTTTCTTCTCTGCAGCTGAGCTTTGCCCATACACAATAATCAGAACTAACTGTTGCATGATACAGCAGCAAGTGGCCAACTTGACTCCACTCATTCCCACTCTGAGATTGGCTCCCCTCCTCTTTGCCATTGAGCACCTGGGACTGCTCTCCCAGCTCCTTGCTTCCCCTCTGATGCCTGGGCTCCTCCCAGCAGCTGGAGACACCTGCTTCACTCTGCTCAAACTTCGGCTGGTCTCTCATCGCCAAGCCCTCACAAGATCTCTGGCGTCCTGCCCCTCCTCAGGGTCCTGCAGTAATTCATCTATAAGTTGTCCTTGGTCTGAGAACCTGGACCCCTGGAGGACAGGGATATTTTTAGCCACATGGCGCTACACTTTGGCACGGTACTGGCCATAGTAGTGGATTGGTCTTTGTTGCTGTTGTTACTATAATGACATACCTGAAGCAAGTTAACTTTATTTTTAAAAAGTTTACTTAACTCACAGTTTAGGAGGTTAAAAAGCCAAGAACAGGTGGCCTCGTTAGTTTGGCCTCTGGGAAGGGCTGAATGGTAGATGACACCCTGGTAGCTGGCATCATGGCGGGGGTGTGGGAGTGAGAGGTAACATGGCCAGGCGGAAGCCAGTGGGACTGGAGCCCACAGCCCTTTCCAAGGGCACACCTCCAGCTGACCTGAGGACCTCCTGCAGGACCCACCTCTTAGAGGCTCCACCACCTCCCAACACCAGGCCCCTGGGGACCAACCTCCAACACATGAATTCGTGGGGCACCAACTACGTCCAAACCACAGCAGGAGTGTGTTGACTCCTCTTGGTCCCTTCTTCTTCTGTGTGCCATTTAGAATCCTCAGTTTGCTCTCTTAAGGAAAAAAAATCCTTCTGACATAATTTCACAGAAATTCATTAAATCTACACACCAGCTTGGAGAGTTACATCTTAACATACCGTCTTCCTTACTGCTAGCGACTGAATGCTTTTGACCCCCCAAAATTCATATGTTGACATCTTGAGCCCCAAGGTGACTGTATCAG
The DNA here is from genome assembly GCF_048772815.1 of Callospermophilus lateralis. Classification (NCBI taxonomy): domain Eukaryota; kingdom Metazoa; phylum Chordata; class Mammalia; order Rodentia; family Sciuridae; genus Callospermophilus; species Callospermophilus lateralis. Next base: position 9,687,813 of record NC_135307.1, read on the forward strand.
GGGAAGAGGCCTTGGGAAGGTCATGTGCCATTTGGGCAGAGTCCTCATGAACGGGCTGGTGCCCTCATGGAAGAGGTCTCCGAGAGCTCTCTCCCCCTCCACTACCTCAAAAAGAAGGCACTTGCCATGAACCAGAAAGCAGACCTGCACCAGACCCCAAATCCGCCAGAACCTTGATCTTGGACTTCCGTACCTCCAGATCTGTAGAAAGTAAATTTCTGGTGCTTATAAAATACCCAGTTTGTGGTGGTGTGTTACAGCAGTTAGAACAATATATATCTGATAAAGTTATGTCTATTTCATTAAGGTTTTGTCATTTTCTCCATAAAGGATCAATTCATATTTTATCAATTTATAAAATTCCTAAAATTGTTTAAATCTTATACTACAAGTAGATTTTTGCTTACTTTTCCAAAGATCTCTTGCTGATTTGAGGAAATGCAACTGACTTTTATATTCTATTTATATTTATCTATTTATGTTCTATTGATGTAGATTTCTCATTGATTCCCCTGATCTAGGTGTGTATTCTTTGGTGTTTTCTGTGCAGACAAGGAAAAAGTCTTGAAGCAGCAGCATGCTATTTCCTCGGGAGCAGCCTTTAGAGTTCCACTGCCTTTCCTTGGGCTGACACTCTCAGTACATCCTTAATCGAGGTGGCTGCTTGGACATCATCAACTCTTTGATCCAGCCTTAAGGGATTGCTCTCCATCTTTACCAGTAACTGGGAATTTGCTGGAGGACTTTTTAGTCATCCTTTATCACATTAAGAAAGTTCCCTGTTGTAAAATTGGATCACAATATTTTAGATAATGTGGAGTTTTATTCATCATCTTTTGAGATTGATTGGTTAATGCAGAAACTTCCAGTGACTTTTCCCAGTTGGAATTCTGACTTTCCAGGAGGGATCCAGCTGCTTGTGGTGTATTAAATGCTTTGTTATTTGAGTTCATTTTGCTAATATTTTGGGCAACATTTTTGCATCTACCTCCAAGAATGAGGTAATAATAATTACACAAAAATATGTAATTTTCCCCTTTTCTTGCTATTCTTGCTCTGGTTTTGATAAAAAGGTGAGGATGATTTTATAAAATGGGCTCCAAATTGTTCCTTAGGAGGGAATTATTGATTCCAGGAATAGTTGGTGGAACTCCCTTCTCAAGTGATCAGCTTCCACTACTTTCTTTGTGAAAAGATTTGTAACCTCTGATTCAATTTCCTTAATGGTCTTAGAACCATTTCCTCTTAAGTCGGTTATGATAAGTTATATTTTTCCTTGTATTTTATTCATGTAATCGAGGACTTCAAATTTATTGGCATACATGTTTAATTCATAATATCTTCATCAATTTAACCTCTGCACCGTCTTTTTATTTCTAAAATTATCTATTTGTTCCTTCTCTATTTTTCTTAATGAACTGTGATTTTTTTTCTATTTTATTAATGATCTCTAAGAATAGTAGTCTTGTTGAGTCTCTCTTAGTGTATGCTTATCCACTATTTATTTAATTTATACTAGTACTTGTTTTCTTGGGTTTAGTCTGTTGGGTTTTTTTTTCCTATTTTCTTAAATTTATTTCCCATTCATGTTGACTCTTGCCAATCTTGAGTAGATTTCTATGTATATCATTCACTCTATTCTACATATTTGATACCTATATGTATTTGTCATTGGTTCTAAGTTATCATTTTCTTTTATTTAATTTTCTGTCCCATAAATTGTTCAGAAGAGTAATTTAAAATTTTCAAACATATGTTTGTTTCTGGAAAAATGCTTGTCACCAGGTTCTTACAGAAGTGCAGTTCGCCAGCAAGTGGCCTGCTCTAGGAAGCCCTTGAGGTCTGCTTAGGATGCTGTGGGGAGCACTGTGGCTCCACCTGGGCTCCACGTCAGTACCATGGTAGGTTCTAAAATTCCTGGGGCCACTCATACACTGCTGGTGGGACTGCAAATTAGTGCAGCCAATATGGAAAGCAGTATGGAGATTCCTTGGAAATCTGGGAATGGAACCACCATTTGACCAAGCTATTCCTCTCCTCGGTCTATACTCAAAGGATTTAAAAACAGCATAGTACAGGGACACAGCCACATCGATGTTTATAGAAGCTCAATTCACAATTGCTAAACTGTGGAACCAACCTAGATGCCCTTCAGTGGATGAATGGATAAAAAAAAAAGTGGCATATATACACAATGGAATATTATTCAGCAGTAAAAGAGAATAAAATCATGGCATTTACAGGTAAATGGATGGAGTTAGAGAAGATCATGCTAAGTGAAGTTAGCCAATCCCAAAAATTCAAATGGTGAATGTTTTCTCTGATATAAGGTGATTGACTCATGGTGGGATAGGGAGAGGGAACATGGGAGGAATAGATGAACTCTAGATAGGGCAGAAGGGTGGGAGGGTAAGGGAGGGGGCAGGGGGTTAGCAATGATGGTGGAATGTGATGGACATCACTATCCAAAGTACATGTATGAAGACATGAATTGGTGTGAGCATACTTTATATACAGAGATACGAAAAATTGTGTTCTATATATGTAATAAGAATTGTGATGCATTCCACTTTCATGTATTTAAAAAATAAAAGCAATTAAAAAATAAATAAAATTCCTGGTGCCTGGCTATGCCCTGTTCCAACCAAATCACAATGTCTATTTGTTTTCCAAGATCCCAGCTGAATTCCATCATAAATTCAAAGTTGAGAATCAGCGGTGGACTTCCAGAACTATTCCAGGTGTGCTTCAAAACCACGTGCATTTTTCAGTGTGGGGCTGAAATGGCACCAGGATGCCCATAAGATCCCACTTTTCAGGCACCTCCTTCAACTGTTTTCCTCTTGAATCAATAACTAGGGGGCTGGAGGGGTTATGTAGGTTTGCTAATCTCTTCTCATAGTGCTATCAAGTTTTTTTGTGTGTTTTAAGCCTTGGTTACTGTATGCATGCTATCTTTATAAAAATAGTGTGTCTGAAATTGTTAGATCACCCTCGGGGCTTCTCTTGCACAAAGTAACCAAATTTTAACTCCATTTTGTCTACATCACCTCTCGCTTAGTAATGTTATTCTTTCTTTTTCGTTTTCCCCGTTCTTAGGTCAATTTTGAATACGTGACTGATTCTTATCAAACCTCTGCTAAGTCTGAATGTCAGTTTAGTATCCATTTCTACATGTATACCAAAACTAATCTGCCTTTAAAAGAACATTCTAGAAATCAGACTCTTCTCTAATTTGAGCTGAATTAGTCCAGTCAAAATTACAATGTGATATTCAAACTGAGCCTTCCACAAACACATGGTCTCAATAAGCCAAGCTGCTGTGGACCACGAAGACCTGGATAATGATTACTTCATGAAATCATACAAGCTCTGCTCTCCATCTCGAATTTGTAAAAGCCTGGAGATCCTTATCCAAGGGCAAAGCCACGAAACCTTTCAAAATAGCCGCATTTTGGTAAGCATTAAAAAACAGAATTAATGCAAAGAGAATCCTTGCTGATTAAAGGAGCAAGGCACACAGTACTGACTCTTGTGGTGGCCACCTCTCTGTGTGGGGGTTCCAGGCTTTCGGGGGACCTGGTCCTCATTTGCCCATCTCCGTTGGCCTGCAGGAGGCTCTGCTCAGACTGAGCATGCGTTTTAAATCATCACTGAAGTTCGTGCTGGAATTCTCTTGGAGGATGCAATTAGTGCTCAAGCCGGCAAGACTGTGTTTAAGAAGTCAGAGTTGAGACAATTCCGAACTTTAAAATGCTTTTACATGCCGTCATTCAAATGCTTTGGTTTTTTTTTTTTTTTTTTTTAACGATTAATAAATTGTTTTCAAGGCACCTGTTGCCAATACCTAATTTTCATTGAGCAGTTTTCTCGAGAGCGTGGCCAAGTGTCAATGTATAGTTCCTGCTTGATGTTGCGTATGATTTTTAGGATATTCTGAATGGCATGTGCTAATTATTTAGTACAATAGCTAATTTTATGGCGCTGAAAGACTGTAACAGAAGGGCTGTAATTACTTATAATAGGAATGTCTCGTTTTTTGTTAAAACCAAAGTGTGGGAGGCAAAAAAGAAAATAAAGGATAATTTTACACTATCCTCAGAAGAATGAAATAGTTAATATTTTCAGGACTTTGTTACTAGTAACACTGGAAGACTAACCATATGTCCTAGACTTCCAAGGAAAACATTGTAGCTTAGTGAAATTTACAGCAGTTTCAAAAATACGTGTTTAGACTTTATTTCCCAAAGCAGATGAAAGTCTTTCTAAAACTGTGTGTCGTGCCGCCATCTCCAGCAGAGCGCAGTTCTGGAGAAGCCTGGGGAGCGGGGCTCCAGGCTTCCCACTCGAGGTTGGTGATGTCCTGATGCCACTCATATGGGCCCCGAGGGTCACCTGCCATGGCAGAGTGGACATCCTGTGGAGCGGGTCCAGGTAGGTTCCACTTGATTCTTAAAAGAGGAAGTCACAGAAGTCGAGGGGCACAAAATCCTGTGACAACCACGCTAAGGTCTTGAAGTCGTCACAGCTGTCACTCAGGACTTCCTCTTCCAGGAACTTGATCCCCCAAATGATCAGAAATGTTGTGATTCATGGACAAAACGAGAGTTTCTTATTTCCCTCTTGATAATCATGAAAAAGGGGGAGTCACCTAAACACAGGGCCTGGTTTATTAAATCAAGATACACCTGACCCAGGGCTATTACCCAGTTACTAAAACGAGAATGAAAACTACTGGTGATTTAATGAGACTGAATGAAAAATCAAATAGACCACATAAAAAAAAAATTTAAAAAAAACCTGTTTATGAACACAGCCAAAGGAACTAAAATACTTAGAAGAAACACATCAGAGTGTTCATAATGATCTGGATGGTGGGTTTACAGAACATTTTAATATTTTTTCTTAAACTTTCCTGTATTTTTTCTAATATTCCTTAATAAATATATGTTGTCCCCTAATAAGGAAAACAAACATGATTTAAAATATAAGCACGGAGGGGCTGGGGATATAGCTCAGTTGGTAGAGTGTCTGCCGCACATGCACAAAGTCCTGGGTTCAATCCCCAGCACCACACACACACACAATTATATATCTATATCTATATCTATAAAGGTGTCAACGGTCTATCTTGTAGTCAAGGCAAAGAGCTGAGCTGGACTCCAGAAGCCCCCAGGTCGCATCTTGTTCAGAAACACGCTGGGCTGTGGGCTTCCCATTGCGACCCCCCTAACATACACCCCTCTCTGCTCCTTCCCATCCCTGTCCTGACTCCTCAGCTCCCAGCAGGGCTGCCTAAGGGCCACTTCCTCCCTTCCTCCTCTGCCCCCTTTTCTCCCTGCTCAAGTCCCTCGGTGAACCGCATCCCACCCTGTGGGCATCCCAGAGGGCAGGGGTCTGCAAAGCCCCCTTAGGAGCCGGGTCCAGCGGGTGGCAGGCACCTGGAGCTCACTCACTGTGCACCGAGGAGCTGTGGGCTCCTGGCTTCATCGGTCCTCCCGGATCGGAACATTCTCCACGGCAGCTAAGATCACCAGTCAGGTCTGACCCCCGACGGCTTCTAACGTGCACATCATAAAGCAAACCCTGAGCTCATACACCACGGGCCTGCAGAGGAACCCCCTCCCCACACAGACGTGCGTGGTCTCCACGGAGAAGACAGTCTTGTCTTGGCATTTGTGGTGACGGGGTCTGCTGACCGGTGCATGCCAAGTGCTCCTGGGAACTAGAGCGGAGTCTCACAGGAGGGCCACCAAGGGGGGAGGGTGAGCAAAGGTGCTCGCATGAGACAGAGGCCAACCCCTGTCTGACACCTCTTTGCTGGGGTCACCTGAGGAAGCCAACAGCTTCTCTGGACCTGGGTCTTGTGATACATAAAGTAGGAGTCACCTCTTTGCAACCTGCCCTGCGCGGCACTCAAGTCACATTTATTGAGCCTCTGCCGGTGACAGAACAGGCAGTGTCCCTGTGCTCACAGGGCTCTGTCCCCTCCAGAGGAGGAGAGGGACAGTGAACCCACACAGAGGCACACAGGCTGATGCAGGGAGTGACAGACGCAACAAATTAAAATACAGCAGAGCAGAGGGGGAGGGAGAGAGTCCAGGATAGGGGGGCCATCTCAGGGTCCAGGGAAGACCCCCTGTGAGGGTGGTGCCAGTCACGTCCTGTATGAGCTGGGAGGCCAGCAGAGGGTACTGGGCAAGCATGTCCAGGCTGGGGACCCTGAGAGCAGACTGGAGGAAGAGGGGAGGGCCTGAGGCTTTGGGAAGCAGCCAAGAGGCCCTGGCAGTGGACAGAGTGAAGGAGGGAGACAGACACACACCACGCCACAGCGGCCTAGGCTCTCAGGGAGGAGGGGGCGGGGCAGGGAACAAGACAGGATATACCTCAAAGTTTGTAGAAGGAAAAAAAAAAAATGATTTGGATCCTCGTTGTCAAAGAAAGAGGAATGGGGGGAGGTGTTTGAGGGGCCCGTGCATTCGAACCATCGGCGAGAAAGCAATTTACAAACCGTGAGAACCAAACGGAAAACAGTCCCAAACCAAGGGCCGGGGAGAGGAGAGCCTTGGCAAAGCCTCACTGAGCAGCCAGGGTACCCTGAGTCGCTGCGCTCGGGCACTGACCTGCAGCCTGGACCAGAGCTCCCTGTCCCTGTGAGTGACACAGCACTCAACCACGACAATGCGTGCTTGCTGGAAAGGAGCTGCAGGCCCAGAAGGGGAAGGCCAAGCAGAGGGCAGAGCCGGGACAGGACCCCTCCTCCCCAACACGCAGGCAGAGGATTGTGGTAACTCGAAGGTTTTCTCCAAAACCAGGGTGGACAAGGTGATTGGCTTAAGGCAGGGCGACCGTAATCGGGGCAGTTCTTCCAACACTAAAAGCGGCGATTCAAAGGCGACCTTTTTGCGCCCTTGTCCGTGACCGCTTTCCTTCCTCTCCTTGTTTAGTGCAGAAAAACAGCCCTGCAGCCGGGGTGGAATCCCAGCCCAGCCACTGTATCTAGAGAGCATTTTCCCTATCTCTCCCACAAATCACAACTCATTTGTGAGCAAAAATTACTCTGAAAACTTCAATTTTCTCCCTTGTTTATTCCTCTCCGTGTTCTAAGGTTGCGTTACTTGTTGTTAATAAAAACAGCTAAACCATTCGCTGGACGGTTTTATTATCGATTGCTGTTATATGGTGAATAAGCCTTCGGTTATTATGGTATTTAAGAAGCATTTGGTAATGTGCTTCTGAAAAATAGCTCTACAAATAGTTTATTAGTATATTAATTATTTGACTTTCGAACCCCCCAAAACAAATGTAATGATAATGTGAAATATGGCCGCTCGGTTTGCCAGACGCAGGGGGCCTGTGGATGTCTCCCTATCCTATGTGCCAATAATATAAATAAGTTTGTTTTGTGAAGCAGGAATCTAAACTAGCAGATTCACTTCCAAATAGCCTTAATATTTATTGTAATGCCAAAGTAATGTCAACATTATTTACAGATTATGAAAAATAATTTGAGGCTTGAGAAACTTGCTGTCGGACTATAACAAGTTTCCTAATCACAGAAATATTTATTGTGGTACAGTCGGCACACATACCACTGTTTCCAATAATGAGCAAATACGATTAAGTTTTAACCGTTTTAAGTCTTGTCAAAATATTTTTCGGTAGGACTGGAATCTTCCAATGTACTGCGTAACGCTATTGATTATATGATGTGGTTGGTATAACCTCACCTTTTGTATCCGAAATTTTACGGTAAATTGTTAGCTCTCCGGAAGAGCAAATAAATCATTATACTAAATATAGGCTGTCATGTTAGTTCAGTACTTAGCACAACCTTAAAAATTAGGCGTCTTATCTGTGCTTTTTGTGGAACTACTACTTTATTTAGTAACACATTAAAATAAAGCCTTCTTGATTGGCTCAGTAGGAAACAAAGACAGCAAAGCCACATTAAATCATTTTAAAAGTCACATGTTATACATCAAAATTCTAAGTGAGCTCTGTATAAGTATTTTGGCCTTTGGACTCGGGGTCCCAGTGTGGGGAACTTGCTATAGAACACCCCAGATCTCCTGCTAAAGAAGGGGCTGCTTCTTAAGATTTCCAGCCACTTGACCCCCTGCCCTTGCTGCCCACGGGCAAGGACATTTAGCTTCCAGAGTGACAGGTCCCTGCGGGGCAGAGCCCAGGACACTGGCTTCTCTTCCTCCTTCTTGGGCAGCACCAGAATTATTTTAATTATTTTCTTGTTTGTTTTGCTTCTCGAGCCTCCAGAGTCACATTCCTTAGCATCTAGTTTTCATTTGGTTCAATTCTTCTTTAAGACAGGCCAACCTGCTCAATTTTAAAGATGTCTTAATTAGTCTAATCCTGATTGGGCTCTTTCCAAAGCTCCTGTTGGCAGAGTCCGATTTCAATTAGCATTCCGCTGCCACACTGAAGTGCCCCTGCAAACGCGCTCTTTTTTTTTTTTTTTTTTTTTTAATGTGCTATTTTGGACGCTGCCTCTCTTCAGTATCCCTCTGCCTCGGAGATCCTACATCCCCAAATAGTTCAAGGCACCAACACCCGAGGGGGTTCTGGCAATTCCCCTTCTCAGAAGCCCTCAAGACACGGGAGTCTGTGGACCAGCATGGGCCCTGCATGGCTGGGGGCTGTGGAAGAAGACGAGGGGCCCACAGTCCCTCCAAATCAGGCCTCAGGTCCTCTCCTCTACTGATGATGGAGATAAACCAAGGACATTGTTAAGCAGCTAGTGAAGTGGGGTCAAGGGCCTTCAAACGCAGTGACATGCTGAGTCCCACGATATTCTTATGGGCTAGCTGGGTGCCTGCTGTATAGATGAAGATTTAGAGTGCTTGACTGGCCCAAGACCACACAGTCAATAGGAAGCATTCCCCATTAGACGGTCTTGCACTTGACCATGACAACGGAGCCAAGTTGAATAGATATATGTGGACATGTATATTCATATATATGTAGACACATATGTGTGAGTACACATACATATGTACCTACATATACACATATAAATATATACATATATGTGTGTGTGTGCGTGTGTGTGTGTGCGCGTGTGTGTGTGGGTGGGTGGGTGGTGGTGATGCTGTATTTACTCACTAAGAACTGAGTTTAAGCACACGTTTTGGATGGCTTTGCCCATTCGGGTAAATGCTGAAACTTACGTCCATGTAGCCGCCATCTATCTCTTTGGCTCTGTGACCCTGGGCAAAAATGTGCCCACTTCTCTAGATCTCTACCAATTCATTAGCGATACGGAGATGGCTAACTGCTTCTCTCACAGGGCTGCTGAGGATGCCGTGGGACAATCCCGTGCATGTCCACGAAGGAACAGCATGGATCTTGTACAAATGCCGCCCGTGGGCCACAGTCTCGCAGCCTCAGTTCTGTGGACAACGCGGGTGGGTCATCTTGGCTTGGGGTGCGTCCCTGTGCATGGTAGGATGTTCAGCCACATCCCTGGCCTTTAGTGACCAGTTGCCAGTAGCACCTTCTCCAGTTGCAACAACCAAATGTCTTCAGGCATTGTCACATGTCCTCAGGGTGATGGAGAGAACACTGCCATGACATGACATGCCAAAGCCACCCTGTCCCAGGCAGTAGTCATAAGCTACATACAGCTGTGAGTACTTGGAATTTGGCTAGCACCGTGCACTGATATAAGAGGCTGTATGTCTGGGTTAAATATAATATTAAAATTAATTTCATCTATTGCTTTAACTTATTTTTTATGGTGGCTACTAAGAAATCTAAATATCACACATTGTTTGCATTCTACTTCTAAGATCACACGGCTCTTTCTCCAGCCTGGATCCTCATATCTGCTTGGTCACAGGACATCTGCAAAGGCCTAACAACCCACTCTCACAGAGCAAACTCCATCAAGGCACCATCTCCATCTGTCCACGGGGCTAAAAGTTAACACTTGACATCATTCTTCCCTCGTCCCTCCCACCCTTACTCCCAGCCAAAATCCAGCATTCTTTTTCCCAGTGCATTCCAGTGGGTCTACATGTGAAAATGGACTCAGAATTTACAGAATAAAACCGGAAACAACTTAAATGCCAATCATAGGGACTGATAAGTAAATTACAGTCCATCTCCACACTGTAACACCATGCAGCTATTAGAATCACAGGTAAGAATACTTAATAGCATGAAAAATGTCTGGGTGCGTACAGAGAAGGAAAGAGATTAGAATTCAGTTCAAAAGCATGATTTTATTTTCATAACAAAAGCACACCTATTGATACACAGATGGATACATGAAAAAAATGAGATCCACTAATAGCAGTTTGTTGACGGCTGGTGAGAACCCAGATGAATTTTAGTTTAATTTTATAGCTTTGTTTTGTTCCTAAGTTTTCTAAAACAAACAGTACTACTTCTATAATCAGAAGGAACGGTGCACGTCGCCATCTTTGCTGTTATAAAAGATAATCCCCCACCGCCCCGGGGGTGGGATCCAAGGTACCCTGGTTGTGAAACCATCTTGTAACTATAGGGCCTGATCCCTGTGACCCAGGTGCTGGTATGGTCTACAATGATTTTGTCACGTGGAGCACATGTGTCAATGCCTGGAAATATTTGGTTGTCACAACGGGAAAAGGTGCTTCAGGCATCCAGTGGATAAAGACCAGGAATAAGGCTGAACACCCTACCGTGCACAAGCAAAGATGGCCAAGCCCAGGCTGTCCACAGAGCTCACATTGAGAGACAGTAGTCCGTGACCAGTATTTGTGCAAGGGACCACGCTCATGTGGCCACACAGGGAGCAGAACTACTCAGAAGTCACACGTAGAGATCACATCCTCTAAGTGCCCCCAGCTGCAGCTCACTGACACCAAACATCCCAATTAAACTAGAAATTTGATTAGCTATCCAATTATTAACTCACACGAGCTAAGATGCTTTGCTGGAAATAACATGGTCACCCACCGGCGAGACGGCAAAGGGGAAGTAAACAGAATTCACCTTCTCACACTAAGAGGCGACGTCGGGCTCCCGTGTGGCGGGGAGGGCAGTGCCATCTGCCAGGCGCGGCTCTGCTGGACCTGTTTTGTGGAGAGTCTACAGTTTTGAACACGGTTTGTCTGGCGCCCTTCACAAGCACTACATTAACTCGAGTTCATTTGAAATTCATCATTTCCAAAGAGATACAAGACACTGGAGGTCTGGTTTCCAGGATTTTAAATGTCAGGCTTCCAACATGCGCTTCGGAGACAGCACCTGGAAGGGGGTGTTTTTGAAATTTTTCTACAAACAGGAACAGCTCCCTCGGAAGACACGCGGCCAGGACCTTGGTGGGCTGTCCTCTTCAAGAAACAGAACTGTCGAGATTTAAAACAAAGTGTTTGCTTTAGGACTGTGCTCTGGTTGGAACGTGCATGTCCCCTCAGAATCCACATGTTGAAGCCAAGTCCCCAGTGGGATAGAATGGGATAGCACCAAAAGGTGTGACCTTTGAGAGTGGCTAGGTCACAGGGCTCTGCCCTTGCAAATGGATGGGCAGTCTTCCAGGCCAGGCCTCAGGGAGTCAGCTAGCCCCTTGCCCGTGCCCATGTTGAACGTGCATGGAGAAGGTGCCATCTTTAAAGCAGAAAGCAAACCCTCAGCAGACACCAAATCTACCTGCAACTTGATTTTGGACTCTCTAGTCTCCAGAACTGTGAGCAATGAATTTCTGCCATTGTGAGTCTAAGATATTTTGTTAAAGCAGAATAAAGCAGTCCAAATGGACTGAGACAGGCTGGCCTCTCCAAATAGTGAGACAGGCAAACATGAAGCAGAAGTGGTCACCAAAGAGGAGATTTCCTTTCCACGCTCCAGGAAAAAAACACATTTAGGGTTCCAGCCACCCCAGCTTCCTAACTGTTGCTCAAGTACACCGGACACACTCCCAACTCACAGCTTTTGATCTGGCTATTTCTTCTAGAATGTTCCTCCATGGATACCTCTTTGGCTCCTGCCCATATCCTTTTTGGTTCTGCTCCCTTCCCAATAAGGTCCTTCCTTATCTGCTGCTTAATGCCACAGGGTCCCTCCCCAGCCCCACCTCTATCCCACAGATCATCAGTCTCCACCCACCCACCCTGACCTGATTTCTTTCTTCCAACACCCCACACAATTCCATATTTATCATATTTGACATTTTCTGCCTCATTCTCCTTGAAAAATGTGAAGTTCACCAAGGTAGGACTTGTTTCATTCACTGGTGGGTCGGAAGTGCCTGGAACAGTGCCAACAAACGGACAGAACATTTTCTCAGTGCTCAACGCGGCTCTGGAGACTGTAGGAAGGAGAAGGTACAACCAGAACGGACCCAGGAAACTCCAGGGTGCCAGGTGCGGCAGAGACGCTTGGGCCAGCTAGAGCGGCTTTCTGTTGCTTGCGACCAATAGACTCGGCCCTGGGCTTGAGGACTCCTGGGCTCTGTAGGGGTCCGGGGGCATGGGGAGGAAGACCACGCACAGGGAAGGAGTTGTAGACTCTCAGCCATGACAGACTTGGGAAGCACCCAGTCTCTGGCCGACTGCCTGAATCTCTCCTCAACTTCCCACCAAGACCTCATCAGCTAGCGGATCTGAAGACCTCCATCCTCTGCCACTGGAAACTGCTGCCCAGAATGGAAGCACTGAGTCCCAGGACAGTCTGACCATCACCACCCTGGAGCTCCATGATGCACCTCCCTTGACTCAGCCCCCGGCAGCCTCAGGCCCACCCCAGCAGAGGATTCACTCACCAGAGCAGAAGGGAGCCCAATGCAGAGAGGCCACTTCCTTTCAGGGAAGTAAACGAGAAGCAAGAAAAGGAACTCAGAGCGGGGGGCCAGAACCAGGCACCCGAGAGCCAGAAAGCTGTGCAGGCAGGAACCATGGGACTGCAGGGATGTAATTAAACTGCCCCGAGCAGGCAGTGTGGGTTTGGGCAGGTGGCTGCAGCCTTCTGAGCATCGTTTCCCTCACTCAACACGGCACTGATCACACAGGTGACCTCAACGCCCGTGTCAGGTTTAAATGAGATAGTACACACAGCAAAACCAGCCCAGAGTAAGCACTCCCTGTGACCCGCTGCTGCTATTGTCCTCAGGGCAGAGGGTCTACCCCAGAGAGCCCAAGAGAGAAAGACCAAGTGTAGAAAAGATATAAAAGAAGAACCAATGAAAGGGTGCCCAGTGAGGTGCTGTGGGGCAACTAAGTTGTAGGTAGCCACGGACCAGGAGAGGAGTGAAGCACAGAGACAGGAGCAGGCCAGGGGGAAGACGCGGAAAAGGGGGGAGGGCAGAGCCCAGAAACAGCAACCCCAAGATCCTTGGCCTCCCTTGTTTCAAAAGCATGTGAGCCTGTTACGTCACCAGCACGGCAGTGGGCTCTTCTGAAAGGAGAGGTGCATGTTGGGAGGAAGCTCATGTCAGGTCCTTGTCACAACAAACGCCACCTGGCAATGAGCACCTGCACAGTAAATGTCACTGGAAGAATTATGAATGGTATCAGTGCATACAGGTATATGTGGGTGTGTGCACGAATGCATATGCATACAGATATACGAGTAGCCACACTTTATATAAGATTAACTAGTATACATAAAATTTTTTAACATATATACTTCATATATATCATATATATTATATAAATATACTGGTTTCTACATATATACTGGTCACATATACAACTTTGAAAGAAATCTAAAAACAGTTTTTAAGAAAAATTTATGCACAGAACAAGATAAGCTAATGAAATGGGATAGCATAAAGACCCCACTGTTAGGAAAAGTCAAGATACCAGAAACTTCCTTTTTCAGCAATTGCATATTTCTGAGCATCCCGCTGGCCAAGGTGATACAAGAAACCTGCTGTATTGCTAATTCCTATTGCTCCACTAATAAGCTCACCAGTTAACTTGGAAGAACAGAAGTTATCTTGAAATTATCTAAGGGCACAAAGAACTCAGCTCTTCCTTTGAGGGACATTAGTGGGAAACCTTGGGCAATGTCATTGTATATTAATCTTCCATCAAAGTCAAGGATATCACCTGAAATGGAAATTCAGTATAGGTGTTCCCCAGCCCCCAAACTTGCATGGTGGTTACCAGAGGCTGAGAGAGTAGGTGGAAAGGAGAGGATGGTGAGAGGGTGACCAGGGGGTACTAAGCCACAGACTGCGAGAAGTCCTGGGGTGCTGATGCACAGTTGGGTGACCACAGACAACAGTGATGCACTATGTGTTTCCAAAAAAGTTAGAGGAAAGGATCTTGAATACTTTCACCATCAGGAAATGATAAATATTTGAGGAGATAGCTATGTTTAAACTGATTAAAACATTATCCGACATACACATGTATGGAATAGCACACAGTAGGTGCCCCACTAACATGTGTCTTTATGTATCAGTTAAAAGTCAACTTAAGCCAAAAAAGGGAAATCACGAATTGGATGCGTTTCTTTGCTTCGGCTCACCAGGAAGCCCCTGGTTGCAGGTCAGTGCTCCGCTGAAGGTAGCTCCCTTCATGAGGGAGTGCAAGGAGAACCCCACCCGACTCACCTTGCCAGGAGTCAACTTCTAATCACAGGAGTCCGCAGAACTCACAGGGCACACGGGCAGTCCAGCACTTGCCAAGGCACCACTTAAAAAATGCCACCCGAGAAGACCAGGCACTGCCCTACTGCAATGCAGACTCAGCCAATAAACCACCGATCAATACCCCCGATCTCTGATGAGGGTAGAGTGGCAGCTGGGTGCTGAGTGAGTGCTGGGGGGACACAGCGTAAGGGACCAAAGGTGACCACCAGGAACAGGCAGAGCCCTCCATGCTTCCAGAAGCAGCAGGGGTCCTCCCAGAGGCCATCCTACCTGCAAGTCACCAACAGCCTCTCCAGAGGATAAAAATACCACTTTGTGCAGCCTAATTAAAAGAAAGGGGGGAAATCCCCCCCAATCCAAAACTAGGCAGCATAAATAATGACAAGGAGTGTCTCTCAGGCCCCAATGACAAGCGGGGAAGTTTCCCAACAAAGGAGGAACACAATGGCGAGCTCTTCCGTGAATAGGGACCACGTCTGTCTAACTTGGCGCCGCCCGCCAGACTGCCAAGTACCTGTGGGCGCTTAATAAATGCCTTTGAAGGGTGATGAATGCCGTCATTATTACATCTGCCATTATAGTTTTTAGTGAATGAACCCTTCTTATCAATCTTTTTAACCACGATTTCAATAGTATTAATTCAGCCACCCCTAATACCGAGAGCTTTTCTAAATTCTAGTCCTCAAACCTTGTCAAAAAACAATGCATTTGATTTTTGCAATGTCACATGCTGGAATCAAAGAAAATTTAACTTACATGCCATCTTCTCAAAGGGTTGAGGCGTAAGTGGCTCATACAGAACAGAAAAGAATTATTTTCCAGTTTGTGGTCTGTAGCAAATACTTTAAATGTCCATGGGATGTTGATGATTTCTTTCAAAATGCTATTTGATATTAGCAATATACGACTTTTGAAAACAAAGAGCCATTGTTTCTAGAAGTAAATGCTTAAAAAGTAAATACTTGGATATTGCTTGTGAACTACAATGGCCCCAATTTTATTTCAATACTGCTTAAAGCAAGGTGGACCAAAACCTAAAAACACTCAGATGTCTTTGTAGATGTAAAATAGTGAGTCAAGTTATGCCTTCAAGCATCAAGCTCAGGCTTAGGACCCTTCTCTTTCCAACCCAATAATCTCTTTCTCCTCCCAAACCAGAAAATCTGTTAATTTCTAGCTCTCGGTTGACAGAATGTGAAATCTCCAATCTCCCTCTCACCGGCTACACTTCCTTCTCTGCACTCTCTGCATTCCCCAGAAAAGGAGTCTGTCTACGGAGGAGGTTCAAACTGTCCGCCAGGCAGCTGGAAGGCATTCTAGGCAGAGAGAAGTCTGGTCAAAGGCATGAAGACAGAGCAATGATGTCCACTCAGGGAAGAGCAAGTTGCCCAGCTGGTCTCCAACAAGAAATGCGGCCAAAGGTGGGATCTGTTCGGATGGTGAAACAGACTCCGTCCTGTACCAGAACTCTGGACTTGACGTGGTATGAATGCACACGCCGTATGGCTCAGGGCAGGTGCTTTGATTGGCACACGCTACACACTGAGTGACTCACGGTGGGCGCTCACTCTTCCTGGCACTAAGGAGTCACAAAATACCTTTAGGCCACATGGTGACACAAATGGGGCAGATCCAGGCATCATGCAGCCTGAAGCTTCAGGTAGTCTAGGACGACTCTTTAAGAAAATGAATTCTGAAACCTGTGACCTGTGAACAGATGGAAGGTCCTTGCAAGCACAGGGCCCTTCAGCTTAAGCTTCATCAGTGTCTACAGCCTCTGGGCACAGTGGATTCTGCACAGAGTTAAGAGTGGCCAGTGGAGCAGGAGTAGCAGGATGAGAGAGGTCACTGTCTCCTGGCACGGGTGCCTCTATCACCACAGTGTGGCTTACCTGTGCGCTTATCACTCCAGCCGTGTGCTGGACATCCAAGCCCCTTCCTGGTCCACAGCAGAAGTCAGCACAATGCCCGGAAGGAAACGCTGCCCCGATGCTAGGCAACTATCCATGACGCTCGACACCCGGTAGCCCCATTAACTAACTCTGCCTCTCGCTCTTTCTGAAAACACTAAGTATGTTTCACATGCTAAGCGTTAGAAATGGCAGCCACTGTGTGTCCAGGAAATGGGGCTGCAAAGGGCCCTCTCCTGCATTTGAGAATTTCCTGGCCTATAAGGAAAGACAAGCAATGTCAAAATCACACTGAATATTTCCTGAGTGTCTGCAGTGAGCTAAAGTGATCGGAGCAACACATCACATTCAATGCGAACGTTACAGAAGCAGGCGACATCTTAGCCCCTGTTACACAAATGAGGTCACACAGCTAGTGAGTGAGGGGGTCAGAAGGTGAACCCAGAAGCCTGACGCAGAGCCCATGCTTGCAGTCAGCCAGCATTGAACAGGAGCATAAAAACTGGTTTGCAGCAGACAGCATTAAATTCTAGGACCGAGACAGGAACAAGAGGCACACACAAGGAAGTGGCCAACTCCTGTGTGGCCAGGGAAGGTTGCAAGGAGGAAGGAAGACGTGAAATGAGCCTTAAAGAACCAGCAGGAGTTTGCCAGAGAAAGAGGGAACAGCAAGGCAAAAAGAGAATTCTGGAAACCCACAGGGTGCAGCTGACACTGCAGCAGTCCCCCAGACATGCCTTCCTGTGACCCTCGAAGCTGTAATGAACGACTCTAACAGGTAACAGTGAGACTCCGACAGGGAGCTGGGGGGGGGGGGTGGGAAGGGGAAGCTCCCTTTGCATATAATTCTTCAGGAGTCCAAATGAGGCTAACGAAAGAGAAATTAAACACAATACTGTGTCATGGCACTTTGACATAAGTGTCAACTTAGAATTTCAAATAAAATTAGAAGATTCTTCTAATAATTATATAGGATGGCAAATAAGGTCCAGGGCAGGCCCATGTGGCAAAAAGTGACTAATCGTATTTTGCAAAAAAGCGACCGGGGCTGACCCTTCTCTGGATAATATTGCAGGGAAGTCAGAAAGGAAGCAGGGTTACCAGCAGTTAATGTTAAATAGCAATCCATCCACAGCACCCCGCCCCGCTCCTCCATATTCATGGGAAGCTACCATCCATCCATATTCATTATGTCCGAAGAGTTTAAAAGTAGCAAATGCAAGCTTGGGAGATTTCAGCTCTAATAAAAGTGCTTCTGGTGACGAATGCCATAGGCTTCCCCCACCAATCTTGAAATTAAAGTCAACTAAGGAAGACAGCAGGTGGTGGGGCCAGGAGAAGCCTAGCCTGTCCCAAGACAGGGCAGTGTGCCTTCATTCACAGGGCACTGGCTGCATGCTGGTCTCTGCACACAAGAGGTTTCAGGTAAGGGCTTGGGTTGGAATTCCTGTTCTTCCTCTTAGTGTCAAGGCCAGGCCGTGCCACAGTTCCCTGCCTCCGATCAAAACAATGCAGCCTACCTCAGAGGAGATCATCCATGAAGCCACACCTTGGCTCCATGCTCTGAGCAGCAGAATGCTCCGCTTGGGAATCTCTGCTAGGATTCTCATGATCCAGGTGCCACCGGCCCCATTTTATAGCGGAAGAAAGAGGCATCATTTCTATCCTTTGGACCTTTGGACGCTTTGCGGCGCTGAGATACCATGACAGTCTACTTTGTTCCACTCAGGGACTCAGTCAAGGTTCAAAGTTCTGAGGCTGATTTGCAGAAAGTTCTGAACAGAACAGAGTTAAAACTCTTCCAGGAACCATGTTAACTGCAAACAAGCTTTCTGCCTTTCCTGTTTAATCTGATTTAGGCTAATTAGTCAGAGCCCCACACTCTCTGTGCTGTTATCTTTAGAAGAGTCTCTCTGTTTATCACCCAAATTAGGGTGATTTCAAGGTTCAAAGTGGTTACAAATACATGACCATCTCACATCCTGCCTAAGACCCTGAGCAGAGGCAGTGTGACATTATTGATTTGGGTTGGATTTTTTTTTTCAATTTCATAAACAGAAAATCAAGACAATGAAATTTAAGGAATTTGCCTAAAAAGTCAAGCTGCAGTAGAATATCAATCCAGGATTTTTGACTCCAAGGAGAGAGTGAGATTTTTTTAACTACAGCCTGAGGGTGGGGTAGATCCTAGAAGGATTAGAGCTGGGAGCAGAAGTTGAATTAGAGACCCTTCCAGCTCTTTCTTGCAATCTTTAAGGATCCCCAGGAGCCCAGGTTAGCTGTGCCCCTGCTTATCTCCTGGTTAAGTGGGAGGTTCAGTTGAATGGTGGGAAGGGAGGTTCCTGGAAGCAAAGAAAGCCATTCGGAGCTCTGTAACTCAATACAAGGAAGAGGTCTTGAAATGCCACGGGGTTGCAGGGAGCGCACTCCCACACCCACACACTGGGACATGGTGGAGGTGTGCACTGGGGACACAGGACTCTGACTTCTCTCCAAATGGTGTTTGCCAGGGTGAGGTATGCCAGGGCAGAAGCTCGCCCCCATCCCCACCCAAACCCAGATCTAGACAAAGAAGGAAGACCTCAATTAACTTTACCCAAAACGAAATCCACCCCAGTGCAGAGCAGGTGGAAGTGTAGGAAGCCAAAAGAGCGGATTGCCCGGGAGATAAGCAGAGGCAGGGCCCCCGCAGATCTTGATCTGCAGACCTGGCTCCGGGGTCGCCTCCCCCAGGCCTGGAGCGCCCCTGCAGAGGGCCCAGACCGCCAAGTCCCCAAAGGCGTCCCGACTGCGGGCGCCCGCCTGCAATGGCCTGAGATTCGGGGACGATTAGGGGCGCGCCAGGCAGAAGGGCAGATTCAGAAAGGAAACTCGAGAAGAACGGAAAAAAAAAAAAATTGAATTTATCTAAACCCGCGGGTCGCTCAGAAGCCAAACACCGGCTCCAGAGCCCAGGGACTCTGCTGCGTCCCCGCCAGGCGTGCGGCTCTGAAGTTCAGGGACAGCCGGCGGCTGCCGGTGCGAACCCCGCCCGGCTCAGGCCTGCGCCCGCGTCCGCGCCCACCTCCTGCGGCTCCGAGTCTGGAGAAGGGATCTGTTAGGGAGGAGAAAACCAAATCTTGACAAATTAGGCTGTTTTTAAGAGAGGGGAAAAAATAGTTGGGAATGTTAGGCCGTCATGGGCAGATTTCGGAATGTGTGCGGCGCTTCCTGGGCAGATGGCCCCCGCGTGTGGGTTAGGAGCTCTCAGGCGCTGGCCGCCCCCGCGCTGACCCTCGGATGTCACCCCCCAACTGGCTGCATTTGCCAACCAGGCTGGGGAGCGGGGACTCCCGCCAGTCGAGGGGAACCAGGCTCCTTGGGGGATGGTGGCCAGGGCCAGAACCTCCCAAAGGACCCAGACAGCCTGTGCGAAGCTCTTCCCGGATGCTGCGCTTTCGGCCCGGGGAGGGCGCGCCACCTGGCCCCAGGAGGATCCATCCTGACGCTATACGGTTGACCCGGGTGCGCGCCCTCTGCCCCGCCAGGTCTGGTCTCCCTTGGCTTTTTAAATCTTTCTTGTAACTGTCGTAGTTAAGTTCTTCCCAGCCACGAGGTGAATGAAAAATCCGGAGCCGAGTGGTACCCTCTGAGCCCAACCGACCTTTTGGGCCCGCCCCGCCTGGCGGCCAGGGAAGCGCTGCAGCCCCCAGTCCCCCCCCCCCCCCCCCGCTGCTCTCTGGGCTTCCTTGCGCCTGGCCTCCGCTGTGAAAAGGCCAGGAGTTTCCTCAGCGTCGCAGCAACAGGTGGCTCAGCGGGCGCCGGTGCCACCTCACCCTCGCCTAGGTGGTCTCCTCCTGTGGCTTGCCTGCCGCAGACCGGGCCCCGAGGGCTTCCAGAGCATTTTGTTCAGAGAGAGAAGGAGTCAGGTTCCCAAAGTAGCAAAAAAGTTCCAGTTTGATTTACAGATACGTTCATAAAATTTTAAGAGCTTAAATTTTTTAAAGCTCTTGCTTTAAAAAAAAAAAAAAAAAAAACGAGAGCATGCCAAACAGGTAAATCAAGCAACAAAATAACCTTCTTACACAAATAGGGCAATGAAATTGTGCAGGCAGAGTGATGAGTAGGTGACCATGGTGTATTTCCAGCCCATGAGCCTGTACTATGTGACGGGCATCTTTTAATCCTAGTAGTGGCAGGGTAGCCCCATCGTGTGAGATGGCTAGGAAGCCTTCCTGATCTCCCAGCGTCCCTCCTCGGGTCCTGGGAAAGACATCCGAGGCCTGAATTCAGCCCCTACCTTTACAATAGCGTAGGTCAAGACTGGTGAACCACCCCAGAGCTTGACCCAGGTCCCAGACAGCCTTGCTACCATTAGCAGTACCTAAGGCACAGTGCCCACTAGAGACAGACCCGTCCTCATTCCCATACTACAGATGAAAGCACAGAGGCTAAGGAAAAGAAGGAGTGACCACACAGAGCATCCGGGCTGGGCCACAGCAGAACTAGGACACCACAGATCATGCTGCCAATCTTCTGCAGGTCTGAGAAACCTAGTCATGCTAGTCGGGTGGCATTCTGGTGTACTGGGCTTCTGCCAGAGAGCAGAACCCACTTCTGCCCCAGTGGAATTTAGAAGCCATTTTCCAAACCTTTGATTAAATGTCAAAGATTTTATTATGATCAGGGCCATTCTTACTGCTAGCTTGTCTCTCTAAATGAGGTGCTTCCAAAGAAGCTCTCCTCCAAGAGGCGCCCTGGACTAGGAGGCAGAGAAGGCAGCTGTGTGGGTCCTGGTGGCCAAAGGAAGACCCAGCCCTGGGTCCTGCAGGGTCTGTTGTGTAAAGAGGTGCAAGTTCCCACCTCTTCATTTTCTTGGAGCCCAGCTTAAAATGCTTCTAAACTCTTGGCCTGCCATTATCCTATAGCTGTTAGTTAAGCTTCGAAAACTTTACATTATATTTACAGTACACTGGGTGAATTGCAATATAAATTAGAACCTGGGGCATCAGAGTTTTCAATAAATGGAGCACAAACCTAGGAAGACTCTCCTTTTCCACAATAGACTCACTGGTATTTCTCATTCTGATACTTCTTCCCGAGGGGGGAAATGGACTTGGAAAAAGCAAATTTTGCTTCTTAAAAGCAAATGTCATACCCACGATTTTTCCGTTTTCTGCTTGCATAGCAGTCAGAATTGAATAACTCGGCACAGACAATGGAGTGAGGAAGAAATAGGGAGAACCTCAGAGCAGTTTGTGAGAACGGCATTCCTTTGGCACGGAGACCTAAATTACAGGGCAGCGCTGATCCTTCCCACGGTTAAAAACAACCAGGAAACAAACTTACGATATGGCTCAACTTGGGTCCCAAAACAGATGCCAGGTAAATCTCATATTTGCTTTAGATTCTTTATAGAAAAACCTGTACTACTTTCGGGAAACTGAAAACAGGTTTTTGAAAAGGGGCATAAACCAAACCCCGCACAAGGAGAAACATCTGACCTCTCCCCTAAAGGATGCTCTTAAAATATATTCTTCAGAACGTGAACACTCAGTCTCCAAGAGGAAATGTGTGGCTCGATTTCTTCTGTAATTTCTACATTTGGTAGAAAAGGGCCTAGAAGGGCTGAAACCTGACCCTGAAAATTGTTGTAAAATTAAGCGGATATGGAAGCTCTTGTGAGCAGAAGGAGGGGACCGTGTGTTCCATCACATAAACTTGTTTTTAAAAAGAATTCCTGCCAAGTAGATCATTTGTCGCAGTTTGATTCTTACAAATTTAAGAGAATAAAGAGCAATCTTAAATCTAACTTCTTAAAATATTTGATAATTTGTTTTGAAATTGGGGATGTGTCATCCGCCTCCCAGAACAGATGCAAAAATGATATCAATCTGAATCAGACTGGCAGGCCATGTCCTGTTATCAAAGCTATAAGTGAAGATAAAATAGAGAAGAAAACAAAGACAAAAGAAATTCAGGGGGAGTGTCTCCTGACCATATCTGGTTTCAATCTGCATCACTACAGTAACTTTCCCAGAAAAGCTCATGGAGATGGCTGCTCATGCAATGGCTGTGTAATCTGCCCCCAAAATAGCTGCTTTGTATTATTTCCGAATCTTAAGGAAAAAAAAAAAAACCACTTCTTTCTAAGAACTCTAAGCGCCAAAATGATGAAGAGCTATAGAAGATGACAGGTAGCCATACAGAAGCTAGACATTTTAAAGTCCATTTTCCTGTCCCCTCTGCTCCAAAAAAACATTAAGTTAATGGAAATGCAGATGACAAACCCTGGGCCATGTATTGAGCTTCTTGAATAGGAGAAAAAGAAAAGCAATCGCGGTCTTGCTCTTTCCTTCTTTTATTTTGTTTTCTGTTCTTTTTCTCTTTTTTTTTTTTTTTTTTTGGAGGGGGTCCCAGGGATTGAACTCAGGGGCACT
The DNA here is from genome assembly GCF_048772815.1 of Callospermophilus lateralis. Taxonomy (NCBI): domain Eukaryota; kingdom Metazoa; phylum Chordata; class Mammalia; order Rodentia; family Sciuridae; genus Callospermophilus; species Callospermophilus lateralis. The sequence continues at coordinate 9,710,741 of NC_135307.1, forward strand.
AGGGCGCTGAGCTGCTAGGCTCCTCGCCGTTGCTGAGACTGGCTTTGAACTCACCATCCTCCTGCCTTGGCCTTCTGAGCCATGGGATTACAGGTGGGCACCCCGGCTCCTGGCCTCTTTTTATTTTTCTTTCTTTTTCTCGTTATCATTGGAAGACATCTCGTTAACATGAGGGATAGCACAGAGAAGAGGCCGAAAGCAAGGTTTGTAGTCAGAGACTTGGGGCTTCACAGGTTCTGGGTCCCAACTGGGGACCTGCTTGGTCTGCTTGCTGAGCTCACTCATTTCCTTATGCAGATGTGGATGCAGTCATGGGGTGGGGGGAGTCAAGACAAGGCCCAGGTGCAGAGCGTGGTGTGGACAGAGATCTAAGCATGGGGACAATGTGTGGGAACTCTCATTTACCCCTCAGCCACTTACTGGAGGCTTCATAGTAGAGCTTGGCCCACCTCTAAGGAGAATTTCTAATGATCACAACATGAACAGCACTCATCAGGGACTTCCCCTGGGCCAACCCCATAAATGACAAATGCCTCACACCCTTAATCACTCATCATATCCACGCTAGAGGAGTGAATGGGTTCCCTCCACCTGGACAATAAGGAAACTGAGTCACAGAGAGATATGTGAGGGGCAGGTTCCAAGTCCCCCAGCTCACTCCTCATGGCTTCTAAGCACACAGTGATAGGGCACCTGGCGTGTCTCTCTAGACAGGAAGCAATCTGAGGCCTACAGATTCTAAACTGCACATTGTGCTGTTTCCCTGTGAGAGGCAAAGAGGCACAGAGGGCCTTCAGGAAGGGGGTAGTCCAGCAGCAATATTGTTTCAGTCCTGAGCACCCAGCAGTGCCGAGGGGAAAGAACCCAACTTATCCCAACAATCCATGTGTAACCGACTAGTGGACAGAGTCTCAGGCGTCCACTGTTCTGCCCTTCTGGTCCATTTGACAGATGAAAAAATCGAGACCCAGAAACATTGGGTTGGCCAAGATCACTCAGCAAGCAGGTATGGAAGCCAGAACTCGAACCCTGAGCTCTGGCCTCAGGTCCAAGGCCAATGCACATTTTGCTGAGCACAGGGAGAGGAGAAGGATGGAGGAGAGTTCCACTTTTCTTGGGTTAGAATCACAAGTTGCCCTCCTGCAGGACGGGAAATGGGATACATGGGCTCTAATTTCCTTGCTAAGGGGCTGAAGGCTGCCCTCTCCAATTGGGGGCCTAGCAGCACCCACGTAAACCAGCCCACGGAGCCAGCCACGCTGCCCTAAGGTCTGTTCCTCTTCTGCGTTTTGACTCCCAGCTTCTCTGGGTCCCCCGACTCTCCACCTCCTGTGGTCTCCTGTTCTGCCGTCCTGCCCTGCGGCCCTGAGTCTGAGCAGTTCAGTTCACCTTTCCTGTTTTCATACCAGCTTGGGTCTTTCCACGCATGCGCAGCCTCACGTATTCAGAGGGAGTAAGAAAGCAATGCTCCGTGGTCCTCGTTGCCAGGAAGAAGCTGGGTGAGGAAGGAAAAGCCCACGGGCTCCATTACCATTCCTATTGGCTTCCCAACACCTTTGTCCCCTCCCAAGAGCATTTGGACCCCCACCACCACCACCACCAACGCTTTCAATGTCAGCATTTGTTTCCATGAACAAACTTTGGACTAGAATTAAGAAACAGGAACACTGTCCAACCCTCCTCCTCGCCCACGTCTGTCACGGGGCTATTAAACCTGCCCTGCCCATAGTCACAGCGGAGACAATGACACAGATGCGTGGTGGTCAGCACTGACCGGGTGCCGGTGAGCCGGCTCAGGCTCTGTGCATGGACACGGGTCCTCATCAGCCCCCGGCGAGGTGGAACTTCAGTGCATAGAAGAGGGAACTGAGACACAGGGAGGTCCGGTTTCTTCCCCGAGTCACAGAGGCAGAAGCCGTAGGCTTCATGCTACGTTGGTCTTCCTCTGAGCTCTTGTGGATCAAGTTCAAGAACACATGCAAAGCTGCTTCCACCAGAAAAACACAAGCAAGCACTAGAGATTACAACTCACACTCAGTTTCATAGTTCTTTGGGGAGGGGGCTGAGGAGCTGACCCTGGTTTTGTCCCAGGTAACCATTCTGGGCCTTTTGAATGAGCCGTCTCCAAGGTGGCTGCAGCCTCGGACATTCTAGGCTTTTTGAAGCTGTGGGTAGTGAAGGCAGGAGACGGAGGTTGGGGGGAATGTGAAATTCTCCTCCAGACCATAAAAGATCTGTTCAAGCTATTGATACTTAACTTACTATTATTGGGAACTATTAATTTACTATTATTGGGAACATTTATAAATTATTTATTAATAATTTACTATTATTGGAACATTCAAAAAATGCCTCCCTCAATCCCAGGGAGTTCAATGCCAGTTCCTGAAATGGCACAGCTCCTCTGGGCACTGACTGTGCCCTTATAGGCAACTTAAACTTGGGCAAGGACCAGTCACCTCTCTGCCCCTTTGTGTCTAAATGGGGAATCTCAGATGGCCAGTCCTGCTGACCTCGAGGGGAAGGACCAAGGAGCCAGCGCAGCAGCCGATGGGAGAGGACTTGCAACCCAGGGCCACGCGTTCGGTACTTGCTGTCAGCCCAGCCCTCCCTGAGCTTTCTTCCATTTCTGCTGTTCGGTACTTGCTGTCAGCCCAGCCCTCCCTGAGCTTTCTTCCATTTCTGCTGTCTCCTCCTTTAGGCTCTAGAGGTCCACATGGCAGGGTCTACCCTTGGACCAGAGGTGGTTTTTCAGAGCCCCTTCATCCTCTCACGTCTGCTGTGGGGTCAGCAGGGCCCCCTCCACCTCTCCCCGCTCTCCAGCACCCTCGCGTCTCCCCTCCTGCCCGGTTCCTTGCAGAGCAGAGCTGGAATTAGAAAAGTCCCCAAAGACAGGAGCATGCTTTCTTTCAGCTGTTAGTTCTATTTTCCTGATTGTAGTTCTGCTGCTTTTCCACCAAAAACAGCAGCCCCGGCCCTTGGCATAGAGAAGGAAAGCCGTGAGTAGCCCAGCACTCTAGGATTTAGGGGTGATCGTGGCTGTCACCTTCATTGTTTGTTACTTTTGCAAAAACACCAATCTGTCCTTCTGGCACTAACTCCTATCATATGCATATTAATAAGAATAATAATCACATCAGTGATTTGGGATTTTATTAACTGAGTTATTTTCCTTAAGAGCCTGGGGAGAGTTGGCTACAAAGTAACACAAATGTTGCAAGGGGTTTCTCTTTCCTTGGAGGTGGATTTCTGAACTTCCTCAACATCAATTGGTAGAAACCGAGACTGCCTAACAGAACGCGCCTACTATCACCTTGAGATAGTCTCCCCTAACATAATGGTGCTGGGTCCCCCTTTCTTGGGAGCCTTTATGATCCCAAGAGTGACCTGCGCAGGTTGGATCAGCTCCTTCCCCCAAAAGGAATTAGCGGGGCTGGGGGCCAGGCTCCGTGGTGGAGTGCTCCCCTGGCAGTTGCAACAAAACAAACAAACAAAAGAAAGTCATCAGCCCCACAGCATGACAAGTCCCAGTTTAGAGAATATACCTGCTTCCTCTCACTTGAAATGTTTACAAGGTGCCCACCCTGGGCCCCTCACGGGGCCAAGATTCAAGGACGCAGAGCTCCTATTTCCAGGGCGAGATGGAAGGAAATCATTTCAAGAGTGTTGCTCCATGAGAATTTGTTTTATAATATGTTCCAGTCTTTTTCTCAGGGCAGTAAAACAATGTTTCATTAATGATAGAGACAAATGAGCGTGCGTGATCCCGCTAATCTCCACTTTAAACATTAGGCCTGCTTTTGCCGAGCACATTCACAGCAAGTTGATCACAATTTGACACGCATACAATTTGGGAAGATTGATTCATTATACAATTTAAAAAATTCTTGAATTGCAATTGTCAAATAATGATTGTTCAGCTAAGGAGTTTTGATATTCTGAGAGTAGCCTTGTAAATCTACGCTACTGCATCAACTTGAAAAATTTCAAAGCCAAATAAAACACTCAGCCCTGAAAAGAGGTGGCTACGGGGGATCAGGAAAGACCTCCATTGAATACTTATCTTACTTGTTGATTTGTCTTTCATGTTTAAAGGGGTGAAAAAAGGGCAGTGCCAAGCCAGGGTGAAAAAAAAATTAACCTTTACTGAGTGCCTGCTAGGTGTATTTTGGATGGAGCCTTTTCATATTTATTAGCTGCTAACAAGCAGATAACCACATCCCTGCCATATAGAGGAAGAGAATGTTAACTCAGAGTTGTTAAGCTACTTGTTCGAGGTCACACAGCATTCTGACACCGGTTACTCACCAGTCACTAATCATTCTGACCCCAAAGCCCATAGTTGTCCTCCTCCCTCCACCCGATATTGCTTCTTATCCTAAATCAACTTTATTTTTTCTCTAGTTACAATCACTGTAACAGTCAAAGCACAAAGTAGAAATTTGGGGAAAAATATAGTCAAAAGGGAAAGCTTTACTTGTAATCCAAATACTTACAGTCACTTCTCTGTTCGACCGTTCTAATGTATATATATATGGTTGTCCTCATGGTGAAGAGTGAGTCCACTCTCTAAACCTCAGGACAACTCTGATCGCCTGTTGTCTGTGATTACAAGTGAAGAATTGAACGTGCTCACTTCTAAATCTCCCCGTTAAACGGGGCTCAGAGCCTGCAGTCCCTTGGGAGCCTCGGGGCCACAGACTCCACTGCAGAGGCTTCTCTGTGACAGTGGTCTTGGCCTCCTGCTCTGGGACCCCCGACCTGTGCTCTCCTATCTTTTATCCACCGCCACCCACACCCCGAGCACTTCTCTGACAGCCCTCTGCCTTTCTCCCCCAAACACAATGGAAAGTTAATTGAATGTTTTATGCCTTGGAAATATCAAAGAAATGAAAAGAACGTAGGTTTCAACCATATTTCAATAATAAGTGCATTAATTTTTACCTTTTAACTGACACTTGTACTAATTTCCTTAAACGCTCTCTCTGCTTCTTTTCTGATCTGTCTGGCTTTGTTGGGCTGAAGATGAAGGCTTACTTCAAATGCAAAAGATTAGCTCTCTCTTCCTTAATAGCACAATTACAGATTGTATGATGTCTCCATCATGAAAGAGAGCCGGGACAGACTTTTAAACTCACACGAGTTTATTACAAAAGTGGCAGTAATAATTTTAATTACTTTACTCTACAAAAGATATCAAAATTGCCCTAATTGTCTTGTGGCATTTAGGAATTGTTGTGGGTAAAATGAGAGGAAAGCATTTAATATGCTCTCACCCTTTTAATTTGGCTTGGGTCATTGTTTTAATAACGTACTACGGTGCATTATAACCTTGAGCCCGCATTTCATAGACCCCTGATATCCGAAAGTCTTAGGGAATGCAGAATGAGTTTCCCTACACAATATTCAAAATGAACCAGAAGCGATAACTCTAAGTACTATTTGCAGCTTGCTATTTAAAGCCCAGGAAAAACAAAGAATAAACTCCTTTAATTTTGTCAAACGCGTACAATGTTTAAATTCAGCAGTGACTACAGTTCAAAAGACCAGATGTTCTTGCGTATTATATAATTATTTTGCACAATAGTTTACCACTGGCAAAAAAAAAAAAAAAAATCAAAGCATATTGTTGTATTTGGCATTTCTATGCTTGACAAAAAAAAAAAAAAAAACTAGAGATTGCGTTGTATTAAATTAATTCTAATTTTATTAAAGCCAGAGAGAGAGAGAAATAAATGGAGAGGCAGTCATCATATTAGTCTTACACTAAATTAAGTCCAAGGACAAGGAGCCACACTGATCTGGGAATAAAAAGCCCTGACTCTAATGCATTTGGTGGGGGGGAGAGGAGAAGGGCGTAGCTTGACCCGTCGTCAGTCTATTTTAAGATGAACATTTGCTCGATTCTCATGAAAAATGTTGCACTTAAACTCTGGCAAAGAGACAATCAGTACCTCCCTCCAGCCCTGTCACGACTCAAAAGGGGAAAAAAAATCCAGAATTTAAAAAGTAAAAGAAGAAGCTATGAGAAACAAGCACTTCAAAATAATTTTCTGGAGGGTGCTACATTGGGATAAAATTAGACGCCGCCAACAAAATTGTCAAAAACAGAGGAGCCCCTGACTTGATCATCTGAGGATACTCAGGAAGTGACCTGGGTTCTCCCAACAAAGGACGTCTCTGACAGCAAATTTATTAATTTGAAAAAGAAATAGGCCCTTTTGATGAAAGCTACTCACCTAAAAGGAATGATTCTCGAATGTAATAATAGAACGAGCATTCTATCCTACAGTGCATTTAGATTCTTAAATGTGCATCTAATTCTTTGCTCACAAAGATGATGAATGTGAAAAATGTTATTGGGAGGCGGAGATTAATATAAATGAATATCGCATCATGAAGGGGAGTAAGACCCTTTTCTCATTTAATATTATCCAGATTAGTAACTGTTTTTCCCCCCTCATAGACCAAAAAAGGAAAGGAAAGAAAGGGGAGAGGAGGGAGAAGGAGGGAGGGAGGGAGAAGGAGGGAGGGAGGCAGACTCCATTTTTCTTGAAGGAGAGGAGAACTAAAGGTTCAAATCAGCTATCTGGCTGACAACAGAGGAAGGAGGCCGGTAGCTCTAGGCCCTGTGGCCCCTCTGAGGAACCGACAGGGGCAGGTGCTGGTCTGGTCATTGGAGGGACTGCCCGTGCAGGGAGAGAGCACTCTGGCCTCAAGCTGTCACACTGATGTCCTCACTTGGTCCATTCCACTGAGCAACGTTCAGGACAGCCTCTCGTGCCTTTGGGCTCCCAGGTGCTGGTCTCTGTGTCCCTGGATGCTGCGCAGCGATGGCTGACCTCAGGCTGCCCTGCTGCTGCTGCTAAGTGTCAGCAATGCCACCCCAGCAAGACAGGCACGGTGCTGTCTTTGGTCTCAGGCAGTCTTCGGCAACAGGCACAGAAGCAGCTCAGCAAATAATCATCAATTCAATTCACACGTACAATACCCAGAAAAGAAGTGAGGTGCCCATCATTCTATGGGGAAAAAAAAATTTCTTAACAACAAAAATGCCACTCGTTAAAATTAAAGGAAATGTGCTGCCTGGGATAGGTGACATGAAGCTCCATCCAAAAGCACTTCATGTCAGCGTTCCAGTACGACTGGGGACAAACTGGCCTTCTTCCCTGGCCACTCCGGGTCTTGCAGAGATGCCTTAGAGAGCGCATGCCCCTAAGAGCCCTTGGTGACACGGGACTCCCCCCTGGGCCACCCTGGCCTGGGTTAATAGCTGCTCCAGGGACGCGCCTGTTCGCGGGAGCACACAATGTTGCCTTAGCAGTTTGTACTTGGTGGGAAAAGATGGCGAGGCAGGCGACCCAGTCCTTGCCAAAATCGCGAGCGTGCCACACCGCGAGCAAGACGCCGTCAGGAGCAGTTGCTAATTTATTTTAAGTGCCCCCTGAGTTTTTAATTTATCTGGAAAAATAAATAGATAAATCTGAAGCGCTCCCTGCCAACCCGGCAGCACCGGGTCTGCAGTGGAGGTGGAGGTTCGCGGGTGACAGCGACTGGCGCCAGGGAGAGGTGTCAGGATGATCAGCCAGCAAAGCCGGGCGCGTGGACGCTTCCTGGTGGCATCTGAGTCGGATGTATCACATGCGTGCAGAGCCGACCTTTCCTTTCCCTGAGCTGGCTGCCGAAGCACATGCTAAATATTTTTTTTTCCCCCTTCAGAGTCTGCAATTCCAAATAGTACCGCAGGCTTCTCCAAGCCGGGATCCGGCAGCAAGTTTGGAATGCGATCCGTCTAGTTCAGAAATTCATTATCCAGAGTGAGGAGCCCAGCGAATATTATAGTTTCATAAATATGCAGATTTTGTTTATTTAAACATTTTTTTTATGACACTTTGTGTTTTCCTAAATTGGGTCATCATTTTAATATAATTGGAATCTGATGTGTGTCCTGTTTTCTTAAAAAGCCATCTGGTTCATTTTCGACTTTCAGAAACCAAATTATTTGTGGTAATAGGGGGCCTTGCTCACGGCTCCTTTTGAACCAGCACGTGGCTTCAGGGAGTTAGACCACAGAAGTCCCAGGTCACCTTGAGAGGCCTCCTGGTTCCCCACTTTGGTGGAACATTTCTGAGCTGGACAGTCAAGATGGGATCCATGCCATGAAAATCTATGGAAAATCAGAGAAGCCACATTAACTGAGGAGAACTCGTACATATAGTCCATGGGGCACCATCTTGGATGGAGGGCAGATGACTGAAAATCCACCTGTGTGATTAGGAAAACAAGTCGGGTGGGGACATCTCCCGCTAACCAGATGGCAGCTCCCTGGGGACAGGAGTCTTATGCTCCGGGTGCTGCGCCTTTCACAGAACGGGGCACCCAGGAGGTGCTGAAGACGTGTCTGTTGTTTGACAGGGATTCCAGAAACACAAATTACAAGGAAATAGAGTTGCTACATAACAAATTTATCCAAAACTGGTCACAGAAAATGCCACACATTGGTCATTTCATAATCTCTATAGGGTCAGAAATGCAGACACGGCTTAGCTGGGCCCCCCCCCCCAGGGCCTCAGTTCCTTGCCACCAGGGACCGTCCATGGGGCAGCTGACACCAGGCCCACCTGCTTCATCTTCCTACGTGGGCAAGACCCAAGTCAGACTCCTCTGCACCCTAATCCCCAGCATGACCAGCATGAGCTGCCATCACCTTTGCTGTTCTCTGTCGATTGGGTGACAGTCCCTAGACCCAGCCCATGCTCCACAGGAGGAGGTAGCAGGCGTGAGTCTCAGGAGCCACCTGCTGCGGGTCAATCGCACGTGAGTACATTTCGAAGCAGTGGGTCAGGTTTCCATGATGACCCCGCTGGACGGCGCGGCCTGTGTTGGTCATGGGAACTTAAATTGAAACAGCCGACTCTCCACACAGCTGCACCCTATTCAAAATGCTCCCTGGCAGCGTTGTCTTGTTGATTTCGGGCATGGGTGTGGGGAGCAAGGTCAGCGCGGTCCTTCCAAAGTCACCCATAAGAAACTTTCAAAAAAAAGTTAGGCGTCTAATTTATGCATCTTTCCTTTGACTAACAAACGCGCACCACATTCGCCCTTCCAGGAAAAGCTCAATTCAGGTCAGGGACCACCACAGCTTGCTTCCGGGCTGCCCTGAATGCCGTCAGGCCTAGCACCCGGGGAAGCTTCTCGGTTCCCTGGATTCACTCACCTGGCAATGGTGAGAGCCATGGTGGCTCCTTCAAAGGACCCTTGTCAGAGGACATGGCCAGTACAGTGTTTCCATACAGTGTTTTCTAATTTGTGAATCTGAAGTCATTTCAATGCAGCCACTGGCAAACTTGATTTGGGTTTTTTTGGGGGAGGTTTTCTTTTTAAAGGATGATAGTATTTTACACTTTGCAGGCATAAGGGTCCCTGTCTGTTGAAACTCTGCTTTTGGAGAAGGAAAGCAGCCGTAGATGATGGATAAACAAATATGTGGCCAAGGTCCAATAGAAACTATTAACAAAAGCAGGTGGCAGGCTGGACTCAACCTGAGGACCATGGATGCCAACCCTGGGATCAGCGGATGGCGACTAGCAAGCTCTTTAAAAACACACTAAGTAGTATTGGAAATATCAGAGGACTTTTCACATAGGAAAAGTGAGTATTGTTTCTTGAACTTCTGGTTTCAGTTGGGGTTTGGATATAAATACGCCTATGGAGGCAGCACATACACACACATGCTCAGGCACACAATTTACCCAGTTGACGTGAAAGCTTTTGTTTCTATAGTTGGTGACTTAGAGAACGAACAGAAGAGCCAGGCATGGTGATGCACGCCTGTATTCCCAGTGGCTTGGGAGGCTGAGTCAGGAGGACCCCAAGTTCAACAGCAATTTAGTGAGGCCCTGTTTCAAAAAATAAAAAGGGCTGGGGATGTGGCTCTGTGGTTAAGTGCCTCTGGGTTCAATTCCCAGTACAAAAAAAAAGGGATAAAGTAGCAAAGTGAATGCCCACCGTGCCCTCTGCACAGAGCCTAGCCCATCACACACACAGAATGATCCTGAACTTCAGGCAAAACTGCACTAGAAGCAAGAGGGTCGTGGAGAGAGCAGCCTCAGCCCTGACCACAGAAGCACCATCAGAGAGGACTCGGCCACCCTGGGAAGGCACAGCTCTCCGAGGAGCTGGCTGCCTACCTGCCGAGAGTCCCAAGAAGAGGCGAGGCAGGTGCATTTGTGATGACAGGTGACGTGATGCCGGTGGGTATCGTCCGCACTGGAGGAGTCCTCCAGAAGGGCCAGGTCTTCCCGACTCAGGAAGAGACAGCAGGGTGTGGCCCTTCCGTCCTGGAGGTGGTATAAAATTAATCGGCGGTAGTCAGTTTAATTCTCTCTGGAAATCGTGCTTTTAAAGCATTCACAAGTCCACCAACAAGAACTTACTGGGCCACTCGTAGGTGCCGGGTATTGCTAGTGACTACACCCACATTCAAGCCCCGTGGAGCTGACGTTCTAGGGGAGGGACAGAACAGAAATGGACAGGTGAAGTTACGTGTATGTAGACACGTGTATCTAGATGCCCCCCACACACGAGTGTATCATCCTCCACAACGATGGCCCTGTACAATAAGGAAAAATCCCTGTCACTAGTGACACCTTTGGCATTGCAATGACCTAGCACAATGACCCACACCTCTGTGGCGATGCTGGTGTAACACACCCACTGCGACGCCAGTTGTGTAAAAGGATAGCACCTGCAATCATGTACAGCACCTGCTACCTGATAGTGATAACAGACCACTCACGTCATTTTAGAGGGCACTCCTTCTGCTAGAAGAAGAGGTGCCGTGAATGTCCACCACCTCTCTTCGATGGCCGCCTCACGGGCCTCGGGATCACTGCGTCTCTGGGTGGAATCAAGAGACATCAAGACAGTGACCTGTAAGAACTGGTTTGTGTAAGTGAACTCTGATGGCCACACATGGACAAAGTCACTCGGCAACACATTTCTCAGAATGCACTGTGCTGTAGGCAGCAGCGACCCTGTGCGTGTGAGTGCGTACCGTACGTGTTATATACACATTATTTATACACAATGTGCACATCAACATTGCCTGTAGAATAGGTGAAAAGAGAGAGGTGGGGGTTGGGGTCCTTTGAGAGAGATGTGATTGAGGCAAAGAGGAGAACCTAGAACTCCCAGGGAGGCTGCAGGCTGGGGAGAGCCAGTGCAAAGACCCTGGTGTAGACCGCGTCCGGAGAGGACAGGAGCACCAGGCTCCACCACTATGTCCTGCATGGACACACAGGAAGGCAGAGCTCACCTGGGAGCAGCCCTGTGGCTCCTGCCTGGGTTCTGGTCAAGGGGACCAACTGGGAGTGGAGGGACTCTGCCTCTGTCTACCTGCTGGGTAGGTAGGTCTTCTCCAGCAAACAAAGAAACCCAGACTGACCACCTACATTTCACCTGGTCACCTCTGGGAACCGTGAGTATCAGGATCAGCTGAGCCAACCCAGGTGCCCTGGCTGCAGGTCTAGAGCATCACACCTGGGCAGGTGGAGGACATCTCGGGGGGAGCCCTCCCTGCCACCCCATGGACATGGCAGAATCACGTGATTGTCTTTCGCTTTGTGTCTCTTAGCAGCACTTGGTGGGAGACTATTTTTTTCTCAAAACAAAACATGTATGTGTCCTCATAACTATTGCTTATATCAAAGATGTTCCTGGTTTCCCCTCATCCACTTCCCAGTAGTTGAAGGTGCTTTAACCTGAATTATGTGGTTTGAGAAATTCTTACACTGCCTTCCCCAAGGAGCACGCTCAGACACGCACATACATGTGTCCACAGGCCCACAGACTTACACAGGCGTACGCACACAGGTCACAAGGCCCCTCTGCCACCGGGTTTGTCCCCCTCAGTGACACCCAGGGGAGAGCCGTGCCGGTGAACACCTACAGGGGAAGCAGTGTTGCTCCCGTCATTCACCAGTCATGGCCAGCCCCCGCCCCCTGCCCAGAGGGTCCTCCACTGCTAGAAAGTCACTGCCCAGTGAGGGGGTACAGAACAGAAGGCGAGTCGGGCAGAGTCTTCTCTGGCTTGTTGAGCATCTCTGTGCTCCGTCGAGCCTCCTGATGGGTGGTCTCATCTAACCCTCCACAGTCTTGACCCCAGCCCTCCTGCCCCACTGTGGGTGGGGACAAGCGCTGAGCTGGAGCCGCAACAGCTCTGTCCTCACAGGCTCATAGAGCATCCGGATTAGCTGTGGCCACATTCTGGACCCAACTCTTGAACTCCCTCTCCAGGTGAACCTTGAACTCCCTCTCTAGGTGACCTTGAACTCCCTCTCCAGGTGAACCTTGAACTCCCTCTCCAGGTGAACCTTGAACTCCCTCTCTAGGTGACCTTGAACTCCCTCTCTACATGACCTTGAACTCCCTCTCTAGGTGACCTTGACCTTGGTAAGTGGCTTAGCTGATTAACTCCTCTGTGAGATCCTCTGTAACAGCACCTCCCAGGGCAGATGAACTCTGACATTACTGAGGGCAGCAGCATCCAGGCAAATGCTACTTTCTGCAGCCTGTCCTGCAGATGGAATGGCCGTAGACGTAGGCAGACATCGTCTGGTGGGATCTGGGCATCAAGCAGACTGGGAGGTTCGTCCCTGCATTTTTCCCCTGTTATCCTCTGCTTCCCAGAATGTGGGTGCGATGGCTAGGGGTACAGAAGCCATCTTGTAACCATGAGGAAACCATAGAAGCAGAAGTAACACACCCAGGCAGAATAGCGGAAACTTGGAAAAGTCTTGGGCCACTGACTCAATGTAACTTACCAATGCAGCTCTGTGGAGTTCATACAATAGGGAAGGAAAACAGCACCTAAACTGTTAAAGCCACCGTTATTTTGAGTTGTAGCAGCTGAACACGGCTCTTAGCTGATATAGCACCTTATGGGTTTGTTGAGATCATGCACCAAAAATTGTATTTTTCATACCTATTCTACACGCCTATCAATCTGAGATATAATTATTACTCTTCCTAGGTGCTTACATATGTGGAGAGTCTATTTAAAAGGCACCTCAAGAAATTGTTTGTTTCCTTGCTAACATTCCCATTTCACAAATAAAACAGGTGAGACCCAGGGACCCTTGGACTTGCCCAGAGACCACAGCTGGAGATCTCTGACGGGCAGGGGCTTGACAGCAGTTTCCTGTCCCAGCACCTCGAGCTTCTCATTCTGCAATTTCACCTTCATGTCTCCCCAATTGGAATAAAAATGGCTTCTTGGGTCCACAGTGAGTTCTAAAAAGCTTTCAGGTGACTGTAGTGTGCAGCTGGTCATGCTGCAGAGCCTTGTCCACCAACACATGGCTTCTCCTCTTGTAGTGCTGTGAGCAGGCAAGAGTTCCTTCTTGTGCAACACCCATGGGATGGCCTGGAGGTGGGGGCAGAGCAGACTGGGGGTCACGGAGCAGGACCTGGGTGAAGCCAGTGGCCAGGTTCTACGGCTCGCAGTAGGCCTTCGGGGTTGGAATCGAATGGCACTAATGGAAAGAGGAGGGTGCCCCAGAGAGCCAAGAAGCCGGCCGACGGAAGGCGTGGTGGCTGAAAGGGGGAGGGAGGGAACTGGAGCTCGTGGCTTTGTCAAAGGGAGAACCTGGCCTTGCTTAAACAGGAAAACCCAGAGCAAAGCCCACCGGCACCAGTCCCATCAGGAGCTCCAGACCGACTGCACTCAGCATTGAAACAGCCTCACTCCGACTGGCGAGGGGAGCGCAGCACGCTGTGGTCACAGTGCTCTGCGTGATGTCACTGGGCTTACATGAGAAAAGTGTCTGTCAGAGACCCCACCTGATTGGCTCCTGGCCTCCGGCCAGCTGGGAGGCAGGACAGGATGGACTCCCGGGTCAGCCCGCTCCCTGCTTCGTCGGCCCAGTGGAGATCTCAGCAGACACCGGCTAGAGAGGCTGCTAACGCCAAAGGAGGAGAGGTGTCCCTGAATGGTTCTGCAAACCCTGGTGCAATGCAGTTCAGTCCCATGGGGAAGAAGGGGAGGAAGGGCTGGGTAGGGGTCATCAGCTTAAAACATCCATAGAAAAAACAAAAGCACTTAAATACAGAATGGATAAGAAATTGCTTTAAAATTATGGGTTGTAGGGCTGGGGTCATAGCTCAGTGTTAGAGCCCTTTCTTGGGTAGCATGAGTGAGAGACTGGGTTCAGTTTTTAGCACGAATATAAATAAATAAATAAACAAACAAGCAAACAAATTAATAGATAAATAGCATAAAGGTTCATTGACAACTAAAACATATTTTGAAAGTTATGGGTAGGGGGTGCAGTCGTATTTAATAATTTAAAAGACTGTGTATAATGTATTGAGGATGACTAGTAGATTCCAAAGCGGAACATGCAACATGGTCAAGAGGTTTTTTAAAATATCCTTATTTTTACATAAGCACAGGAAAAAAACAAACAAACATGGCTATAGCCGCAAACACCTGAAGGAGTGATAAGGGAATGTAGGATCAAAAATGATTTCTTCATGCTTTTATGAATTCTCAAGATTCTACTGGCAACATTGTAATAAAAAAAAACGACCCTCTGGTAAGAATGTGTAACCTGCAATGTCGCTCACTGGGTACCTCTGATTCTCCAACGCCGTGGACGAGGTAGGTTGGAACAACAGCTATTTATTTTAAGGAGCCACATCTTTCCTGGGTGAGTCTTGCACAGTCGTGCACAGGAGCCCAGCGGAGGAGGAGGAAGGCCCTGTCAGTCTTTGCTGCACCTTGGTCCCACCCTGATAGGGCTTTGTATCTGCAGGCTGTAACGTAGGAGCCTGGGGTGCCATTTTGGATATTTCATACACTGTTTGGGATCCTGCCTAGTGTCACCTTTCTCTCTGACGGAAGCACCTCCAAGAGGCTCTTGGGATGCCAATACAGGTGCCCGATGGTGTTCATAAAGATGGTGACCCAGATACAGGGGAGAACCTAGGTGGGTGGAGTTAGAGGAGTCTGGTTGAAATCTAGGCTCTGCCTATTACCATTTGTGGCCAAGGGGCTCAGGAAGACCCTACAAGTTCCCTGACAGTGAACAATTAGCATTAGATACTGGCGTTGGCTTCCAGAGGCGAACTCCTGGGAGATCCCAGAGTGAGCTTTGAAGAATAGGGAGTTGACAGAAAAGCAGAAAAGGTACTTTTGTAGGGGGAGAGGCCAGGACGAGGACCTTACGTGCTGAAAGAGGCCTCAGGCATAGGAGCCACAGCATGGACACATGTCCAGGAGACAGCAGAATCCCACCCTCGGCGTCCAACAATCTTAATAGAAGTAGCTCATCCGTGGGCACGTGATAGGAAGCAGTTATGAGTACCAGTCCCTGGGTGTTGTCCATATCCACATACTCTTAGTTACTTTGCCTGTTCACCGAATATTTCCTGGGCACCTTCTCTGTGCCAGGCGGTGTAGTGACATCAGCAAGAGACTCTCTGCCCGCCTCTCTGCAGTGCATCCAAAGCAAACTTACTTTGAAAGGAAAGTTTATAGCACTGCCCTAGAAGAAGAACCACATCTTTGCCTTTTATGGAAAGTAATCATGAAAGTAAATACAATTACAAAGAAAAAAACCTTATATTCTCCTGAGATATCATTGTCTGAAGCAGGCACCCAGCCCAAGCTCTCTCCCTTCAGAAATCTCACCATGGGTGAAGTTGCTGGGGACAGGATAGACACCTGCTCACATGACCCAGACCCTTTCTCATTAAGGATATCAGAAAATCTAGAAAACATGTCCCTTCTCCAGTTCGTGGTGTGAGTGTTCTAGTGCTGTCTAAATGATGTGGGACAGACACCTGCCACCCCTCAGGGAAAACCAGAACACAGGCTCCTGGACCCCTGCGTTGTTTCTGTTCCAACCATGAAGCAAGAATCTCCCATCGGCTCTGCAACATCCCCACCGTCCTGGTGCCGGGTTAGCGCCTGACAAAGCAGAGAAGTCGTGGGTCTGCCCATTCACGCTGGAGAACAGCGGATCTCAAAGTCACCTGAGGTCACAAAACTGGCAGGACGAGGTAAGGATCTGAACTCGGGTCTGTGGGGCCTCAGGTCAGGCTCCATCCACACCTGGGGACCTTCTGCTGTCACGTAGCCTGTCCTTGGTTAATGGTGCCCTGGCAAGGCTGATCAGCAGGAGGGGCGATGTCACATTTTCTCCAGATCAGTTGGTCCCAGCAGAGACCACATCACTCTAGAAGGGCCCCCTCTCACTCCACAGACAAAGGAAAAGAAAAAGCCATGTTCTCTTCTCACCACCCTCACCCCCTCCGCAGCCACGTGGCGTCACTTCAGCACCTGGGTTTCCGCTAGGTGCTCAAGAGGGAGAGACGGAGGGGACTCGGGAGGGATGGGGTTAAACATCTTATTATTCTTGCTGCATTCGTAGTAAATTGTGTAATAGTTTTCATGTCTTAATTACTTAAATTTTATATTGAGCTATAGTGATATTATCTCTCTTTTTGTCTCCACACAATTGTATTTTATAATAGCTTTTATTAGAACCTACATGAATGGAATTTAAAATGAACACATCGTTCCCCTGACTTGTGCAGTATAGAGAAGAGAGCACTTCTCTGATATTTGGCATAAAAAGTACTTTCCTTTGTATTTTATGACACGAGCAAGTTACACGAGGTGGGGACACATTTTGAACAGAATGGTAACTAACAGAGACTCCAAGCCTCATTTTTCTGCTTTTAACAACTTCCCTGGGTAAAAGGGGTACAGGGTGTTCCGTGGATCAGGAAAAAACTTCCTAATTATAGTAAAATGCAAACGATATATATATATATATATATATATACACTTTTTTTTAATCTGAGATTTTTCTTTTAGGAAAATTGGACGGGGTCTGCATATTAGAGAACTATCAGAAGATTAAGTGTTAAATTACCAGATCACATTTCCTTTACTACTGTAGCAGCTGCGTAATTTTTTTTTTAATCCAATAGTTCATCTTAGGTGTTTCAAGCCATACAGATTATGTCCCACTCTGGCTGCTTTTAGAAGACGGTGGTCTCTCCAGCTTGGAGTTTTCAAAATGGGCTGAGAACTCGTGTTCA